>NC_088606.1:31591465-31939798 GCF_036013475.1 Columba livia | reverse complement strand
GGTGTTAGGAAAGTATTCTTAGTACTTGTATAAAGGCAGGAGGATAATATTTTATTTCAGTTTATGAATGAAGGTCAAAAGCTATGCTAAACCTGGAAATCATTTAGGAGAATGCCATATTGAAAGCATGATCACCACTGCCAAACCTCTAAATTTCCCATTCCTCTATCATAATGTTTCTGAAAATTTGGCTCCTTTCTTTTGGCGCTGTTGTTACTGGACAGGCTGTTGATTCTGCATCCTCCAGGCTGTGGGCTTTTCTGAAAAAAATGGGTAGAATCCAGGAATGCACAGGTTTGACTACAGCCAAGAAATGAGAAAATAATTTGTTGACATAGGCATAGTTACTCCTATCTTGCTTTATAATGGATTTTGTAGTGTCTGGTGACTTTCCCTCTGTACCAGCAGTTTCACTTTCCTAACACAGATTTGCATGATGCTTCCAAAGCTTGCATCAGTACATTTAGGAACATATTGACAGTCTTGCTGTCCAACACCAAAGTCAGATCAAAGCGGGATTCTCATCAACTGTTATACTCAAAGCCATCCTGGACATCAGAAGCAAGAGGCAAATAAATCAATGTTGACATATCCTCAAGAACCTCCAACACATGGCTTCTGCATCATGCAAATTTGGGTGATGGGATGGGATGGGAAAAACTGAAATCTATCTATCAGACTCTTCTTAAAAAATGTTTCTCACCTTAAATAACTACTGTCCTTAGGCATTACAATGTTTTAACATGCATATCTTTAATCTTGGCATGTTTTCTAGATATCAAAAGCTATTAAGGTGTGATATCATGTTTACAGCTAAAATCAAACAAAAATGTAAGAACAGCAACATACTGTTAATCTTATAGCCTAAGAGCTAGTGCACAGTCAACATGAAGTCAGAAATAAAATGGGTTTTGTAGACATTTTGTAGAATCAGAGCACCATTGCTGTTAGTTGACATATAAAAAAGAAAGTAAGCTGTTAATAAAACCAAACTTCTAATAAAAAATTAGTTTGGTTTTGTGTTATTCTACTTTAGATCCATAGTTTTAACCGTGACTTAAATTTCTCTTCATTCATCTCACCAGAATTTTCCTTTAGGCATATTTTGTTGGATTTGCTGTTGATATAGGTCCCTTTGCTCCAAATTCTAGCTCCTTACAAAGTTTTGTCTTTTGCTCATGTGAATATTTGCTTATTAAGTATTAGATATTTGCTTATGAAGTATTGCTTATTCAGGCTTAGGAGGAATCTTATCAATGTGTATAAAAGTGTGGCTCTGTGGTGTCCAAGGAAAAGACAAAAAGCAGTGGACAAAACCAGAAATACAGAATATTCAATTTAAACATAAGAAAAACCTTTATGGGCCGGGTTGTCCAGAGAGACTACGGAATCTCCATCCATGGAGATACTCAAAATCCAATTAGATCCAGACCTGGACAACCTGCTTTAGATGATGCTATCAGCAGGGCATGAGGACAAGACATTCTCTAGAGGACCTTTCCAAGTGATCAGTGATTCTGTAACTCTGTGAGTGGTGCCAGAAGTTACTGCATGAGACAATGAAAGACACTGGATTGTGTCACACCTTTTCAGATTCAGCTATAGCTGAGTAAATAAGATAGACTTCATTTAGCACCTTAAACCTAAAATTGGTCAACAAATTTTTCTGAATCTCCAGTTCAGTACCTGAGAAGACCTTGTTAGAACTGTTAAGTTTCAATACATGGATTCTAGTTTCTGTTAGAAATTATAAATGAGTAAAGCTCTTTTCTTACCTAGGACTAAAGCATAATATTCACCTTAGGCCCATAGAGAAAAACAAACAAACAAAAAACCTTCTAATCAAGCTCTTTGTCTTAAATACAGCTGCTCATCTGTGTGAGGATAGCCACTTCTCCCAGCTGTGTACAGTGATGGATTAACAGAAATGAATTTATTCCAGCCACATTCCCCAGTCTGATAAAAGAATTGTCACAACTTTCAGCTGGTCTTGGTAGTCCAGAACTATAGTATGTGATTTCAGTTGTAATTTTGTCATGTTCAGAATAAAAATGGCTTAATCAGTACATTTTCATAACATTGAAACAATTTATTTAAAAAATAATACAACATAAAATAAATATTTATTGAATTTTAAACTGTTATTCTACACGTTGTAACATCCACACTCTTTAAAGTGATGAAGAGGAGAGGTAGCCCTTCAATGTTATAGGGAATTATTTAAATTACATGTCACAAATATGTTTATTACAGCTCTCTGTAGATAGGTTTGGCTCCAAAGTCTAACTCAACTGAATGACTCCGTAAGTCTACCTAACATCAAAATCTAACTGAACCTTTTCAATAAAGATTTATAAATGCAAACATTTCCAAAGGGGATCTTAAAGCTTGCATGGGTTGTGATCTGAAGATTAAGCCATCTCCACGCAGGCCTGTACATGCTGGACCATAACAATCTTCATAGAGCAGAACAGAATGTTACATTAATAATGTCTTTATTTAAAGAACTGACAAAGCTCTGGACACACATTTGGTGTAGAAAACACTTCTGTGTATATGTAAGTACAGTATATCTTCTATACTTTCTATCCGTATGGTTTTTTTGTGTGTGTGTTTTTTTTTTTTTTTTTTTGTACCCATTGGCATTTGCAAAGAGTAGTTTTATCGTTTTGCTGCACAATTCTCCTCCAAAGCTATAATTCTTAATGTCATTGGAATAGTTTGTCAAATAAATTATCAAAATACTGGCGTATTTAATTCACAGGGTTAAGAAAGAAGATACTACTTAATTGTGTAATCTCACTTGTATAAAACTATCAACTTCAAGTATTTTGCCTGGAATAGACATCTCTTAGTTGGATTATTTTCAGACAGTACTTCCTAAAATTCTCTAGTTTTTATCCAAATCTATGATGAGGATGAGAATCTGTCACTTCATGTCTGGCTCCACAAGTATCCTGTCAAGTCTGGCTCATCCTCCCACCACTGCGTTCCTTCCTCTAGTTTGTACTCAGCTAGATTCTGCTTCCAGATTCTGATGCCTGCGTTTTCAAGTGAAGACCTGCTAACTATTTGCACATATTCTCCATTGTATAGACTGTAATTAATTTACCTCTCTGTTTTTCTGATTAATGAAACCTCATTAGTTCTTTGGAAAAATTTTCTCTAGCTATAATTTTCTTCAGTGGGAATAGATAGCTAATATAGAGAGACTGAAAGGCTAAAGCTCTTTAAGACCATTGCTGTTAAAGTGAAATAGAAATTCTTTACTACAGAAACTTCTTTTTCTATAAAACAGTGTTTCCACTTCTGAGGATTTTACATGTGCCTCTTCAAGATGTGATTCCTGCAGGATATACCTGGAACGTGTTTCACAACAATTTTTAAATTGCAAATTGTGTTTGATCTGACTGTATGTTCTTTAATTTGCTTTCCTGCAAAATTTAGAATATGTTTTCACATGCATTTGAATGAAGTTTCATCACTCAGGTATCTAGAAGAAGAAAAATTATTGTCATACCTGTATTATTCTGTAACAATTAATTAATTTGATGTAAAAACTGGCCCATCAGCTTTATAATGTGCCATCAGTCTCTACTCCAATAGGAGACTTTTGTAACTGATCTCTGTATACTGACTGCCCCTGGAATTCTCCCTGCAATCTGTAGCATACCCTCTCCTTGTTTTCTCTAAACTGAAAGAGGAAGAGAAAAGAGTAGCTATGTGCGAATCCATATTAACTGAGAGGAAATTTATTTGGAACATTTTTGACACACAGATAAGTCTTTGCTCATTGGCCTAGGTAGGTCTTAAAATGCTACCAAAGGCACTTCTCTACTGTCATAGACCAAAGAGGGAAACTAGAGAGTTTAGTCCCCCCAGGCTGAGATTTGTGAACCTGTTATAATGCCTCTCTGAATCATGAGATTCTGAGTAAATAGCACTGTGGGACCTAATGACACAATGAATGAAAATTAGAGGGTCATTATCAAAAAGTCATTCACTGCAAACAATGCACTTTTTTTTTTCCTTTATAATCAGTTAAAAGTTTTTCCAATGTGCAGCCTTGATTCCACTAAGAATCAAGAGTGGAAAGACCAGCTATTTTGAAAGAAAAAGTTCTTCATGGAATGCTCAATCTATGAAGTATAGAAGAGGAAATAATCTAATCCTTTAAAGATTAGTCTAATTGTAGCCTATGACTAATAATTGAAGTCTTAATGGAAAGTTGGCTACTGTCTTGGTTATTTGTTGAAGCCAAAGAGTTAAAGATGGTTGCAAAAACAAGTTGTGCTTTTCCTAAAGAACGTATTTAATTATTAATTTTTAACTTTTAGATTTCTATTTTCAAGTTTAAATTGAAATCTTATCCTGTTTTGGCACACAAGTCTACTCAGTCTTAGTCTTGGACACCTCATTTGATACTTTCAAAATATAAATCAGGGCTAGATCAGCAGTGTAGCACTGGAATTCATCATGATCAGAATGAGGCCAGATCTACTTGGCTGTCCTCCTTATTTCTTGTTTCTCTTTCTACTATTATACTACTATTTTTTCTGTTGCTTCTGTGTGATTTGGCTTTCTAGAAACTTATTGAGGGAATGCATTTATATTCTACAAATCACAGGACCAACACAAATTTGGACTAATATAATTTACTTTAAGTTCTAGATTCTGTTGTTAATTTGGTGTTTATTTTCTTTCATGTTTCAATTAAAGAAATCTTCTAAAAAACCATTAAGCTGACACCTCGTTTGTATTCATGATAGTTACATTTTGACTACTTCAGAAGGAAAATTCTAATAGCTACCTGAAAACTCCTTATTGTGAAAAGTTCCCTTGTGCTTTCTTTGTTTGTATATTGAAATCATGGATTGCATTAATTGTTCACCAAATTAAATTTTAAATTTATATTTATTTTGTAATATTTTGGGCATATTATATATTCATTCATGGAGTATAACCTAGCCTTATTGTGGTAACCATTTGGCTTTCTTGATTTTTAGTACAATAAAACACATACATTAAAAAGGTACATGAATGAAGGAGTGTCTGAGTTGAGTGACTAGTGGTTCTGTTAGTGGACAGTGGATTAAAAGTGCGTTAAGAAAACTATTTTCTGAACTGTTAGGACTAAAAATTTGAAAATAAAGTTTTCAAGATTTGATATTAGATTTAGCAGGATTCTATGTGAACAGAATTTACAGTAGCTTATTCAAGGTCAAGATTATTTGTCTACAGATAAAGCAGCTTTGATTTCTTGCTTTCTGCATCAGGAGCTTCATCCAAGGCCAGCTCAGTGGAAATGCTCCTATTGATTTCAGTGGCTTTGGATCAGACATTAGTTCTGTTGTGACTGGATTGAAAACCAATATATTTTTCTCATTGGAATTCTACTTCCCCAGTTTCATATAGAGGGTTTTGTTTAACTATAATTCTTTTCCTGTTGCAGTTCAGGAAATTATTTAAATAATTCAACCTACTTTCTATTTAATACATATTTTGTTATCAGCTGTCAGGTTAATTAAATACTCAGTATAAATTTGGGCACTTAAAATGACAAACATGTTGCTGATAAGAATAATGGAAGAAACAGAAAAGCAGAAAAAAACTACAAGGATAATTCAAAACGCTTCATCTGTAAATAATGAGAATTTAATGAGGCTGATCTTCAAAAAGGCTCTCACTTCTTAGAGCATAAAATATTGCTTTTTTTTACATTAATTGCCTCTTTAGTAACATTCCTAGGACACTACTTGAAGAGAAAGGGTGATGTGAATGTAAGTAATTTCCACAGAACTCTTTTTCTCTCCTCCTCCTAAAAGTAGTTCACCTATGGCCTTCAGCTTGGTGATATGGCACTGAAAGGAACATTTGATCAGGTGTCTGATCAGCCAAAAAAAAAAAAAAATTCAAAGCACAGGAGACTCCTGCCCTATAAACAATAGGCTCACTCTCTTAATTGCAAATCTGAAACTCGCTGAGATCTTGTGATATGGAACATGCCCTTAAAAAAAGCTTTGTAAAATCCTAAGATCTAGAGCAAACATACAAAGAAAAACAAATAAGAAAGGGACATAATGGCATTGTTCCACACTATTTGGACATTATTCTTTCAGAATAAAACGTCACAAAAATTCGCGGAAAATATTCAAGCTTATTATTATAGTGATTCAAACACACAGAAAACACTGCCAATGAAAGAATAGTTCCATCTGCCCTAGACATTTATATTCATTGAGATAAATTGTCCTTTGGATATACCGGAGTCTCTCCATTTACGATAGAAAAGTCTCAATGGATAGATTAAATGGAATAGTCAGCTCTTAGACAGAGAAAGTCAGGTAAATTAAGTCCCACACTAGAAATTTATTCAACTGTGTGGAGTATCTCCTGATAACTTATTAAATAAGTTGAAAGGAAAGAATTGTATATACTTTTGTGTGTGAAACTGGAACTATATACACCTGTTTTGAAACATAAACATATTTTTTTCAGGATTTTATTAGTTACTTTCAACTTATAAATTGTTTCTTTAGTTTATAGTAATTATTCAATATTTTTTGTCAGTAAATTTTGGTATTACAACAAATTCTAGGTGGCGGGGAAAAAAATCTGAAAGAAAAATGCTAGGAATCACAATGAGAAAGACATGATCTAAGATTAATAACAAAGTTAGAGGAGAAAGAAAATGCTGTGTAACAGTAGAAAATGGATAGGAGGTATTGATGCATAGCTCTGGGTAGCTATCTCAGTTACCTATCTCTGATGAAGAAGGTTTAGTTTCTACACATCACTGAAGGTTGCAGCTGAGAGTTCCCAGATGGGATTTGGTGTTCAAGCAAGAGAGAAAGATTTATTTAAAAGATGAAGGTAAATTAGGTGAGACAGAAACAAATGCAACCTTCAAATAATAAAATCTTTAAGGATCAGGAAAACATTTTGGGTCTATAGTGGGAAAAAAAGAAGACATAAGTACTGAAAAAGTTTTTCAAGCATTTTAAGAAACAACAAAAGTAATCTGGGCTCTACCGTAAAGGTTTAAAGGTAGTTTTAATCAATATTTTTGTTATGTCATCCAGAGATGTCCACAGTTATTAACAAATATCAACAAGGTTTATGCTGACAGGTGTGAAATTATGTCCTGAAAACAAAATAAAGTCTGTCAAACAGCTTATTTGGTATGTGGTCTGTGTGGATTGAGTGGATCACACCTGTTACATACAAGGAAGCGAGAAGTATTGACTATCTACTGCTCTGTGTGGGTGGACCTGGTATTTCCCATATTGACTGGTCTGCTGTTTTTATAGTATGCATTGATTTTATTTAAACTTAGGAAGACATGTTACTACCTTTTCCCACTGTTTTCTTTTATAAACTAACAGAACACAGTAGCAATGCATGATGAGTGAACTAGGGATAACATGATTCTCCTCTTCCTCCTCTTAGTCCATAGCCCATTAATATATGTTCGCTTATGTTCTGAAACTGCTGAGTTTATATAAAAGCTGTTTTCCTACTACTTCCAGGAGTTTGAAGACCATTGACCACAGTCAGATGGTAAATGTCAAAATTGTCAACACTGATATTAATAGACACGATTGACCTGCTTTCCATTGAGTAAACAGACACAGTTGATCTCAACTTCCTTAACTCATTTCTGTGTACATGTTTCCCCATTTTCATAGGATCGTATTTTTTCCTGAGTACCTATAAAGTTTAATCCTTTCCTGAGAAGTTACTTCTTTTGTCCAAACCAGTGCTAGCCACTTTATGTAGTGTCTCTGCTTTCAGCTTGAGATGTGTTAAAGGCTGTTATTTAATCTTTACAAAAGACGGCAGATTTATTGTTGCTTTCAATTAATTGTCACTCATTTCAAGCATGATTTTATACTATATTGGATTACTCATACTTGTAATGCAGTATCATTTCTCATAACTTCAAATTTATTGGTTCTATGTGGTCATCATCACCTACAATAATTCCTAGAACTGTAGTTCTCAAAGTCAGAAGTGACCTTTATGATTAGTTAGTCTTATATCCTACATATTAAGGGCCATGTAAGTCAAATAGTAAGGCATATATCTATCTCAAAAGCTTGTATTCTAACCAAAGATACAGGTCTATGTCAACATGAACTGAAGATCTGAGTTAGCTAGAACACACTGTGTGGTTCATTAGTGGTTGCTTTTTCTTCGATCCACGGTTCCTATGTGAAGTGTTCAACATCACAAAACTTAGTTCTCTAATCTGTATGTCGTTGATGTAGGTGTCATGGTTTAACCCGAGCTAGCAATGCAACCATGATAGCCACTCACTCACCCGCTCCCCGTCTCGCCCCCAATATGGGAGAGAATTGAAAGGGAAGGGAGATACTTGGATCGAGATAAACACAGTTTAATAAAATAATAAAATACTAATACACTACTAGTATATATATAAAATAGAAATAAAAGATACTCAAGGCAATTCCTTATGAACTCTGTCCACAACTGAGCAGCCAGTCCCAGGAAGCAGGACCCTGGTCCTGAACAGAGAAAAAAGAAGAAAAAGGCAGAAAAGCCCAGAGGCCTCTGCAAAATGGCAAAAGTCCAAACTAAACATCCCAAACTGAACTCCCCCAGCTCTGATAAAAAAAAGAACAAAGCAAAAAAAAAAGGTGCACGAGAGAAGAAAACGCTCAAGAGCAAGAACACCCAAGAGAGCCACCGGAAAATCCTGACTCTTCTTAAATATGAAGCATGACACTAATGGGATGGAATACTCTTATTGATAAGTCTGGATGTTAGTCAAGCTCTGCCCCATGCATGCCCCCCTTCCTCAATGCCTCACACCTGTGGGCAGAGTGCTCAGAATGTCCTTGGCTCTCAGACCAGAGCAATTAGAAACATTAACTGCTGGGGTGCTGGGGTGTTATCTCTTGTTCTCAAACTAAGTCCAAATAATGACTGTGCTAGCTATGAAGAAGAAAGGTTTCTAACTGCACAAATAAAAATAACCCATATTCAGTAAAACCAGCACAGTAGGCAACTGGTATCTTTACTGGCAGATTCAACTGGGAGATCAAGAAGTGAATAAGTATGGAAAAATGAAGTGCTTTCTCAAGCCTTCACTTTTGGAAGCTAAATTCTGGCTACTAGGCAGGAGAGCAAAGATAATAGGATTCTTTGAAGTCCTGATGGCTCTTTATTCAAAACCAGAGCATTAAGTAGAGATATGAAGCCTAACTGTGTGAATTAAGCAATGATATAGACAGGAGAATATGTTAGGAACTGCAGAATTTCTCTGAAGGTAGTGTGGCCTGAAACTTAATGGAAACAGGTAATGAAAATGAAAAGTGTTGTAGATAAATAGTTTGAACAATGAAAAAGGAGAATCTTGGAGAAAGCTAAGATATGCAAAAAGGCACCTGGCTTAGAGTCATCCTACTGCGAGTTGGAGGTGGCTTTCCTCCCGCCTCTGGGGACAGGAACAGGAAGAATGTAGTAAGTGCTACTGTAATAATTAGGCAAATAAATATACCATGTGAATATTCAAATTCATAAGAAGGAAATACGTAAATATGGGGAAGGGAAACATAAAAAGGAAAGTCCAAAAAGTGTCAAATTTACTAACAGATTGAAGGCTGTTAAAACTTTTATATCAAAGCCTAGGTAAAATTCGTGCTACAATTCAAGGACAAAAGGAAGTGATCTGAACAGCTTACCCCTAACAATCACAACACATTGAGAAAGTTAGGGAAACTGTCACAGAAAAAGGCTGACTTTTAGGAAATTGAAGGTTTGCCTGAATGAAAACAGGAAAGGAAATTAGAAGGGCTGAAAAGCAATCTGAAGTGCGAACAAACAATGCTCAAACTGATCTCAAAAACCTTCCATACCAAAAGCAGGAAGCCAGCTCAGGAATCAGCAGGACTATCAGATGAAAAAAGTGTGAAAGGGGCACTTGAGGATGATGAGAATAAAGCAGAGAAGCAAAATGAACTGTTTTGTATTAGTTTCTACTGCTGAAAATATTTGGAAGAATGATAGTATTATTTCTGTCAGAAGGGCTAGAAAAGTTTGATGCAAGTGTATGGCAAGTTTTAGAATAAATAACCAAGTTAGATGTCAATAAGTCACCAGAACTAGATGACATTTGCTGAAAGTCTTGTCAATAAATCAATAGGATTAGATGCAATTTGCTGAAAGGCTAGAAATCTTCAGTTTAATGAAGAGAAGTCTGAGGTAGGGTATTACTGAGGTTCACAAAATGTATGAAGAAAGTGTTCATCATATCACCAAAACAAGACCTGTGGGATACTCAGTGGAATTAGTAGGAGATGAAAGAGATAGAGGAAAACACGTTTGGAAAGCTCTAACGATGAGTGAACTTCTAAAACCTGCGCTACAGGAGGTTGCGGAATCAGAGAGTTTCTGCACGTTCAAAAGGGGATGAGGCAAACTCAGGCCCTCAGGTTCAAAATGCAGCCTGCTGTTCCAGATGCAAGTTACCCTCTAATGTTCCTTACACAGCAATCTGGATGCAGGTATTTCAGGAGGGCAAAGGCTAAGAGAAAGTGATCAGACTTCTGTTTTACTCTTGGAGGAGCCAGAATGTTGGGCTACATGAATAATTGGTCTGACTGAGTACAGCTTTTTAAACCTGATATTCCTTAAACAAACTCTAGAAGGCCTTCCTGAAGCACATTAAGCATCTGAGAAAAAACTTGGACACAGTCCTGATATGAACTGGAAGCATCACCTCCAAAGATATTGTGGTACAATATCTGCATTGGGTAAAACCGCAAGAAGCAATACTTAAAACTCATGAAAAACCTTTAATCTGCTACCTTGGAGAGCAATTAGAGCTGGGACATTTGGAATCCAGTGTCTCAATTCTATAATCACCATACAGTCCAGGTTTGTCTGGGACTGTTCCAGAGGAAAAACTGAAAACAAATCTATTTCTAATGGCTACATAGAAGTATTTATTGTCAATACCAAATCCTTTAGTTTTGGTAATACATTGTTGTTTCTCATTCTGTGTTTGTTCTCTCTTAGCACTCTTGGTAACTTGATATTTGGCCCATATTTAGTAAAAAAGCTACGTGCCTATTAAAATAAGATTTAATAGCTGATTTTTGTAGAAAATCTCCAACTTATCTTCAGAGGTTGGACACAAAGGCAACTGATGTTTTTGTCAAAGTGACTAATACAGCACCCACATAAAAGCAATATGTTATATTCAGTGTCTATTCTTTATCACGGGAGATGTACCAAATCCAGTCACAAACAATTCCATTGTATAATAGTCCATTAGGAACCTGAAGTGGTTTGTATAGGACAGCTAAGCTACTCTTAAACGTGGCTCCTCTATTTTCTCACCCTGCTGTGCAAAGAGATGTTCTGTCCTTTGCAGCATTTAAGCAGCTCAACAGGAAAGAAACATAAGATAAATCAACCTAATACTTAAGTCTTCTGACTCAGTGCTATATAAACATGTTTAATTATGAACACTGAGGCTAGTGTTCAGATTCATACATTCTATGCTGCATACACCTTCCCTGTATTGCTTGATGTATCTGTGCTCAGAAATCCTACTAGTTTAACTACATTGGTATGATCTCTCTGACATGTTTTTATCTTACTCAGGATTGTTATCTACATCTCTTTCTACCTGCATTCTGTTGTGCCCCTTTGTTAGAACTTTGTTTATAAGGAGCTGTGTACCACAGAAATTTTTCACTTCCCCCTCCTAGAATACTGATGAAAATCAGAATATGTAACTATAACTAAGGTAGGACATGTACAATATAACTTATGATTTTCATATTACATTACCTTTTCAGGCAATTAAATACTGTAGGTTTTAGTTCATTTTAACAAATATAAAAATCTTAATTTTCTAAAATGATTTGGATCCCTAACTCTCACATATGCTTATTATGAAGCTTCTCATCTTAGGGATCTGATGTTAAAAAATGACTGTCAACTTCGGACATTTCAGACATTCCACTAACACTTCATGTTTACATACAATGCAAATGCAACTGTTTTTGAATACCAAGCAATGTATTAAAAAATTAGATCCTTATCAGGATGAATCTCTTTTTGGCAAGAGCCATTAACTGGTCCATGTTAGGATAATGTCCACCACAAGGCTACAAGCTTGAATGAACGTGTGGTTGCAGCAGTGAAATACATGTTTAAACAGCATCTGTGATCAACCTGATACTGCAATAATCTGCACAAGAAATTTGATGCATGGTAGGAACAAAGGATAAGGAGGAGGGCAGAGAGAAACACAAAGAAATAGTAAATGATATATGAAGATTATCCTAATCCTACTTTATATTCTGAAGTGCTAATAAATAATGCTAAAATTTATTTCTTGTGTGAGTTTTACAAATTGACATTGTGGTTGTTTCATTCACATGTGAGTCTTAGTCTACATTACTTATGTGGTAATCAAACAACCACAATCAGTTGTTAGTCATCCTTATTGCACTACTGTGGCCTATTAAAGCTGTGTCACCAAACATTGGACAGTATTAGGATGTTATTTAGTTACTAAGTTCTTGCTGGTTATTTAATTGACAGCTTAAAGCATAAATTTTGTATAGCTGGCTGTGGCATATAAAAGGCCAAACTCATATTTTATTTCACACTATTGCCTTTGAATTTATTGGCTCTCTTTCTTGTCCTTTGGGAACTACTTTGAATGCAAGGAACTACAGTTACAATAGTTAGAAAGAAATCAGTGGTTACAGGGGAGGTGATCAAACAGTAAATAAAATAACCGTTTATGGCTGTTTTAACAGTATGCCTTTATATATGCTTGGAATTGAATCTCAGTGAAGTGCAAGCTAAGATTTAAAAATACATAGTTTCAAAGGTATCACGCAAAAAAACTTGACTCCTTTGCCAGACTCCACCCTGAGGGTAATGGCATATTTCAAAATATTGCTTGGGTAGGCTTTTATTTCTGGCAAAAATGATCTTCCACCAAATTGTTCTGTTCTGCAACATAGCAGCACTAATTTATAATTTGTGCTTCAGTAGTAAGAGGCTTTCTGTCTTTCTCTCACCCATTTAGCATGTCTATTTTCTTTATTCTCTCCCCTCTTTTATTCTAGTTACTGTAGCAACTGCATTTTTTGAAAAAAACTTTAAGCAAAATTGGAGCTTAAACAAAGCACTGGAAAAGGAACAGCTGAAGAAAAGTTTTTCGGTGTGTCTGCTGACAACATGTATAGGGTATAATAATACCCTGCTGAGCTCATATGCTATATTTTCTACTCTGAGATCCCTTGGCAGTTTACGCAGAAAGGAAAGCAACTTATTTGATTTCTTAGATGGAAAGGAAGGAGGGAAGCAGAAGCACAAAAAAAAATTACATACAATATGTTCCTGATCACCACAAAAAAGAAAGCATGTCTCTTTATGACATTTTCATATGCTCTGAACCAAAGTGTCTTTGCATGTTATCTTTGCAGTTTTCCTTAAAATGCATGAATTACATACTTTAAATACAGCTTGGAGATCCAGCAGTTTTGTCAGAACAGTGGTAATCCACTAACAAGGATAAAAGAAATTATATGGGTAATCTGTCCGCAAGTAACTGGAATTAAAACAGTAACTCATTACATGCAGACTACTGAACGTCTTAATTTGGCAATTATTTTTGGTCCTTGTCAGCCTTGCTGGAATAAAAGCAGGAATGGAGCGGCTGACGAATTCCCTGCATATAGCTAATGTGTCATGCCTTTCTTGAGTGTACCTTTACTCCCTAACAGCTGCACTGTCACACATGTTCACTCTTCGTTGGCACATGCAATACCATCATCTGTGACTTTCTATCAGGCATTGTCATGAAAAATGGTGCTCATCCAAAGAAGTGCTTGTGTGTAAAGTGTACATTACCTAATCTGTAGCAAGGAGGAATCTAGTGTCACGTAGACACTTGCCTCCTCAAGGAAGCAATAGAAGCAATTTATGCTCCTGAGCAGCATTTTCTTTCTTATCAGTGCAGCACTTGCTGTTCCTCTTGTTCTTATAAGCTTTTTTTTACCCTTGTAACAGTTTATTTTACTGCTAGTGTATTGCTTGAAAGGGAATCAGTCCACAATTTACACCCAAAGGAGTCAAACGCAATAGTAATTTGAGTTGTTTCAGTAGATTAATTCTTTTTCAGAATCTACTATATCTAGCTAATTGCAACTCAACAGTTATGGATATGAACATATTACAAATTTACTCATTCAGTATTACATTCAGATTCAGATTCTATCACAGTGTTATGCCTGTGATTCCTGATTCAACTCCTGATAGAGAAGCAAGCTTCCTGGATACCTATCATTATTGACATAATGATGTTTCTCACCTGATTTTATTTCCCACCTTTTAAAAATCTAAGATATACTTTCTTCCTCATGTAATTTTATTTCCATTCTGCATAAAATAACACTCTTCATTACTGCAGATAGCAGAGATTTATCTTCATATACGTGAGCTGTCACCTGGGGATTTTAGAATGATCTGCTTTAGGGATTCTGGGAAGCAGTTTGCTCAATTCTCTCTCTTTTTTTTTTATTTTTTTTTTTTCCCCTGTTATTGGCAGTACATCTGCAAACCAAAAGCTGTTTCTGTCCTTTTGTCTTGGATGCTTCTGGACTTCACTAGACTGCCAAAGGAATTTGTTTATGAGGCAATGCGAATGGGAGCACAAACTCAGTTTGATTGATGATCCCAGTTATTCTTCACACTTCCCTGTTGTTTTATTAATTTACTAAACAGAAAGACTAATGCAAGTTTATGTTCTGTGTATTTGCTCTGATCTCGCCAGAATTCTCCACCCTCCCCCAAGATTAAACAAAATAATTTTGTCTTTGTATCTACAAGCCACTGTGATGGTGAAGTAACCATCAACTAACCAATTTTATTGCAAACCTAATTTTTATTTTAAACAAACATCACCACATTTTGTTAACACAATTAAATTATTTCAGTGTTATGCCATATATTGAGCATGCATCTTAGGGAACAGGTAGAAGTTACCACAGGAATCATGACACACGTGCTTCTGCATCAAATTAAATATTTTCTTCTTAATCCTAACACCAGCAGCTGTTAGGCACTGTGGTTTACTGCATATGGCCTATATAATGAGACATTCAGGCAGTTCAAATTCCTCTGCTGAATGCTGAATAAGGCCCTTCTCTCCAAGGACACTAAGACTTATTGCTGTTGAAACAGTCCTCCTCATGCAAATGAATATATTTGTTATTCAGGTTTTATAAAGAAGAAAAACTGCACAGAGTTTTTTATTACCAGGGAGACAAAAAATAAAGAAGGTTGGTACATGAAATGCAGGGAAACTATACAGAATTTCACCAAAAAATCCTTTCTTTCTGTTAAAACTGTCAAAAAATTAGTCAAATTAATCTTTTGCAATAACTACAGAAGTTCTTAGTAAGCCTAAAATTGGAGGTGATTATTACAAACAGTTGACACGTCTATAAAACGCCATTTACTGATTGTGCAAAAGAACAGAATTGTTTGCAGGTGTATGATACAGCTAATTTACTCTTGGTATTAAGAACACAAGTAATATGATTCAAGCTCTATTTTATTTATCATTCCATTGTTTAGCAGCCTGTAAGGTTAAGGGTGATCCTTTCACACTGACCAACAACATGAAAACAGTTTTTCTATATTTGACCAATGAAATCCTGTCAAAAGGACTACAGGAATGACAGTTAAAACACTCCAGTAAAAGTAATCTGAAAGTATGATCTGTAACTGAGAATAGAAAGAAACAAAACAGACCACTGCCTGAAGCAATGTGCTGATGACTTCCTGCTGTAACTCATGATGCTGGAATTCATTCCGAGTGTGGGAAATGAAAGGCTTCTGTGATTGTTTTGTGGTTTTGCATATTAAAACAGATCAGTCTAAATGGGAAGAATACTATAATCATACTTTTTTTTTCGAGCTGGGTGAAAAGTAGTTGTGGCACTATAAGTGAAGTTACTTGTGCTTGGAAGGCCAAATCCTATCCCTGCTGTGTAGACAAAGTAAACAAGCTATTCAGCAGAGATCAAGGATGAATTGAATATATTTCTACAGGCCATAGATTACCTGTAAAGCAAGAATACAACTGGTGTGTTGCACTTGCAGCATCTCTTGCAAAAGTTGTGGTTTGTACCTCAGATCTAAGAATTTTTCTCATATGCCTATATACACAACTGTCATAGAGCTTTCAGCCTTCTCATTGCTCTTTCACATACTGACAGGACTTACAGATAGCAGTTGTAAAACCACCAGATCAGCTCCCAGATCTTGCTCATTAAGTGTCCCACACATAGAATTTTACTACTTGTTTACTACTTGTTTCAAAGAGTCCACTTTGCAGGAATTAATACAATAAAGTAAAACATGCAGGATAGGTTATGGGGAATTTAAACATTCACTGTTACTGAGCTTCAAAACTGTTTATACATTTTATACTGGAATAGCACTTTCTTACCGTAGATACAAAAAGTCATATGCAAAGGATATCTCTTGCTTTACAATAAACATTAAATATATCGAAAACTTTGCTATATGTTTTGTGTGTTTGTTTGTTTCTGATAAAATCAATATGTTTGAGCTAAATATTACCACAAGCAATTCAGTTTTGCAATGCGATTATGTAAGCATGAATTCTCAAATGTGTCTCTGAATTTATGAAACACATTGCGAGATGTACTTCTCATAATTTCACTATGCCCAGTACCGTATGAAGTGGAACAGGATGAAGGGAACTGTTTTTGGAGATATGTTTTATATGTATTACAACACCAGAAAAGTAATGTTTTCATGCATTCAATAAGTGTGTTTGTTAACTTTTCATTTTTGGTCCCAAATCTTAGTTAGGATGGACAATTATACTGATTACCAAAATATGAGCTTTGCAACTCTAGTAACAAGATATTTGACCTTCCCATATATCAGATAAGTATAATCTGATTTAAATGTTAGGACATTTAAACTAAGGCAGTTAGGTGTTATTCCTGGTGTCACACACACACACAAAAAAAAAAGGGTTAGATTTTACTGTGTTTTCTACAGGCATTTTAATCCATTTCAGGCACACGTAAATTTCAGTCGAAGAATAGTAAAAAGACATATATGACATTATGTCCAAATTGAAAAATGCAAACAAAATTACGAAATACCTCCCCTGCTACAAGCCCGTGTTTTTACCCAGGATAGAATGAGATTTGCCAGTTTTGCAGACAGTTCAGTATTAGCATAGGTATGGACAAGCAACATGTACGGAACCTGATGTGTTAGGTTTCCATGTCTGTTCCAAACTGGTACTGGATGGTTCCCATAAAGAAGCTCCAGTCTCTAGCAGAACTTCTAGCATTCATGATCTAGGTCTCAATTCTTCTTTTTCCTTGGAAGAGAAAGACACAAACTCAGCCTCTGCACTCACTTTTTCCTCTTTACTTCCTGAGATTGGAGAATATTTTTGAAGGGTAGTTTTGTTTTATTATTTTATTTTATTTATTTTATTTTATTTATTTTATTTTATTTTATTTTATTTTATTTTATTTTATTTTATTTTATTTTATTTCTTTCTATTCTTTTATAACAATGTGTACTGTTTTGGGTAACTAACTTTCAGGTGCTAAACTTTACCACATCTAACTCAATATGCCTTTATCTGCTATCAGGGTATGGATTAATAAGCTAGTGATTGATTTTGATTTGTTCAGCAATTTTCTCTTCTACTGTTATGTGTTAATTTAGTTTTGTGAGACATATTTTTACTGAGGATACCATGATCTAGACTGAATTTTTGGATCATAAGTTAGGGACCTAATAGCAATGTTATTACTGAACTGAGTATCTGGAATTAGATTTTTAAAGTACCTCAAGGTACAAGGAACTTACAGCACCACCTTCTTTCTGACTTTAGCAATAGTTCCACAAAACACAAGACAGCGTGATTATTTCACAGTTTGGTCCAATGTAACTTTAATGTTTTGAGGTATTAACACTTTGAAAAATACTTCTTTAAAGTATCTTTTTAAAGTAAACTGGATTTCTCAACTGTATTTCATATGGTGCTCTACAAATCAAGCTGATGTTCTGCAACCATGACATACAAAATTGTTACTGCTATGACTACTACAAGAATGAGTTAATTTGTCGGGTATGTTTCCCATGATGATTCTCATCACAAGAGCAAATTAATCTTTTGCAATGTTTTGCTTTTGTCACATAAATAAGACAGTGGAATGCTAACGCAGCATATTGTCTCTGAAAGATTGCAGTGTTCTCCATTGCTTTGACCTTTTCATAGTTTTGTGTTTCAATTTGATCTGGAAGTTGGTGATTGATGATGATTATAATAATTACAATGAGAGGTCTGAAATATAATATTTTTAAAGCAATTAGAAAATCTATCAAAAGTTTTGTGCTACTGTACTTCACAAGTTTTTGTTTTTTTTTTCTCTTTCATTTATTTGTGGTTTTTCTAAATAAAAGCAAATAAACAGCTACATATAAATGGGCAGACTTAGTGCAAACCAATAGATATGAACACGTCTGATTTGGGGGAACAGACTTAAAATCTTAACTCTATCACATAAAACATTGGCTGGACTTCAGCAAAATAAGCAAACAAAAACCCGGTGAAGGCTTGTGATATGTGAACCAACATTTACATGTACAAAAAACCCCTCAGTTTTGAAATCAATACTGTGGGTTTTTTGCCCAAACAGCTTTACTTACCAAAGCGTGAACATTCCACAAAGCAAGGCTGGGCTCCGGATTCAGACCTATGATTCCCGTTATATTGTAGGTGCCACAGGAACAGAGATATGTTCTTGTCTCTTCAGCTTTGCTTTACTGGTTTTAAAATTAACAACCTACTCTTCCTGTCATGTTTCTGGCCAGTTTGCAGATGTGTTCATTCATCTGAGATGAAATGGTAGTTGCATAAAAAATAGATCACACATTGTGATCAAGTTTTAGAATCCATTTTTAAAATTATCAGTATAACAATGCATAATTGTGTTTTCATGTAGGATTGTACTGGTTTTGGACAGGATGGAGTTAATTTTTTTCACCGCAACTCGTATGGTGCTATGTTTTGGATTTGTGATGAAAACAGTGTTGATAACACAGGGATGTTTTAGACATTGCTAAGCAATGCTTGCACAGTGCCAAGATCTTCTCTGTTTCTCACACTGCCCAGTCAAGAGTGGGCTGGGAGTGCACAAGAAGTGAGAAGTGGAGACAGGCAGGATAGCTGACCCCAGCTGATCAGAGACCCCATGTCATATGATGTTGTGCTTATCAGTGAGGAAGTTAGAGGAAGAAGGAAGAGGAGATGTTAGGAGTTATGGCGCTTGCCTTCCCAGGTAACTATTCCATGTGATGGAGCCCTGCTTTTCTAGAGATGGCTGAACAATGGCCTGCCTATGGGAAGTAGTGAATAAATTCCTTATTTTGCTTTGTTTGCATGTGCAGCTTTTGCTTACTCTATTAAATTGTCTTTATCTCAACCCATGAGTTTTCTCACTTCTACCCTTTCAATTCTCTCCCTTACCCACTGTGGGGGAGTGAACGAGCAGCTGTGTGGGGCTGAACTCCCTGACAGGATTAACCCACAACGAAAGTCAATTTACATACACTGGATGCAGGTTCCATGCCTGGAGTTATATTATTTTTTTTTTTAATGCATTAAACTCCACTTCACTTTGCAGTATAGACCAAATCAAACTCTGATGAAGAGTAAGATATATAAGAACATCACAAACCTGCAGAAGTAGGCTGCTTCTGATACTAACTGTTTCAACATCAGATTTTAACCACCATTTTGTAAAACTTGTTCTTCCTTTAAGAATCTATTATTAGACCTTATTGCAGTAAGGTCTTACCTTGTAGATGGCTGTATTTCTGTAGCTGAACACATTACACTGGTTGTTTGGCAGCTGTGTATTAATTTAGCTCCATAAAGCAGACTTCATGCGATTTTGAAAGTATTTATTACAGCTAGAAAGAGAAAGGATAGATTCAGTCCTGTTTGTAATTTGTCTGTCCTTGGTAATTGTTTGTATTTTGTATTTTTTGGTAATAATTCAGTCCTGGCCAGCTTGAGACGTAGTAACCATTTCCTAGATTTTTATAGTAAGCACAAGAACCCTACCACCCCCATATACATGAAATTAATCATGTAACTTGCATCCTTGTGTTTTAAATATTCAATGAGTATCAGTGAATGTATCACTTTATTACAACCTTATTTTTTGCCTTCTTGTTTATCCAAATCATTATAGTACTAAATGGAAGCAATAGTAAATTCAATTCAGGTAGACATTAATGAATTTAGTATTACTTGAAGAACAGAAAAGACATTCGTAAGAGGCAGCCATTACATAAAGGTAGTGTTGGGCAAATTATCTTATTAATGACTAATATCTACAAGGAGTTTGCATTTGTGAAACGCTGATGAAAGATGAAAAGAAAAAAAAATACAAAGACTAAATAACTGGATTGAATCATAAAGAGGGATAAGGACACACAAATATTCTTCAAAAATCTGAAAGAGTGGGAAGAACATTTCTAAGGATCATTTGGGGGATGATTGTTTTAGAAACTGTTGGAATGATACTTTGAAATGAAAATTTAGGATGAAAATGGGAGGAAGTACCTTACAATAGAAAAAGCTTTACATTTCACTGATCTTACTGTTCCAAGACAAACTGTGAAATCCAAACAATCTCTGCAACCTAGTGAATGACCAACATTTCATTTCCAAAAAAACCAAAATGAACATAATATTAATTCATTCCAAGGAAAGAAGAAGCTTCCCACAAATCGTTTTCAAATTTTCATGCGGAAGGAAGAGAACTCTCACAGGTAGGATGCCAGCCTCCTCCCTAAAGTTGCACTGGAGTTGAGAGGACAGGAGCTGGACTTGCTTTTTCTGTCTGGCAGTGCTCTTGTTCTGTGACAGACCCTAAAAGAGTAAGAAATACTAACTACTTCTCACAATATGTAGTCATTATCTCCATATAACCACTGAGAATTGGAGAAGAGGAGAAGTCAAGGTGAGGTGTGCCATCTACCTCCATAACACAGTGGGAAAGAGGAAAACAGGAACAAATAGAAGTCAAAAGGTTGTTGAGCAATTTAGGAAAAACCAGTAAAATGAAGAAGCTGAGAGGTAACTACTGAGTTGAACCTAATAGATGGAACAAACAGGTCTAGATTAATCCAAGGCAAGTGGATTTACTTTAGTTAGATACCACAGTGCCAACATTAGCTGACTATGTCCTGCGTAACTTTAACTGATGCAGTTTCCCATCAGTTAATGCTGAATGCTGTGCCGATGCTTTTTTGATGGTGTTATTTTGTTTGTTTTTATACTAAGTCACAATCCTTTCAAAAGAAATACAACAACAACCCCAAAACAAAACAACAATCCCTCCTTCCCCCCACCCCCCACCAAAAAAACCCCACAAACCAGGAAAACCTTGAAGTTCATATTCCTTTTCTGTAAACTTTGTGGGGTCAGGTGGTCCCCTTCTAGACTCTAAATCCAGTTCATTTTCCACCCGCACAATCGATTCCCTTTTCATACCAAGCATGTCATTAGATTGAAGACATGACATTCACAGAAGCAACTTAGCATGTTTTCATCGAGGGCAAATCTTTCCCTTACATCTTCCCTCTAAAAAATCTAAGAAGTGATGAGGGCTCAAGCACGAACAAAATGAATGTTTTCCTCCCCTCTCTTGTCAGCTCACACTTTCTGGCACTGAATTTGGAACAGATCCAAATGTAAAGAAAGAAGAGAGGAAGCACTATACACACAGTGTTTGTGGATTAGAGGAAAATTAATATTTTTTTTTATTCAGGAAATAATATATGTTCTGTGAACAGAATAAAGCAGTAGCTAGCTCAAGTTCTGGACTGCTTTGTTCTAGAGGTAAACCTCAGGAAAACTTTGCAAGTATATCAGCAAAGTGAGCATGAAATAACTGAAAGTAAAAAATAATTCCTTTAAGGTATTTGCCACTTTTGCTGGATTACCGTGGTATCTTGACTATAAGACAGCAGATTTATGCACTTGGGTAACACTTATAGATAACATAAACTCTATTAGTAACTTTGTAATAACATCAATAGCAGCTGAAGAACAGAACAGAAACTTGTTTTCTTTGGTGAAGATGTTATTTACTGGCAGTAAAACCACCTACATTTGTTCAGCATTTGTCTTCAAAGCACAACTTATGTTTCTGGATTTGGAATAGTTCCAAATGTCATGCAGCAGCAGAATGGGTCATTTGAACTCTTATTTTTCTCAGTGATATATTATTTAGTGTTTCATAACATCTAGTATTCAGTATTACACCAGCTAACATGTTCAATGTTGATCTTGCTTTGAGCAGGATGTTGAACCTGATGACTTCCTGAGGTCCATCCCAGTCTGTATGGTTGGGAGTTTATAAATGGTGCAAAACAATTGTGAAATCAGGGTCAGAAAGGTCTTACATTTTTGTTTTGCAAATATTAAGAATTATTAAATCATGCTAGACATAGTTCCAATACTGCTTACATCTTAATTATTTCTGACTAATACATGCTAATACTCCTTGAATAATTCATGCTTGCTACAAGGTAAAGGCAGACACACATTAATATAAATCTATCTGTGTGTCTGACTGCTGTTCAAACAACAAACATGTAATTCCTGATTCTACTTCCTATCCTAACTTTTACTTTTATTATAAGGGAAAAGTTTTCATTTATGATATTGAAAAAGACAACAAAATCAAACTCTTATTAGCATTTGTGTACTATAGTGACATAAATGAAGAGACATATGAATCCCTAGCATTGAAGCAACTGAAATGAATTTTTTTTATTAAGTGAAAATTTCACAGGAGCCATTGGATGATCTGTTATGTTCGTCACAAAAAACCCATAATTTTTCAACAAGAATATCAAAGCAGGTAGCTTCCGAGTATATAATTGCCAAATCATCCATGTGCAGTAAAAAAATGTTATTAACAAGGAGGAAAACATTATTACTGCCTTTCAAGAGCACAATTTTTGCAAGACTGGGAGGAGATGAATGTAAGATATATTCTTAAGGACTAATAACTGGGCCAGATCAGTGTGACCTTAAATCCCTCTGCTGTCCCTCTGACTTGGTTTAACCTCAGCTGGCAGCTAAGCACCATGTAAGCTGCTTGCTCACTCCTTCCCTGCCCTGTAGGTGGGATGGGGAGGAGAATTTCAAAAAGTAGAACTCATGGTTCAGATAAAGGACAAAGGTAGAGAAAAATACTACTTCTACTACGACCATATACAGAAATAGTGATGCACAGTGCAACTGCCTACCACCTGTTAATCAATACCCACCCTTTTCTCAATTTCTGAGCAGAAATCCCCAGGCTAACTTTTCCCTAGTTTGTATACTGAGCATGATGCCATATGGTATGGAATATCCCTTTGGTCAGTTTCAATCAACTGTTCTCCAACTTCTTACGCATCTCCAGCCAACTCACTGAAACGTCCTTGACTTGAAATAAATATTGCTTAGCAACAACTAAAACATCAATCTATTATGAATATTGTTCTCGTACTAAATCCAAAACAGAGCACTATACCATCTACTAGGAAGAAATTTAGAATCATAGAATAGGTTTGATTGGAAAAGACCTTTAAGATAGTTGAATTCAACTGTTAAACTAGCACTGCAAAGTCCACCTCTAAACCATGCTCCTAAGAACCTCACTTACATGTGTTTTAAAAACCTCCAGGGATGGTGATTCAACTACTTCCCTGGGAAGTCTGTTCTAATGCCTGACAACCCTATCCAGTCTAAACCTCCGCTGGTGCAACCTGAGGCTATTTCCTCTCATTCTTTCCCAGCCAAAATCAGGACATCCTCCCAAAAGAAACAAAATACAAAACTGGAATGAGTATGAAGTGAAGATGTCAGCTCAACAGAGGAGTAGAGAGTGGTTTAATCCTGACTATTGGTGTGGGAGAATGGAAGGTCCTCCTTACTGCCTTTCCCTAAGTACTCATTTCAAACGTTGTGTTCTGGTTCACACATACAATATCTTCTGTAGGGAGGACACCATTTCTTGTCCTCCTGATGGCATATCAGGTAGAAAAAGCTATAAATAAAATAAATATTACCTCCACAGTGTGAATTCCCCTTTTCAGAAGATTCCAAGGACTGGGAATATGCATGTCATGGCATAGGAGGATTGGAAAAACATCCTTTATAACAGTCTTCTGGAGCACCTCAGGTTCCCAAAAATGTTCCAGGGTATGATAATTGTCTCAGAGAATTTCCTCTCATTAGACACAACCCCCCAGCAAACTCTTCCTGTAGTGAGGACTATATTTCAAACCTCAGGGTAGCAACAATTTTTCTTGTTTCCTCCCTCAGGGAATTTACTGCTCATGAAAGTGCTGGCTCAACAGTCGTGAGGTTGAAATTGTTATCCACAACATTAATGAATAATGCAGCATAGCCTCTAAAACTGCTTCTGTTAAATGAATGGGGTTATTTGGGTCATACTAAAACTGCTAAGCAAATTATATTTTTTATAGGAAAAGTTCTGTCTATAATGAGTGATACCAGGTAGTAGAATAGAAGAAAAATATATGAATTCATTTTTTTTTTAATGTATGTCTCCAAGAACAACTTTGCTTTTGTGTGATTTAGAAAATAAATTGTGAGACAGATGCTGTGTTTGTGACTATTTTTGAAAGGCAGATTGTTAACAATAGTGCGATAAGGAGTGGTGGAGATTTTGTATTTAGTATGAATGCTTTCTAGAGTGGAACAACACAAATGCCTTCTGCTGTAATGAGAACAGGTTATATAGATACAAACTCAAACAAATCTCACAGTTGCTATATTATAATGTAGAAAACAAACATGTATTTCTAGACCACAAGTAGTTCCTCCTGGCACATTTTTGGTAAGCAACTCAGGAGAACCCAGTTCAGCTATTTTATTTCTAGATTATATGAAGACATGGAAGAATAACAAGTTTGGTGATGTAGAAAACATTACATCTTTGTCTGATGCCAATAATGTGGATTGTAAAACATTCTATTTCTTGCTTTTCAAATTTTCTAAAATAAAAAAAAATCAAATGTCACTTTAATAAAAAAAATATTAAATGTGGGTTTTTTTCTCCAACACAATTAAAAATATGTGACTTATTCTTTACGACTATGCTGTTTCTTGCAATCAGTTTTGACAAAATTAGAACATTCTCATGAATGAGAAATGGAATCAGTACCTTTATGGAAAAATGGATGTCTGACAAAGACAAAAACGTATATGTATTTTTAAAAAGGAGATAGAAATTTAGATATTAATGAAATAATTTTGGATTAAAAAAGTCAAAACAAACTAATATTCAGTTCTTATTTTCTATAGAGAAATCCACATTTATTGACTTTAAAGTTTCACAGACAACACAACCTTGAAGGCTAATGGATAAAGGAGTGGGGAGACGTATGATACTCTAATTTCAAAGGAATGCTTTTTATTTCTTTAAGGATAGATGTCAGGAAAAAAATATTATTAAGAATCAATATCATGACAAAATAAGTACTTAGAGAATTTAATTTGCTTTATGGAATTCACTGGAAAATCTCTTCAGAAATGCTGACCATCTCTTATTCTTTCAAAAAAGAAAAGCAAGAGAAACCCACACAGCACTCTCCCCTTTGACCTTTATATGACATTTTCTAGCCAACAGTCTTCAAGCACCGTAGATAACTTTGAGGGCAGGAAAAAATGTACAACTTTAGCTGTTGGTATTCAGTTCAAATTCAGATCAGAGTGGCTATGACCCCTTTCTTAGATTTCTGCTTTTTAAACAGCAAGCGACCTTTGAAATTAATTTATGACATTCCTGTCTAGTGGGCAAGAGACACCACCTTAGAGCTCCCAATATTGTTGAACATTTCAAGATATAAAAGATGTTATTTTGAAAATATAGCCTTCTCCAACTTCAGAAGTTACAGTAGCATGAGATAACCACACTTGGGGTTTCAATCTATGTTAGATACTCCTGTATAATTCTAACATTAAGATTCATGTCCCAACTTAACTAGTTAAAGAACATAAATTAATTAGCTGCATTTTAGTCTTAATACAGCTCTGCCCAGCTAAGCCTCTTGACACTTAAGAGGGCGGTTCTTCAACAAGCTAGTGCCTCAGATTTAAAGACAATCTACCTTTTCCCTTTTCATAGCTGAGGGGACTTAAGACTGAATAACACCTGGAATCAAGAAAAATATCTCTTTTCCCTGTTTTGCCACAAAATCTCAGTTGTTCATTATAACTTTTACACTCACTTTTAACAACACTGTGAATGAACAACTGCGCTCCATTCTTTTACCTTCTTCCTGAATGTCAAGGATTACCTAGGAAACAATAGTGCAGAAGAAGTATAGACAAGCCATGTCAAACTACACTATAAGTTAAGGCTTCTGGACTCAGTACCTAGGAAAAGATGTGGATAACGGCCAGATATCATATTTATTCCAAGCACTCTCTCAATTTGAAGCCCAGAAACAAATAAAATAATCTGTTTAATTCTTTCTACAGTAGCAGGACTGTTACAATATCAACTGACAAGCATCACACTGATGTTTTCACAGACATGAAACAATATCTGCATAGGCAAAAGTTCTCTGGTACTAGAGTGTTCAAAGGCCAAGGACAGCAAGCTTCAATGGGTAATGTGTACCCATTGAAACAGAACTGTATTTTAGCGTGGAGAGACACCAGTTTAAGTGTCCTACTTGTCCTTGGACAGCAGCCACATCACAGTCCCTATCTCACTCACATGTAATACTCAACCAGAGATATTGTCTAATTGCACCTCAGGATACACCCTGCCTTTTTTGCCCACAGCAGGATCATGTTCAGGTCCTTTCTAGAAACTTGCTACATCACTATCATAGCTTTAGAAACACTTGTGGAGGCTTCGGATCACTCTGACTTTAGGACTGTTCACAGAACTGGAAAAACACAATCAACTGAGAAACTGTAACACGAACAATGAGGTAGAAGACAATTTGAGTTATTATTGACAGGTTTCTGTACACTTTCCTGTTTTGCACATTAAATAAAACACAGTCCTGGTACATGAGTACACCTTATGCATTGAATCTCACAGATTCAGGCTTTTTGCTAAAGTTCCTTCCTAGTAACAAAAGGAGGATGGTGCAGAATCATTCTGATGAGGAACACTTTCTTTTACTCAGATTCACAAAATACAGAAGAAATTTGTTGGGGTCCAGGGTGCATTACATCCTTGGGTGTTTGACAGCCTGGGCTTCAGAACAACTTAGGATAGGTGTGCCACCTCGAAAAGACCTTTTTGAGAAAGTTCTGTTCATTAGTTCTAGTACAGTCTCCTCACCAACATATCTACTAATAAAAGCTTCAATGTAGAGCCCTCTTCCCAAAACACATACACACACAAAACTTTTGATGAGGAGACACAGTTCTGCAAATAAAACAAGCATTGGCACAAACGGTCAGTGACTTCAGAGAAGAGCAGGGTATACAGGCTCTGCTCGTTTGGGCCGGATCTTGAAGTATGCTAGAAAATCAATAAAGTGCAACAAAATATGTTCCACTAGCCAACCCTGTAGCAAACTACTTTGTACTGATTCCTTTGTCATCTGTTTATGATGTTTATCACCAAGAAAAATTCTGTAAACTGCCTGTTCTAAGAGTGGTAACTGCCAGCCTTGACTGTAATTATGGGTTTTCCAGTCAGCTGGGATGAGATTTGGATGTTGGCATGAGGAAAAGAACTGAAATGGGGCACGGATAGAGAATTAACTAGTGCAATGTTATCCTGCACATGTGAGCATCTTAACTTCATAAAAATTTTTGTGGCTACTAAATTTGGTGCACGATGGATTCTCGTGTTGGGTGTAAATTAATCAGAGATCAAAACTATGCTTAAATTCTTCCTGGACATTCAAACAAGTCTTGTTAGTTCTGTTTTGACTTGAGGTCATCCTTTCTAAGGATAAAAACCTGAAATGGAAAGCTCACTGAAGATTCAGTCTAATAACAGCTGGACAATTGCTGAAGGTCACTGCAGACCACATCTAGCAAAGGTGATGGTCATAACAGCCAGCATCAAATTTTTACCTTGGATCCACTGAGCTCAGAAACAAAACCATTATAATAAAATTGAGTTATTTCAGCGTCAACTGGATCCAAAATCCAGATCTATAGAGAAGAAAGCAACCACCAATCAAATAAAAACCTTACTCGTCTGGAGTTAGAGTCAGAATTTCAACGAAAGCTATTAAAATCTATTAAAATAAAAAATTTTATTTAAGACAAACAATGACTGAAAGGTAAAAAGTTTTATTGATTACTGGCTTCAGGGATATGGCTCTCTTACCAGGATGAAGATCTAGGGAAAGTTAGCCAAATACTCATAATATACTTACAGTACCTATGTAATTTTCTATATGCCACCTAACTAAAATTCAAATAGTATATAAAGTTGCACCACAGATATCTCTTCCTTCAAGAGGATGAGATTTAAATGAGTACAGTTTAGATAAGACAGACCAGTGAGATCTGTATAATAAAGGAAAGGAAGTGAAAATGCTACACAATAGTTAATGAACTTGAAAATGGGAGTATGGAAAAGTTTATCACATAGCTGATTCTTATATTTTAACAATGCATGATTTGACATTATTTGAATTTAGTATCTATTTGACATATCTACTGTGTCCTTCCTTATTAAATTCTCATCTACTCAGAACAATAGCTGCCTCTTTGACCTATAAAGGCATTTCAAAGAATGAAGAATAATTATTGAAATAAAAGCCTCATAATGACTGACACCTTCCCACAAATAATATTTTCTTGTACAGAGGATGCTTCCCACCATTGGTAGTTTTGGTTTTTTTCGCCCTTTAAATGCCTAGGCAGAAAAATGAAATGCATTACCACAAGTTCTGTAACTGTATCATATTTAATGAGTAGATCGAAGTTGTAGCAAACTTAGTTACATTTTTATGGTCAAATAGGTGACTGTTCAAATAAAGTCTTTTAAAAATACCAAGAGAAGATTAAAAAAAGTGTGTTCTTTGTATCCCATTCTTTAATTGCTTATGCTTGTGTGTAATGTATGTAAAAACATTTCTATTTAACCTTAACTGATTTATAATTACTATACAGAGTTCCATCTAGTGATAACTCAATATCAAGAGAAAGGTTTTACTTTGATCTTTTCAAGACATTGTTTAAACTTATGAGGAACCTAGAAGAGAAGAACCATAGGGTACAAATACTTTGCTTTTAAAAAATACTAAATATTTCATAATATAAACCACCATAATCTGCATTTTTAATTATATAGTAATGAGTCATTTGTTCTACTATGTTTCCTATTCACTGAACCAATTCAGCACTCTTCTTTTCAGGTCTTGAGATCATACTCCACATATTTGAGGAGCTGACACATTATCTGCTTTTTCTCTGATTTTATAGTTAACTTTCCAGTTCATAGTTGTTCAAATTAAAATCTTCATCTTCTACTATGTAAATCCCTTTTTGCATCAAAAAAAAACAAACTAAAAATATATGTATTTATATGTAGGTCTCATGATAGAAAAAAAAAGAGAAAATTTGACTTCATGTACACCTTAAAAGTTCAGATATGACAAGGAATATATAGGTTTAGAGAAACATTTTTTAAATAATTTGTTTCTTTAGATATTTGTCTATTGTATTTGACATGATTGTAAAACTTTGATGGCCATATGCACATGCCTAAATATTCTTGTTCTGTCTGATCCCTTTGGATTTCAGCAAATGATGAGGGAGTTTAATAGAAATGAATTTTTAATCATTAACCAAATATTAACTCAAACTTATCCTCTCAAAAAAGCATCACAGGAAGATTAGTATTTTGGTTAATTTCAGGTATTCCCTGATTTGGAAGTTCACTGGGTACAAATCTGACCTATAAAGCTAACCAGGAAGGGAAGAATACCTGCAGGTCTATGTTTCTGTACACTAAAATAGTGACTGTGTGCCTGTGAAGAGATCACCAAAAAGGCAAAGGGAAATAATCCACTCCTACCTGCATTATATGGTCCTTTAAAAAAATTAAGCAGGAAGTTATGTGTTCCCCAAATTCAACATAGGATTCTTGTTTTTAGTTTTAATAAAAAAGTTTTTCAAACTATTTGCTCTGTTTAGCCTGAAGCTAAGAGTTAATCCAGTTGGAGCCTTCCACTCTCTAAAGAGGGTGGTCACTGAGAAGACAGCACCAGATCCTTTTCTTTTTCTCAGATGTGCACAGGGAAAGAAGGAGAAGCATGGCAGCATGAGATCTTGCAGTATGAGAAATTCTGATTTGACCTACATAAAATAACATTAAAAAAAAAAAAGTCATTATAGTCTACTAGAGGTTACCTAGAGGTGTTGTGGTATCCTCACATTCAAAGATTTTAAAAACTCTGTTGAAGAAGGTCCTGAGCAACCCAACCAAACTTTGAAGTCAATCAAAGCTAAAGGATTAGGTAAAAAGACTGTCAAACATCCCCTCCAATCCAAATTTCTTTACAATTGTTAGATGGACCTGAAAAGCACTTTAATCCATGGCAATTGTCAACTAAGACTAGACCATTAAAAAGAGCCTAATTGTTGACCTGAGATAAGTACTATAACAGTATATTTACACATTGATGAAGTCAAGATAAAAAATCCTATTGAGTGAGACTATCTGTAGTACCTCTGGATCCAAGGCACCACCACAAATGTGGATAAATGGACCAGAAACAGCTGATATTGATCACTATCTTTTCTAGAGCAGTAACTTTTTGCAGTTCTCAGCAACAATAGGTTTATTAGTGGGGGACAACTCTTGTATTTTAAGATTTTATTGCTGCTTTTTTATTAAGGTTGTCTAGAACATTATGATTCTTTACAATTTTAGAGGTGTTTGTTTTTTACCAGTATTTAACATGGCTAAAATATGTTATTATGTCCTTCTACAGCTCTAAACCACAGTAAAGTGAAAGACTATTGCTTGCTGTGTGGCTAGTGACCCTAATTAGACATTTAGTTGCTCCTGTCAGAGCACACCTGTCTGAGGACAGGTGAAGTTGTTGCCATATGAATGGGGATGAAATTATACACTGTTAGACAAGCAACAAATAATGCTGCTGATCTGGTTGGCCATTTATCCTCAGTATCATGTATGTTTTTATAAATATCTGCAAGGACTTGGAGGTTTGACATCAAGTTTCTTCAAGTTTGTGGTGTAAATAAATAAAATGTTGTCCATTTTTGGCCTACAGGTTTACTATAATTTTAAATTAGTCTGATGATTTTTCTTGGTTGCTTTCTATTTCAAATAGTTTTAATGGTAGATAACTTACATCCCTCTGTGATGAACTTCAATGAAATATTTCCCTTTGGAAAAACCTAAACAATTTATCACCTTCTAACCCACTCACATGCCTTTATGCATTTGGGCATTCTATGAACTTCACAAAGCACACCCCTCTCACCTGCCTAGGAGCATCATAAACTAATCCCAACTGCCATCTACATGTGCACTTCTAATATTAAATGGACTCAAATTCATGCATTATGAAGTTCCAAAAACTTATCTAAAGAAAATTAAACCAAGGATATAGAGCAAGTCAGGAGCTTCCTACATATTTCTGTGCATGATGAAAAATAAAGAGAGGCACATAGTGCACTGTACAAATAAAAGTGCATAAATACTTGAGGAAATGGTCCTCTGGCTTTCCTTTCAGGTTCAGGAATGACAGTCACTGTTACAGAGTGGTATTTTTTAGCTCAATGAAACCTTTCTTCTGTGAAGTTAACTTTTAATCTTTATATGGAAGTTTGGTATCACAAGGCTCTAAGGGAATACAGATCACTAGATCTAAGTATTTTTAACTGATACTTGTGGTTTAAGAAAGTTTGGGGGAGGGGGAAATAATAATCAAACTCAGTTTGCTTACATCTTCAGAAGCAGGCAGATTCTCATCCAATAGCTCTGTTCTACAGATACTGTTTAAAACACCTGTAAGTCCCTGCTTCCAGGTGAGGATGCAAAATATTTCAACTTAACAGATTTTGCCTTAGTAAAATCTGCGAACAAGTAGCTTAAGAAAGGGAAAAAAAAATAGAACATTAAGAGGAATGAACCTGCCCATCCCAATCATTGTTAACTAACTTAACAGACACTTTGAAGTAATGTCTACCCCATTGACAGTCTAAGCTGTACTACATACATTCTCCTTCCCAGGATCTCCTGAATGATTATGAAAGGTCAAAACTGTTTTCACCTCTCAGCAATAAATATTCACCAAATGTAATACCTCTTGAACCAGTATGGTATGAGAATATATTTTTACACATACGTCAGTTTCCATCCTCCAGAAAGTCTGGATGAGTTCACCTAATTTTATTCTTTGAACAACAATCACTTTTGCAATGCAAATGAAAAGGAAGTGATTGTATTTTTTTAAGATCGTTCCTATTGGAGTTGCCCCTTCTATATCTGTTTCTGCCTTTTTTTTTTTTTTTTGAATAAATATAAGAAAGGGTTATTCATTGAGATTTTTCTGTAGTTTTTAAATGAGTAACTGCAAATAAGGCTTTCTATATGTTTTGATCATCTACTTCATTTAAAACTCCACTGAGATTAAGGGAGGCTTAATCAGTTTGTGTCAGATATTGTAAGATAAAAGTCAACATTTCAGTCTTACACTTTGTGATATTGTTGCATCTCTCAAAACTCACCGAAGACTTTCACAAAACAGTTGTAAGAAGAAGAAAAAAAAGGCTTTGTATTATGAAGAAAAAGTTGACCCAAAATTTTAAATTGCTGCTATAACTAAATTTTAGCTCTATGGGAACTAGATTTGAATGCCAAGATCCAATAGCTTCATCAGTTCAAATACTTGTTCATATGGTAATATTATTGCTTTAAGACAACAAGCTTACTGTTTGTTTCTTAGACCACAATAAAGCTCACATATTATTAGTGTAATTTCTCTTTTTAGTATTCAAATGCATCTAAACATTTTTGTAGTAAATATGCACAGATAAGGTATTATTTTCTATGAGGAAATGATTCAACAGGTAAGCTGTTATTTTATCCTTTCTGAATTACTTCTTTAAAAAGACAGTTATGCTCACTAATGCTAGATAAATTCATATATTTCTAAAGGTTTAAATACAGATTGTTTCCTGACATAAAAGCTAAACATATCTTCAATTTTATTCCAGGTTAGTAAAAGGAGTACTGTATACATAACCCTCTCAAGAACTGTTAAACCAAACAGTGGAAACCACAGAAGGAATTAAAGGAAAAAAAAAAAAAAAAAGATCAACAAAGAAGAGCTAAAGTAGTCACAAAATGACCTGAGATTTCTCAAAGCTGAGTCAGATAGAATCGTTTTGGTTGGAAGAAAACTTTAAGATCACCAAGTCCAACCATAACCTAAATTTACAACTAAGCCTTGACCCTAAGAGCCTCATCTATACCTCTTTTAAACACCTCTAGGGATGGTGACTCAACCATTTCCCTGGATAGCTTATTCCAGTGCTTCGCAACCCTTTCTGTGAATATCTAAACCTCTCCTCCCCCAATTTGAGGCCATTTCTCTCATCCTATCACTTGCTACTCAGGAGAAGAGACCAACACCCTCCATGCTACCATGTCCTTTCAGGTAGTTGTAGAGAGTGGTAAGGTCTCCCCTCAGCCTCCCTTTCTTAAGGCTAAACAGCCTCAGTTCCCTCAGCTGCTCCTCATAAGACCTGTGCTACAGACACCTCACCAGCTTCAGCACCCTTCTCTGAACTCTTTCCAGCACCTCAATGATTTTTTTGTAGTGGGGTGCCCAAAACTGGACACAGTATTTGAGGTGTGGCCTCTACCAGTGCTGAGTACAGTGGGATGATCACTTCCCAACTACTGCTGGCCACACTGTTCTTGATGCGTGTCAGGATGCTGTTGGCCTTTTTGGCTACCTGGGCACAGTGCTGGCTCGTATTCAGACAGCTGTCAATCAACACCCCCAGATCCTCTTCTGTTGGGCAGCTTTCCAGCCACTCTTCCCCGAGCCTGTAGTGCTGTCTGGGGTTGTTGTGACCCAAGTACAAGACCCTGCATTCGGCCTTGTTGAACCTCATGCATGCCACAAAGCTTGTTTCCTGTGCAGAGGCATGAGGCATGGAGGAAAGGCAGAAGCTTAGAAAGAGAAGTGATCATATCTGGGCTAGAAGCAAAACTCTAAGGTTTGAAAGGTTTGAATAGCCATTATCCTAAAGTATTAAAAAAAAAAAAAATTGGAAGGTGAATTTGCAAGACTAGAACTATGTACTTTAAATACATCTACGAGACAGGAAATGTACTCTATTTTGAACAGTAACATGTAATATTTATATTGGGGGCAGGAGGGAGGTTGATCCAAGTGACTACAGGCTAATTATCTAACCTCAATAAGATGCATAAATTAGAAAATATACATACACAGTAAATCAGAAAGCTGTAGAAAACACAGTATGGGTTTACCCAAGATGAGGCTAACCTGATATCCATTTTTGGCATCTACTTTCTACACAAATGAAACATGATATAGCCCCTTTGTGGGATTCAATAAACTCTCGATTTTTGTTACATGGATGTTAGTGAAGAACCAAAATAGGAAGAATGTTGGCTAAAAATGAAACCCTGCTATATTCTGTAGTGGTAAATAACTACATGAACATTGGCCTGTAAGAAGTATAATAATAATAATAATGCTCTTTGAGTTGGTTTTGGATGGATTTTATTACAAATACCATGGTAATTTGCTAAAAGATCGGATTACTTGACAAAAAGTGTTCTTTGCTTGACCAGTAAAAACGAGGTAATGTAGATACTTCCTACATTTAATGTAGTCTACCTAGAGAGGGGAGAAAAGTAGTAGAATAGTAGCAGACAGAAGAGCATCTGGCAGAATAAGTGGTTATAAGTTGGTTAGAAATTAGAAGCTGCAGTTGCAGAACGGCTGGATTTATAAATATATCTTAATTATATTAACATTTCGAAAATCCATGGGAGGTTCTGCATGATATTTATCATTATATTATAGAAGGGACTGGTGAACTCTTCTACTTAAAGCAGCAACTGCTCTAGTTGTGTCTAAGAAAGCAACATTCACTGGTTAGAATAATTTGCAGCAGTCAGAGGAGACAAAAGAACATCACACCACAGATCACTGGAGTATCTGAGTTATTCCTTCTTTACCATTAAATCCAGTTTAAGGATTCAGTAGGTGCTAGACACAGTATTTAAGTATAACTGTGTCATGAGACGATGTGGAGAATGCAAAATTGCCGGCAGGACCTCTTTGAGAACGACGGGCGGGCCGGCGAGAGTAATGAGTCTAATTCAATATGAATTTAACACCAATACCCTTTAATGAACTCTAAACAACACTGAATATCAATGTCCGCCAGACCACGTTTTTCCAACCCTTATAGACTCTATACCCAAAAGGCCATGCAGCAAGCACAGGCTACGATTGGTTACACTTGCAGTCACTCTTCCCCCCACCACGATGGTGATTAGCTGCAGGGCACTGTCTACATGCTATTCATGCCCAGTGACGATGGCAGTGCCCCTCCTGCAGCCCAGGTCGAGGGCAGACCAGCTTCTGTTTACTTCTGTGCGGTCCTAGTGCACCACAGCCACCCCAAGCCCTGGCTTGTTCACAGCATACGGCCCAAAAACTCTCCACATAACTGCTATCTGAATCTTATTGAAGGGCCACATAAGCAACTGGAACAAAAACCAACTGAAACAATCTACATCCACCTACTCCACATTAAACTTAGAGAAATTTAATAGTAAATGGAACAAATGAGAAAAAGAAAAAAAAAAAATTCTTTCACTTTTGGGTGAAATTATCTTTCTGTGACATTAGTTGTGTAATTCCTCACAACACTTCATGGGTCCATCATCATCATGGTTTCTGGCCAGCAACTCCACAGAAAATTGGAATGAGTTTCCAGATTTAATGGAGTCAAAGTTAGAGAGTAAGCTCAGTTTTGCATATCAGAATAATCTATTTTTCTTAAAAGAATGTTACAGGTATGGTTAAGTTTCACAGAACAGGTATCACTCTGATAATCAGGTCCTATAGAAGTGCATCCTTCTAAAATTATTAGCAAACAGACTGGGTGCAATACCAGTGCAGCATGAAGACTTCACACAAATCATTTCTGTGCTGAAATAAGTTATGTAATGGATGAGTGCCCTGAAGACAGCAAATAACCTTTTTTTTTTTTTGGTCATTTGAATGGGTAGAAAACCCCTCAACCATATTTGATACATTAATGCACTGACATTTTGTACTCTTTGGCTGTGCTGACACACCAATCAGACCAAGAATGTGAAAGTATCAGTGTCTGATGTGGCAAGTTTTTGAAGGTTTGCCAGATGAGAAATTGCTCAGAGGGCAATGGAAAAGTAAAATCATGGTCCATATCAGCGGAGGGGGGAGTCGGGGCGGTAAAGCTTGAATTTTGAAAAAGCAAATACTGCAACACTGAAACAAGATCCTACGTATTTTAATGTCCAGTTAGATGAAGTGAGATATGCAACAGAGAAAGAAGGAATTTATTAAAATGAGAACAAAACATATATTAGGTAAAGTGTGTTTTTCCTGTTATAAAGTTAACATAGTTTTGAAAAGGAGACAATTTTGCACATACATTTACAAGCACTCATACACCATGTTTTTATACTCTACCATAAGAATAATGTAGAATAGCCATTTATACACAATACCACTTCAAGATCTTCAGGAAATTGAAAACACATACACACAATTTTGATAGACACAGAAATTGGATATCTGTTTTCAGAACTGAAAGGGTCAGATCACATGTCAGCTATACAACCAAGCAGTCCTTTTCATTCACAAACTGATCAAATATATCTAACACAAGATGTCTAGCCCCTGCAATGTTTTTGTTAACTGTATGAAGACGTGTAAAGCTGAAAAAAGGTACTATTGAAAAGAGGAGTCAACTTCAACAGTAGATTTGCTATCTGGAAGGAATGAGACTAACACAAGAAGTTCATATCTAGATACTCAAGATGCAAAAGAGTTCCTTCTATAGATTTGTAAAACTAGGTGAAGACCAGCAACAAAAGGAATAGTACAACAAATTAATTTTACACTGCACTGTAAGAGACCTTCTTGTTTCAGTGCCTTATCAAACTTGGAAAGTTTATTATTTACCACATTCACACAGAATCAGTCACAGAATGGTTGGGGTTAGAAGGGACCTCTGGAGATCATCTAGTTCAACTCACCTGCTAAAGCAGGTTCACCTAGAGCAGACAGCAGAGGAATGTGTTCAGGTGGGATTAGAATATCACCAGAGGAGGAGACTCCACAACCTCTCTGGGCAGCCTATTCTAGTGCTCTGTCACCTTCAAAATAAGAAGTTTCTTCTCATATTCAGATGGAACTTCCTGTGTTTCACTGTATGTCAGTTGCCCCTTATCCTGTCATTGGGCACCACTACAAAAGTGTCTGACCCCATCTTCTTGACACCTGCCCTAAAGGTATTTTAAGAATTGATAAGATCCCCTCTCAATCTTCTCCAGGCTGAACAGACCCCGCTGTCCCAGTTTTTCCTCATAAGAAAGGTGGTTCAGTCCCCTAATCATCTTTGTAGCCCTCTGCTGGACTGTCTCCAGTAGTTCCTTGTCTTTCTGGAACTGAGGAGCCAAGAACTGGATGCAGTACTCCAGATGGGGCTTCACCAGGGCAAAGTACAACAGGAAGATAACTTGCCTGCACCTGCTGGCTGCAGTATTCCTAATGCACCCCAGGATACTGTAGGCCTTGCTGACCATAAGGGCACATTGTTGGCTCATGGTCTACCTGTTGTCCACCAGGACTACCAAGTCCTTCTCCACAGAGCTGCTTTCCAGCAGGTCAACACCTAACCTGCACTGGTGCATGGATTTATTCCTCTCTACCTACACTTGCCTTCATTGAACTTCATTAGGTTCCTCTTACAGACATTAGGTTCCCCTTACAGACTATTTACCCTCCCCTCATGCCATGATTCAGTCCAAGAGTAACGTTTGAGTCTGAGGTCCACTTGATTTTCATTGGATCCTTTCCACTGCCTTCAGACAGGTCTTTGCTTTGTTTAGCTGCAGACATTGCTTACAGTCTGTAGCCACTTCATGCCAGCCTTGAAGGTGTTGTTTTGTCTGAATTAATCCTATTTGTTTAGCAAAGTACAAAACAGGCTTTATCTCAGAGGTGTCCATAATAGTCTGCCACTTGGTGCTGGCCTTGGAGTTATTTTCCTCAAGTAAATTCTGTTCTTCCCTGTAAAGTGCAAAACAGGCCTTATCTTGCAGGTGTCCATGGTAGTCTGTAGCTGCTTTTGTTTTAAGTAGATACAAGTTGGGTGAAGAGAGCAGAACTTTACAACATATGCCTTAGAATTTCAGCAAATTTAGCTTACTAAGTAAGGTGAGGCAGACAGTATATTAAAAAAAAATCACAACCTTAAATAGAATTAATCACCTAGAATTATAAGAGCTACTTCAGCTAAGTGATTAATATAATAATTTAAGTTATTAATACTTTAATTGGGCTTATCCATTGATCTGTGAGTAGTAAAACAACATTGCCATACAGCCACACTTGCTTAGCAGAAGGAAAGCTCAAAGTAGGGTCACTCAGGATGTCATATTTATGGAATAAAGTGGTTGGCTTTTAGTCAAATTGCATACAGTGGGCAAGGTATGCGCAAGACTCCTTACAAACACAACTTATCCATGTTAAGCATGCTGCTCTGTTTCCTTGTGGGTTTCCTACAAGTTCTTGGCCAGGTCTTGCAGCACAGGTCTTTACCTCATTTGGAGCCTCGACCAAGTAGCTACCAGTTCGGCTGTGGGGCAGGTCAAGTGCAAGTGTCAGAGTCAGAGAGTTCTGTCACACATATTATGCTCATCATATTGCAGAAATATAAAATGTTTGAAACATAGCTATTTAGCTGATATTTACCCACAATTTTTCCTTATCAGCAAGTCTGGGCTAAGATTCAGCCAGAATTCTAAAGAGGCTAAGGCAAAAAAAAAAAAATTCAAGCCTCTACAAATGAAGACCACAGATTTTACAACTACTGAAATCAAATTAATAAAGAAGATTATATGAAGATAGGAAGATAAACAAAAAGCAAACAAACATCACATTTAAGTCGTCAATTAATTAGTCTACACTGCATTGTCATTTATTATCCATTAAAATATTTTAGACAAAGTATTCTTTAGCATTTTTGTATTAAAACAATCATTAATCGGAACACTACACGTGCAAACACACTGAAGTTGGAAAAAAAAAAGAAATATACTCTAAAACCTGTAGTTTTCATAAATACTAAAGGGTAATTTATCTCTTGGGATGGTTTAGATGCAGGTTGAATAACCTTTGGCAGATATGAAGTTCTAACTGGTAATTGTTTCTGGTAGAGCACAATCAGATTATATATAGAGGAAATGTAACCAAGAATTGAGCCTCCAGAATATTTCTTACATTCAACTGGATCCTGTAATATCAGAAGATGAGAAAATATGCCTCAGCCTTGTTAATACACTTCTGACAGGTAGAGCAGTATCACCTTCTTGACTAATACTACTTCAAAACAACCTGCCAGGAAGACCATTAGTAACATTGATTACACTGAGTGCAAAAAAAGCCCTTGTATGTCTCCTCCAAACCCATTTTTCTTTAACATCCATTGATGTCTCCTCTGATCTTTTGTGCTAAAGCTGAGAAAATAACCTAAGGAGGTATTATTTTTCCTATTATGATTTCTACAGAGCTATTGTGGTCTCTCCAATTTTCTTCCTTTTGATGTGGAAAAACATCCCCCACCCTGAAGAGTACTAGGTAAGACAAAGATATTATTTCATAGTTTGATTTTTCTTAGGTTCATGTCTTCAGTTGTCAATGAATCTCAAAGCCATGGAAATGTTCATTTCAATGCAGCCTATTACACCTTACTGAAAAATTATCATTTTTTATTAATTTTTCACTGCAAAACATCTGCAGTTTGGTCAAAGTCCTGCTATTTCACTGCTAACCTCTCTTGGAACAGGTGATGTGTTTGATGAAAGAGTGAGGAAGAAGTTCCCTTTTCTCAAGTGTAGCAGTAACAAACAATACACAGATACTGATAAGCTCATTTTCCTTTTAATCTATTAGTCTTTTTTCCTCAGCTACATTTGAATTTTAAAATGGTAGAATAAACCAGAAGTGTCTTTTTGCCCAGTTCAGAATTGCCTCCTGTGCCATACAAGGCTGAAAACTACTGGTTTGTCCCAGAGAGAAAACACTGCTTTTTAGGAACACATGTTGTCTGTCAGGATTTGGCTGGAGCACCTTGTTCTCTGGTGGCTGGTCCCAGAAAAATTAGTTTAAACAAAATAATTACTTTGCCTATGACTCCCTTCACCAGCCTGTCTTCTGGGAGGTACTTCTTAGCTTAGAATGGTCATCGGCCAGTTTATTATTATTGACAAACACTATCATAATTTAAAGTTACTTTTGTGCAGCTTATTAGTCATGCAATCTCCTGTATTCCACTGACAAACACTGAAATGAGCTGAATATGTTCAAGGAGCCTTAGCAGGCTTTCACAGACACAAACTTATCTAGAGATCAGCTAGGGCTTAAATCACAATTTCCCAAATCCCATTAGCCCTACGAGGACCTGTACATGCTTCCAGAACACGACATCCCAGGCTGACAAGAACTCTTAGCAAAACCATGCTTTTATACCTCAGTTCTATAGTGTATTGGATATCTTCTTCCCTAAAGACTGCCGAAGTCTGCCTCATCTGTTGGAATTTATTTTCTGAAAGGCCACTCTCTTATCAATATTATAAATAATTTTTATTTTATTCACCTTTTGCTCTCCCCTTCCTTAAAAATCTGTCTAAACCTTTAAGTCAGTATGGAGAAATACATCAATTTCCTTGAGGCAGTGACTGAGCTAGGTCTAGAACTGAAACTCAACTTGGGTTCCTCAGAATGGTTCTTAGAATTATTTTTATTTACCCTCAAAGTTTTCCATAGGAAAAGTTTGCCAAGTTCAATTAAACCTTTATCGGAAGAGAACTGCCAAGACTATAGTCAAGATTAATTACCATAAAAAGGATATAGCAAAAGTTATCCTCCCAACACCATACAATGAAAAACCAAGGATCAAGCACTTAGAGCCAATTTCCCTGCCCTGTAGAAAAAGCTTGCAGAATCTGACCATGACTTAGGTGGCCCACTTGTCTAAATCCTTGCTTATCCCTGACCTACTTACTGAAAGATAAGAAATATTTATGTTTAAACAGTTGCCTTGGGAATTAGTCACTGTAACATTGACTTGTACATACATTTACATAGATATTACAAATATACATTCCCCAGGAAAAGTTAGTGGGAGACAGATAATTAAACCTCACAAGATTTTTTTGAACTCTTGACCTTCATGTAACCAAACACAGGGATGTGAATTTTCACCTTTCCTGACATTAAGATGCAAGGCTGTTGAGAAATCAAACCTGCCTTAGTGCTTTAAAATAAGATAAAATAAATAACTTTAAAACTTTTTGCCTTTGCATCACTGTTTCTACCACCATCCTTGATGGTTTGTGCCTCTGGGTCATGACAGTTCGAAGACACTAGCTTTAGAACTGTTTACAATTAAAAAGAATACGTCAAACAAAACAAAGAAAAAACCGAACCTCTATTTTACTAGCAATAAAATCTGCTTAGTATTGTCAGTAGCAATGAACCACCTTTAAGATTGGCAGCTTTTCTTACATCCTTGTAAGAGAAGTGTATTCAGGTACAGACTCCGTTCATTTCCTAAACTTCTTCCTCTTTGCTTGTGTATTTTTCCTTCTCCTTCCTACCTTTCAGAATTAAACTTTTTCCGGAAGCATTGCAAGGGGGAGAGAATATATATGTTAGAAGTAATGAGAAATATTACATAGAATTTTGTCCAGCCATATATAAAACTAACAAAAAGCCTACAAGGAAAGCGAGGATAATATCTAATAAAAAGTATTCCCCATTAAACTGCAGGAAGAAAATTAAAAAAAAAAAACAAAAACAAACACCCCATATCCAAACTTATGTGTTTAACGCCAGCATATAAGATTGGTTCAGGTACAATTATTTTTTTTAATAATAAGCAAGACTCTTTATTTTGCCATCATAGTCAGATTTATTCTGAACTTGAAAGAGTGCAAAAAAAGAAATGTTATCAAGCTGAAGTTGTTAATTAAAAAGTTGAAACATATCAGCAAAATTAAGAGCAATTAATAGCACTTTAAAAAGACTACTGGTTTTCATCACTTTCCTACATATCTGCTTATAAAGACTGTATTCTGATAAGACAAGTGAAAAAGGGGTTAAACTGACTTTTTAATACTTATGTAGAAATTTGCAATACATAACACCTGTGAGTACAACACAGCTTTGTTAGCAACAATAGACACAAGTTAAAAGATCATAAGAATAACCCAGAAATAGCAGAGAAGTAGGTCAGAAAAACAAGTAGCGGTGACAGAGAAGCATGATTCTCACTGCATTTTTCTGACATTTTGTAATAGAGACAAAATTGTGTATCTTCTCCCTAGCGTGAGGGTTTGGAAAAGAAAAATAACTGACATACAATAGCCCCTACATACCATCAAGATCTAGCTACTGTACCACTCTACATGATCACACTGTCTAAGTTAAAACACAACTTAAAGCACAGAAAATACTCTGAAACTAGTAGTTGCTTAAACAGTATTGTAAACAGACACCCTTTCTTCTCTCTGCCTCTTCAGTCTTTCATAAATGGGCTTCAGAGTTTACCAAGAATTTAGCATGGATAGTATGGAAAGCTATTTCAAGATCAGCATCACATTTAATTAATTCATTATGATGGGAGGAAAATTAGCAAAACACATTGCAAAACTACAATGGGAGGCAAGGCACAGGTTCAGATTTCTCTTAATGCCTATCTTAAAACAAACAAACAAACAAACATCCTTAAAACTGACAAGTAAACCCCACAAAAAAAAAAAAAAAAATCACAAAACACTACTAAGCAAAAGAGTCTGGCATGCTGTGCACTTATAGTAGCCATTTTCAGTGCCTGTAAAACAATACTTTAATCGTATTCTCCCCAGAAAACAGTGTTTTTCACCTTTTTCACACTAGCCTCTAGAACAAACAGGCTTACAAAGACAGATTTTATTGTGAACAGAATCAGACATGGGCTCATGATCACCTGATAGTTGGCTCTTGATTAGCTACACATTGGTTTTAATTATCCACCTGCTTTCAATTAAGTACAAGAAATCCATCTTATTAACAGGACAAGCTAATCACCCTTGCACATAAACAGTCCTTTTATTCTCAGGGTGCATCTGAAGGATAAAAATAGTTAAAACAGAGGTTTTTTTTAAGCTTATAACCCTTTTGTCAACAATAGTAACAAAATACCTGGTTTGAAATGTACAGATCAGGGGTGTCAAACTACTCTTACATTTATACAGTCCTAAAATTACATTCAGCCTTTGAAGGAAACTGCAAGGCTGACGAAAATTAGTTTGATGACCCTGCTATAGGTAAATGAGTATTATGTATTGAAGAAAGTGTCACTTCTTACCATGAGGGTATATTGAAATAAATCTGGTTTAGGAACCCTTTTGAAAACAACATGCAGTTGGTATGTCATCATATAAAAAAAATCAAAATTCTGTTGCCCCCCTCCCCCCCTTCCCTCAGATATGGATGTCTTTGTTTCGTATGCTACTTCAAAAACATGCCTTGTAATAACCATAAGATCAGCTGCTATAGACAGCTGTGTGAACAACCCTGATGGTCTCCAGATGTGTAAAATGATGCTGCACATCTGCATACTAAATTTTAGAATCTAGAAATAAAATATTAAAAGATGGATTTAAAAAAATATAGAAGTATAAGGTGTACTGATTATTTTCTGTGGTTTACATTTCAGTGCTTTCACCAATATCTGTACTATGGATTAATTTCATTTAATCAGTGTTTCCTTTACGTATCTTGAAACATTGTGAAGGAAAAAAAAAGGCTGCAGACAATTTGAAATAATAAAGAAGAAATAAAGAAAATTTAAAGTAACATTACATATATGAGTGTATCTTCAATAAACTTTATGTAAGGAAAAGCTGTGGTGAACTAGAACAGCTACAATGAGGTAAATTTTTAAAAATGCATTATGCATTTGTATTTAAATAGGCAGTAGAGCTTTTTGTTTTCAACAGAAAATAAAAATGGAGTAAAAATCTAGCACTAATAAATGAAAATACAATAGAAGGATACTGAACTGTGGAAAAGATTTTGGGTATTTACCATAATGCTAGTCAAAATGCAAATTGCTATCAGATCATCTGTAAAATAATCCTAGTCATAAAGACTCCTGTGAAACCATGTTTGGAATTTTCTCTCTTCTAGAATGTAAATTCAGAGAATAAAGACATATGTTGTTCATTTTCTACGTTCTAAGATTGTTTGCAAGACAGAGAAGATGACGTATAGTGGGAAGGCATCATACCTGATGGTTCTTATATACAGGATGTAAGAAAGCCTGCCATAAGATCTAATTATCAAGAATTGCCTTTTCTGCCCCAGAGCAATCATTTTGATGACAGCTTTCTATGCACTGTAAAACAAAATGGGAAGCTTGTGCTATATAAACTGTCTCAGTGCTTCCTTTTACTTCCTCTGATATCAGTCTCCCTATCTCATTTATTTTCCGCACATTAATGGTAACAGTCACCTTGAGCTGGTGATGCAGAGTAATTTTCACAGAAACCTTGATCAGAAACCATAAATCAGACTGATGTGCTTTTATGGTCTAATAACATTCTGCCTGCTCCTGCAGGCCCTTATGTAAAACTGCATTGCGGAGAATCCTTTGGATTTTTTTTTTCATATCCACTCCTGTAAAAATACCTGCAATGTAGTGAGATGAAGATACTTTGTTTAAACCTGTAGACATGAAAACATTCAGGTACCAGCCTGTAAACATGAAAACATTCAAATATCAAATTTTCTCTGTAGAATTTCTGTGTTTGGCTGTTTCTTCCTATATTCGGTCAGAGAAACTAAGCATTCTCACCCTGCTCTCCCAGACGCAGTGCACCAACAGGAAGGGAACACTGAAGCTGGATGCTTTGCCTAGATTAGAAAACGCTAACCTGTATAGCTGTATCAGCAAATCCACCTAACACAGGAGCCTTCTGAAGGTGAATCTTGTCAGTAAGATTCCATCCTCATTAGTAGATACGTTAAAGTTGTTTTGCAAGTCAAGAGCTTAGAAAAGTGAGATTGATTTCATTGTTAAGATTGTATTTTTCTTCCTTCAATGAAAACCAGAATTATCACTTACCTTTAACAATGCTTTCCCATATGATGTACTCAGATTACACAAACCCTAATGTTTTTTACTGTATACCACACAAGTTTTCATGATTGCATGGTTTGAGAAGGTATAACCTGATTTAAAGAAATGCTTAACATTCCCAGTGTTTCATTTTGGGTTTTCAACATCCATGTACATACGTATTTCAGATTAATCTCTATGCACATCAGTTTGTACCTGTAAGGAAGAATTATTTCATTCCTCAACCTTGCAAAGATGATGTGGAAACACACACACACACACACACAAAGAGACATACACAGACATACGCAGACATACACAGACACACATACACATATATTTCCTGTAGTAATCTGGATTACTTCTTTATAACACAATGTTGTGTGCATAAGGCACGTAAAAGCTCTGACATGGGTAGTTTATGCCATAGAGAATTAAATTTTTTACTTATTGGATTGTTCACCATTTTTGGTTCCTCATCACTTTTTTTTTTTTTTATGGAGTTATCTTTTCTTCTGCTACTGACAAAGTGTATTTTTTACTTTTATGACTCATTGTCTACAGATTTTACGAAGCCCCCCAGTCAAAAAAACATGTGCAACTGATAGCTGCAATCAGTGCACTACCAAATGTCCATGATTCACAGCATCTTTCATGTTAGGGCTCACAGATAAATCCCCAGCTCTCAGTAGAAAATGCCAGCTTGTAAAAGACAAATTCATCATTTCTGAACCTGAGATATTAGTATCTCAAGAGAAAACAGGGCATGGAATGGGTAACTTCTCATCTTTCTCTGATACCTCTCACAGTATGAACATAAGTGAAATTGGTTTTCTGTTTGCAGAATGTTTTTTTCAAACTGTCTGATTTGTGAACAGAGCACACAGGGTAGCAAGGAAGGAGCAATGGAGTGAAATGAAGTACAGAAATATTCCTTTCAGATTTGCTGATTCACAGCTGTGAATAATGCAGTCAAAGTACCAAACCAAACATAAAAGATTCAGTGTTAGCCTTCAACCACTGAGAATGTTATTTTGCTATCCAAAATAGCTGCATTTTCCTGTAGCACCACTTCTACAAAGTCAAAATTAACAAAGGAAGTACCAAATTAAAATGAACTGAATGTCAGTTAAATCTCGAGTAGGAATGGTTACAAGACATCATACTTTTTTACTGTAAACTTCCACTACTTCAAAGAAAACTAGTACTTTGAAATGTAGAGGATGCTACCCATCTTATGTTGAAGACTCATGCTGCCTAGTTTGGTACTTGAAGCATCAGTATGAAAAACAGGAGTTATCAAAGAAGAGGGACATTCTTACTCTATATATTCCTTTATTGTTTTACTGATGATTTTGTAAGAATGATTCTGGGTTTTTTTTTTTGTATGGTAATTTCTATAATTACATGCATTAAATCCAGGTTTTCAAATGTCCACTCATTTTGCTGACTGCATGACATCATTTTGTGGAAGTCAAGAGGCACTGGGATCCTGAATGGCCTTGCTGGTAGACAAAAATGGAAGTGAGAATAGGAATAATTTGAGCTACACACTTAAGAAGGCATTTTGTTTTTGTTGACTGGATACTAAGGCAAGCAAAGTGTAGGGTCTGCTAATGTATTGGATTGAAATGTGCTTAGGCTGGATGCCAAGTATATTTTGATAAAATGTCTCTGAGGCTGGGCTGTTTTGAAACTAAGAAATCTGTTATTGTAAGGTATTTGTGGCCCTTTTTATGATGTAGATACATAAATGGTGTAGGTACAATTTAATTTATGGATAAGGCACACCCAAATGTATAATGGGTTAAAGAGGATATGTAAAAGACATGGTCTGAGGTAAAAATATTCTTCAAAATTTTTATATCAAAGCAATATCTTACATCTGTTGAACATAACTGTTTTCTAAGCCAAGAAAATTATAAGTATGAATACAACAAGCAATATCTACCAAAATTTGAGATTTGTTTTACTCTAGTAACAATTTTTCAATGCCTCTTGGTTTCTGCTGAAATAAATGCATATCTGTTTTGTATAACTACCACAAGACTACCCAAAATGGAACATGCCCAAAGCAGAAAAAATTAATAAGCTTTAACTAATTTTAAATTTACCTAATTTATGACACTCTTTATGAAAGAGTGATATTTTTTTAAACATCACTGTGACGTGAGGTGTCTTATGCCCTGGTAAGTATTGAACTGGTGTGTGTATTGGTCTGTGTATGTGCACATGTATTTGTGTATATATATATTCTACAAATATACTTCTATTGCATATATTACTGAATGAAACAGTGGAAAACATCAAATATTTTGGCTTACCTTGTGATATAATCCATACTGATTCTGTAATAGTTTTCTTCCTCCACAAAATGTAATTTCTTTGTAATGATAGATATATCAGTAACCACAGCTTTTGTTTTTGTTTTTACATTTAACCTCCTATAATGTGCAATACTCTGTGTTCTGCAGCTGTGGAAATTCTTTCATTAGTGATGGCCAATGCTTCACAGATTATTAAACTTGTCAGGATTCCACACACTGAAATAAATGATATCTGAACAATACTTGCCAGAGTTTTGTCTATTAAACTATTTGGACTAAACGTCCTCTTTTATTCTTTCTTTACATAGAGGCTAATGATTGTCTTTGCAGAATGTAGTGGCTTACCATATTGCTGTTTCCTGTTGTTCATTTCAGAAAAGAACTATTCAGATCATTTTGCATATATTCCAAGAAACTGAACAGTTATTTCAAGTTCCACATTTATTCCAATGATTACATACGCAGTAGCCACTGCTGAGAATGAAGGTTGTGACATACATCTAGTTGCAGCAACACAAATCATGTTCCCTATGCATCTAACCTACTGAAAGCATGTTTACTGGTATTACTGAGGTCCCTGCCTAATTTGATTTAAATTAAAAATGCTGTTGTGCTTTGTTCAACAAATTTCTTACCAAGAGTTTGGTCCATTTTTTCTTTACGGCTCAAGGACTGGTCTGCGACTGATTGTCAAGAATACCACACCCATCTCTCCCATAGATGACTCCTATGTAAATATTTCCCTTTGTTGTCTTGCAGTTAGTAAACTAAGAACCATACAGCAATGGGATCTTAAATATACGTGAGTGGCCAGAACAAATTTATTGAACTCCTGTGGATGGCACCAAAGGCATGTGTTAAAAATGGGCTGTTAGGACTGCAAAGAAGTTGTATAATGCACGCTCTAGAGATTTTGTGACAGATATGTGGAAAAAAAGACATTCTAACAAAAAACAACCAACCAACCAAACACCACCATGACCAAAACAGAAAAGAACAAACCACGAAACCAAAACAGTCTATCTAATTCACAGAAGACTGGCTGTCTTGTTGATGACATGTAGCATGACAAGTATTTGAAAATTGTTTTCTGCTTTCAGTTAATTTGTTCTAATGTACTGGAAATTCTGGGTGTCTGGGTGTATCTAAAATACAGGTCTTTGATCTTTCTCCAGCATAAAAAACAGGCTGCTCATTTGTCTTCACATCTAGGAAGCAGCTTCCCAGGGAGCTTATACTTACTATTTTGTTTCTGACTCCTGCTTTCTGTCTTGGCTTTATTTTCCTAACTAGCTGTAACTTCCACTTTCTTATGTATGTTTGAAGTATATTTCATTTTAGTTGCTAGCCATAGTCAAGCTAGCAGTTTCCCTAGTTGCTAAACAGGGGGAGAAAAATAGATTCAAAGGACATAGTGCTTCATTCTTGCTGACTTCTTCAAAACTACGAAATAATTTCTCTCTATAACTTTTTTGCCTTCAGGGTGAGGCAGTTGTAGGCAAGTTTCCATTCAGCCACCAATTTGCCAATAACCCTGGCAAAAAATATATGCAATTCTGGAAGCAGGCATAAAGAACTAAGGTGCTGCTTTTCTTCCAGGTATTGCTTGTGTCTAGAGAGAACTAAGTATTCACTGCCATAGTTGTCTGTTTCTAGCCTTTGCTACAGACCTCTATTCACAAAGATGGCTAAAATCCAATGCAGTGTTCCCCTGCTGGGGGCTAGTGACTTCTGAAAGAAACAAGAAAACTCAGGATGTCATATTGTAGGGCATAGGCTTCAGTGCATGCTGCAGCTTCCAATGACATTTATAATGTTCAGTGTTCAATGTTCAATCCAGGGAGGCATTTGCAGAGCTGTGGTTCAGATCATGGGGATTTTCCTCATTGTTACATTTCCAAATATTCTAGACTCCAGAGGAAAGTTGCCATTTCAGAACATCAGGCTCAAAACCATGAAGGACAAAACAGATGCAGTAGCTACACAATAACTATCAAGAGAAGTAGTTTTCTACACCACTATGTGAATAAAAAGGAAGGAAAATAAAAAAGAGAGATATTGGAAAGGCTTTTGAAAGAATTTCTGAGAGCAAGAAGGGAATCAAAGGAAAGTTAGGCTGCAAGTTCAAAAAGCTGCAATGCCACCTGTGTGGATATTTCTTAATGAAGAAATGAAATTAATCTGAACTCTGAACCTTTTGAAGTTCTCCCATCACTAATGTAGATGCAGCTCTATTGTAGGTGGGTAGTACTTTGGTTTCAGCTAATTGTATTCAAAAGTGTTCAACAAAACTGAGACACATTTGGGTATTCTATGTATCTATAACGGCTTGAACTGAATTCAAATGTCTTGGGGGCTTCCTGTGAGTGGTGGAACTCATACAATTCTATCTCAAATAACCTCTTTTATGTCTTTGAAGTGTCACCATTTATTGGTAAAGTTTTGTCTTTCCCTGTTGTGCAGGTCATGCTCTAATTAATCCAGGCACTTTAAAGGTGAAGAATAGACACACTTCAGAAAGCTCAAGAGAACCTCATTTAGCAGTTTTCTGAAAAAAAAAACCAACCTACACTTACAGAATATTGTTTTCAATAACAAGAAAAGCAAATTAATTATAAGAGTAGTACTGGTACATTTAAAGTCTCTCTTCTTGTGTTCAAAATATAATTTTATTCATAAAAAGAATAATTATGTTTCTTCCTTCTCTTTTTGAACTGAAATAAAGCTTTTTTTTTTCTTTTTTTTTCTTTTCCCCGTTAGACATTTCCTCATTATGTCTTTATGAAACCATAGAAGGAAGATTCAAGAAAGGCTTTGAAATTTTCCACTTCTTTCACATCACACCATTTTGAATCAATGATTTAAGAGATATAAAAACCTTCAGTAACAATTCAATCAGATTTCATTCCCATTGGTAGTAGAAGGGCTTTAATTTCATTTATTCAGATTCTTCCTTCATTGAAGCAAGATCTACATCCTTTCTAAATGAGCTAAAATGGGAAAAAATGTCTAGGAAGGGCTTTTTCTTAAGAAACAACTGCTAAATGCTATTTTTCAAGAGCCCAGTATATTTAAAAGATTCCAAAAATATTTTAGGTAACTTTTAGGTGCATTTAAGTGTTTAGATCACTTAGAATTCCTGGTTTAATATTCATCTTGTTTAGTAACTGACCAAGACAGCAAGAATACTTTGAGCTTCTCAGCTAACAGAAGTGAACTGAGTCACTGCAGAGAGAATGGAAAAGTAATTTTGTGCTCCTTAAATATATACATAGACAAAAATATCCATTATGATTCTTACATTCATACATAAACATATGACAAGTAGATATCCATATACTTAACCTTCAAAGTTTTGATTTGTTGCTCCTTTTCTGCAAAGGTTATTTTAGCACTTTCTTCTTTCTGAGGGTAAGATAAATTATTACTAACTTAGGTGAAGAACAATGTAAGCCAAGGTGGGGGAATGGACCAAAAGGAACAAGCCACATTCCTTTTACATGTGGAATGTCAGTTCTGCTCTTGCATCAATTCCCAGAGGCTATGAAATCCCACAGACTACATAGCTGGCATTTATTCTGATGTTCCTTGAAGTATCCTGGCCAGAGCCATCCAAATTAGAAAAATATTTGATAGATGAGTTTTAGTAATACAGCCAATAACTGACACATCAGTGAATGGTAGAGTATTTATGTTTGTCTATATAGTAATCTTCTTCTAATGCTGTTAAATTTCCTTATCCTACTCTTAAGGTGAACAGCCAATCTTTAGTTATAGAATGTCTCTAGATAAAGGATAACTCGAACTTTTAGAATAACTAAATTAGATATAGTGATTTGATACTACTACTTGCAGAAGAGGGATTAATAGCACACCTTCCAAATATGTTTTTCTCTATAATTTGATTCTGCCACTATGCTGAAGAGGACTTTATTAAAATACTGCTAAATTTAAATAATGTAAATTAAGAGAGCATCATAAAGCCTTGGGATTAAGTTCAGAGGTATATCTAAACTGTTTTTTAAAAAATAATGTGAACCACATTTGCGTATATCTTAAGTCTTTCTCCCAGACTGTCCCAACATGTATGCTACCAGCCCTCAGCCAAAGTGGTCTTCAGACTTCATACAGTATATTTTTTTCCTGCTTACCAAAATATAGTATACATAGTTACCTTTACATATCATCAGTTCAGTAAAGACTAGATTTGTAAAATTCCCTAAATTAGGAATAAGAAAAGGAATATAAAAGAAAATATTTTTTTTGAAGTGTGATTTAACTTAGCCTAACATATTTTAATTATTTATGGATTGAAATGACAATATATATTTTCATATTGGTAATTCATTTTAACTCAGGAAAAAATAATTTCCTAGTTGACTACCTTGTCACTTGTTCACCATTTTGTTCATATAGACAGCATATAAAAAATAAATCTGTGTTTCTTCTCACTTTTATTTGGCTGTGGAATTACTACAGTATATAAACCACAAAGCCTTGTTTAAACGCTGCTTTCTTTGCCCAAGGGGCATCAGTGTGCTACTGTGTTAAAAAAAAATAATATAAATAAATGAGCTATTAGTATATGTATATAATTATGTAGTTGCTTATATGATTAATAATATTAATTTTGTTTATACCCAGAAGTTGTGCAGTTGATCAGAATCTTATTCATATAGGCTGTAATTCTGTGAGTAAGACATTGGGAGTTTAGGATTATTGCTGACTGTTATGCCATTATGAACTGGAAATCTTAAAGGCAAATCAGAAGATAAGAAAATTCCAGGTTCCCACTGAACTCTGGTTGGACTTCTGAGATAAGTATTACATCAGATACTAATTTCACTCCTTTCTAACTGTTTTATTTTCACAATAAATATCTGATAAATCTATTTCCCTTTAAAAGGAAGAAGGTCATCACTTTCTAGTCTTTAATTATTACATTCTCTCATATGAGATAGTAATTTTACAATAAGATAACAGAAAACCAATTTACAATATACTGAAAACATTCAGATAGAGGTTTTGATTTCCTTAGATGCCAGCCCATGTTGACAAGGTATATTCAGTTTAGATTTGAGAAAAAAATTAGTATTAGACTTAGGCTTGCCAGGTATATTCCAATTGATGATGAAAAAACAAATGAAGAAGAATGTCTGTATTCAGCTATGGCTATGTCTGTCTTGCTTTATTGGATCTTGAAGGTCTGTAAACAAAGTTGATGTAGCTCAAAGCATCCCCATGCACACCATAATGGATACATTCAATCATCACATATTGCACTATCCTTTGTAGTACTCTCACAAAACCCTCTCTTACTACTTTCCCTCATGCCTCCTGTTTTCCATATAAAACATCATGACTTACGTAAGGCCTGTTGAAATCTGCTGTTGGTTTCGGTCTATTTAGTACTTTCAATATTCAGTATACTTCAGCCAATATTCAGTATATTTCAGGCAGGAACTCAGTAGGAAATGGAGGATCCAATGGCATATACTTAGGAAATGTGACCACTAATGTCAATAAATCAGAAAACTGACTTTTCTAAAATCCAAGCAATCCATATCTTGAAAGAACATCCAAGTAAACTGCAGTCAAGTTCACATCGGTCACCCCCTCACAGTCCTGAGTGCACATGGCTAACACCCAGAAAAAGTCTAGCCCTTTCCAGAGTAGGAAAGGCTTCTTCAGAATCCCTGATCTGTGGATGCTGTACAAGAGCACCACACCAGTCATTCCTGACAGGATTACTGCTGGTATGGACAAAAAAGTCAGGAATCATACTGAGGAAACCAAGTGCTTGTTCGCTCAGAGGTCTTCTTAATGTGAATGTCAGGGAATTTTGACAAGGGTGGTGAAATTTCTGCCCATTATTATGGCAACAGCAAAAAGAATCTGCTCTGTTTCATGTAGAAAATAAAAATGACTGAAACAGCCTCATGTAAAGAAGGTAGGAGAGTCTGCAGGCCATAATTTCCACTGAAAAACACAACAGTAATTTTGGCAGAGATCTTTGCTTTGCAGACAAGTCCATCGAGGATGCAAAAGGGTTTCATGCATTGGGCTGTTTGGATATTTTGTGTGCTCATTTGTGATGGATTCTCCATGCAACAGTTAAACAAGTATTTTAGGCAGAGCTGTTAACAAGTTACAGTTTGTATTCATATGCCAGGAAGCAGGGACTCATGTGATGACCTGTGTTCTCTACAGTCATTAGCTGTAAATAGAAAAAGTTGTATCACAGACAATACAGCTAACTATTCTTACGTCATGACTGTTTGTATTAGGGTAATAGGATCTGCAGTCTTGCAGAGCTCCACAACAATTATGCTAAATATGCTGTTATGAGCTGCTCTGGCGAAGAACGATAAAGTCAGCTCCCCTTTGTAAAGTCTTCACAATGGTCTATCACCGTATGTCCAAAAGTATGTGCTATCACTTCCTCTGTTTCTTCCCCTTCTGTCTGGTCCTCTGCCTTCCCCTGCCATCCCTGCTCTGCAAGTAGATTTCAGATTCCTGTGTTTCAGATTCCACAAGTTTCAATTGTGGTTCTGGTGAGGTAAATAGGTTCTTGGGCCTGGGATAATTCTGACATGCAGTTCTTATTGCCAACAGTTGACTTCTCATAATTTGTCCAATAAAGGACCAGCCTCACAATCTTCTTTTGTTCTCTCCTGTTAAAGAGTGGAGTATGTACTCAAAATGTCAAATGACCAAGCAAGAAATTTTAAATTAGAACAAAGAATGCAAGTGAAGCTGCAAGAACAGTAGCAATACTCTTGATTCTATGTGGTGCAAGATATATATCAGAAACATTAGTAAAATGATTGAATCTTGTAACTTCAGCAATACACCACAAAGTATGCAGAGAAGTCTGGCTAATCTGTCACTATGTGATTTATTGCTTTTGAAAGTAACAAGTACAGTGAGGTTTAACTGTTAGCGTTTGTATAATAAGACTTTACAGGTAGCAGTAGACAGCATTTTGCAATTAACCGTGTTAGCCTTTTGCTTAGCCAATGTATTCACATCATGATGCTGCAGCACAGGTAAGAAAGAACTTTAGCCAGAAGCAGAAACATTTCTGATTTGTGATTACAAGCATAGCACAGAGGCATATTTACGTGACAGTAAAAATCTTGGAGAAAAAAACCCAAAGACATGTTGTTAAACTTCCATTCTTTAAAATTCGAAACATAGTAACATTATTCTTCTGCATAAGTACATGAAAGCAAAATTGACTAACAGTATCAATTGTCGATGAAGTGCATAACCAGAGACAGAAAAAAAAAAAAAATAATATGACTTTAATTAAAAAAAAAAAAAAAATTAATCGAGACTTGGTTTACGGAATCTTGATCTGAACTAATGAAGCTGCCCATGAGTTTCTAGCAATACTACTGCATGTGCAGAAATGATATCCTGTAATCTTTTAGGTTTGGAATACAGACACCAGGGCTATTAGTAAATACTTGTTTACATGGAAGAGAAGGAAGGACAAAATATATGTACTGTCACTTCTGTGGATATGTGTGAATAGGTTGGGTGGCAATCCTCCCACGCCTTCCAGGCACTCTTTATTCACCAGGTGACCTTGTCTCTTTGCCTCCACTGTTCCTTTTTTTTCACTTTGGATTATTACAGGGACACATAATGGAACAGGCATGGTCTCTCTGTTACAGCAATATTTTATTGTGGTGGTGGTGGTTGTTGTAATTGCTTTTTGTTTGTTTGTTTATACCTCTGTGGGTAATTAAATTAAACAAAGCCAGGGGTTTAAGCTTTTAGGGTAAGAATTTTTCAAACAGTTAATGAAAGTGAGGTCAGTACCAGAGTTATACTTTTCTACGTTAGAAAACTAAAGACAAACACTTTTAAAAGCTGGGTATCATTTCCTTTGCTAAACTGCAATCAGGTCCTTCACGTATAATCTGTTTGGGAATTAATGTTTTGTGCAAGAGATGAAGGGAGTTTTAGCAGACAAATGTTGTAGATGCATCTGAAAACACCCAGAGACTAGTTCTGATGAATTATTGATAAATTTGAGGAGTGTCTGTATTTGTAACAACTTTGCATAAACATTCTTCACAAACCTGAGGAAATACCATAGCTGAGATAAACAAAATAAAAGTTATTAATAACAGGTTTTTTTATTCTGGGTAAACAAAACAATACAAATCCAGAAAAAAAAGTTACAACCTTTTCATGTTTTAACATTAATATAATTCCCTGTGTTTCCTTCATGTCTATTTATAAATTCTAGCTCCTATGCATGGATGGTGAAAGCTTTTAATGTCATAGGCAAATAGTCTCTCCCACATTTGTGTAGTCAGAGTCTGCTATATCATCTCTTCATACTTTTATTTTTCCCTCCAGCCTTGTTCATCCCTGTGGCCTGTTATTATCATATTTGTTTCTGCTGCTGTTGCTTCACCAACCCACTATCTGCATGATGACATTACCTCTTGTCCTGATCATGCCCAATTAATAGTATTCCTGCATGATACCAGCACTTGCGTAACTTTTTACCCTTTTCAATATTTTTTCTTATGTCTCAGTCAGTGGAAATTTTAACACTAACTTCAAAATCTGAATCTTTGAGGATACTCTTCTAAATACCCCAAAACAGAGATACTATAACTGCAAATTTATATGTATATCCTAGAACCTAAACCAATTGAGTAAGTTGTACTACTGTTTAATCATTTTCTGGACTGTAAAGGAAGATTTCTTGGCAGGGATCTTCAGGGTCAAAACCTGTCTTGGTAAATTCAGTCTGGATTTGACTCAAGTCTCTGCAATTTTGCATCAGGAGGCAGAACCTACATCTGGCACTGCTGAAGTACTCTATGAAGGTGGCCTCTGCAGGTGAATTGTCATGTCTCTTTATTTCTTTCTTACAAAACTGAAAATCACACTTTCTTTCTCTGTGGCAGTTATGCCAGGGAGGACTACTGATAGAGATTGAAATAGCAATAATGACAATCTAGGCAGAACATTCCTTTTAATAGTAGTAATTTTCCCTGCCTACAGGATTGCATATTTGTTCCAGATTTCTTAAACTTCTTTAATTTGATGCATCAGTGGATCAAAATTAGTGTCATACACTTTTTTCCAAGACCTATGAGATCTACATTCTTTAGTAAATGTGCATGTTGCCCATATAATGTCCGACTTTATTTACATGCCCAGTCTTGCTCAACTACATTTAATGGCATAATTTCCAACTTATTATCTATTGTGTCTGAGATTCTTTATAGTTTTTTATTTTTCTTGAATACTGGTTACTGGAAGAACCTCTGTCTACAAATAGTTTCTTCCACTTATGCCATAACATGCATTTATTTTTGATATTTGTCTCCATATTTTGAGAGAAAAATGTAACAAAGGAAAGTACGCACAATAGTTTGATTTCCATTTCCTTGGATTTTGATTTGGGATTTTTGTAAACTTCCTATGACTATGTGAACTCATTAATTAGCACTTATTAGTATATTCCACTCTTTTCAGGCATTTTGTCATATAAGAACAACAACAACAAAATAAACAAAACAAAACAAAACAAACAAACAAACAAACAAAAAACAACCAAAACCCACCAAACTTGGGCTATTTTTTTAATGTGCAAATGGCACAGTTTTAGGAAGCTTTCCTATAATGTCCTCTGACATTTGTCACATGCAGCAGGTAACTTAGAAATTTTATTTAGTTTAGTTAAAATATTTATTGTTTACTTCCTAAAGTGACTGTTACACATTCTCAGATTTTTCCCACTGAATACAAATTTTTAGAAAATTTTCACTTTTTGTTTGAATGTAGTTCTTTTTCAGATCTGAAAACTGCCATAAATGTTTTGTTTGAGGTTATAATTCTCTATTTGAGTAATCTAAAATTTGTTTGGGGTGTTTTTCTGAACTGTAGGAGCTATAATTGTTGTAAACCTGAAGGCACAAGGGAGGGAAAGACTAAGTTTAATTTATTCTTCTCTTCTATTTCTCTTATATTTTCTGCAAGTGTGTTCAGCTGCTTCTTAATCACACAGGGGCTCTCAAAATATAGTGCTTTCACTGTTATTTTAATAATTCATAATTCATTTAGAAGTATTATTAAGTAGTGTCCTTAAAAACTGTTTTATTTTACTCAGAATTCTGTACAAATGAACATAAATTTAATCTCATTTTTTCACTTTTTTTGGTTCATAAATTGATCTAAAGGCATGATCAGATGGTGTATTTCACATTATCAGATCTCTGTTGAACTACATGTGAAAAATACGTGTAGCAGATCATACATCATGTGTGTTGGAATCAAAATAATAGCTCCTGCATTCATGTTTAAGCCTAGAGATTTGGTTCAGATCCATATCCAGCAGCCTGTGGTTCTTTGTATCAGACCTGTCTCATCAAAGTGCCGGCTTATAGTTATGAATATCTACAAATGATATTTCACTTTCTCCTTCAATTTACTGGAAAAAGTACATTTTTAACTTCAGTTGGAAGCGTAATTGAGTCCATGTCTAAACATCTTTCTTTAATAATTTATTAAAAGTAGTCTACAGTCACCTTATTGAATCGATATTTACTTGTCAAAGTCTTTTTTTACTTATTGTGTTTTCCTCCTTCCTTTTGCAAACAAGAATAGTTGGAGTTACATTTATATTCCTGTGGCAACGTCTTGATCCTTCAAAGTATTGTTTCTTAAAAATGTAGCAAGACAGAACTATCATTTATGTAATTTGAACACATTCTTTAGTTCTTTGAAGATTACTGTTAGTTTTTGTGCAGGATTAGGCTTCAAAACCTTCAGTGGGATTCAGCCCACTTGACTTTAATTTCTACCAAATAATTTTATTTTTCTGGTCTAGTAGGTCTACATATTCCTATAAGGCTATATTCAAAATATGTAAAAGAGACCCTAACTTGTTCGGTTTTGTTGTACTTTTGGAAAATATAAATTAAATATAAAATGTAACTCTACCTCCTCTACACCTCAGCCTATCCTTTTTAAAGAGTCCAATCCACTACAACACTCTAGTCACATATCATATTCCACAATGTGCCCATTATCCCAGCAAGTTTGCAACTCTGCAACTGTATGCCCACCTTTAATTCCTCTTGTTTCCTCCCCATTCTGCATGCACTGCTGAAAGGCACACAGTTGTACTCATTTCCCGAAAAAGCTGTGAAAGCTTCCCCATAAAGCTGTCTTGTAGACATTTCCTTATTTCTGTGTATACACTTGTAGTGGACACTTTTCAGCCATTTTACTTTTTCATGATGTCTGAACTGTCCACACCATCCTGCATGCTTTTCTTGCCAACCTGATCCACCACCTCTTGCCTATGGTCTGTCATTTCTGTCCCCCATTGTTTCTAGTTTAAAGTTTATGCCTTTTGTTATTAGTAGAAGTATTGTTATATAAAAGCAGAAGAGGCAAAGATAAAGGGAAGACCCCTACATTTTCCATAATAAATGTAGATTTTTTTCCGTTTTTGCATCTACATGAATCTATACTGCTAAGTATGTACCTTTTACATTCAATTTTATATTTTTTTAAAAGGTACACTTATTTTCTTGTTTGGCATGAACACTTATTTTCTGTCTGTCTATCTCTATATTTCTCAATCTTTCCTTTCAACACTATCAGAGACTGAACTAGATCTTTATTTTTCTTTTCTCATCCTCAAAAATTCTGTTATTTTACTTTTGGTCCTGTCGAAATTGTACTTTCCGGTTCTACTACATTTATCCTCGCTCTTTCTAGGGCCCTCTTCACACTCTGAGAATACAAGCATTTTTGCCCTTTCACAGGTCCAGAATTACAACCATGTCAGCTGAAGAATGGCTTAAAGAGAAAACCCAATCTATATTGTGTCTTTTTGTCAGAACTTCTGGTCTTTTCTCTCATCTCTTTATGTAGCTTTGAAGTTAAAGCAGATAGGGTTAAGAATATCTGTTTTGTCTGGTTTATTTTACGTGTCCCTTTGATCTCCTGCTTCCCTTAAAAATACTTCCCTCTGCTGAAACTAATGCAGCTTAATTATTGTGACAAGCTTGGATGACTATGTACAGTTCAAGGAGACAAAAAGTTTTATGGGCTCTCTCTGTGACATGTCACTGACTGATCACAATTGTTCTAGAGTAAATTCTAAGCTGTTACCATAAAGTTCCATTCCCTCACATTGTCTGGCACTGCTGTACTTCAGATATTTGTCAGATATTTCTCATTTCTCTGTACCATCAAATTTATTTCTGCCTCTCTGTCTGTCTTCCTCATTCTGCTCACATGCTCTACTTACATATGTAACTAAGTAACAATGTGACTAATCACAAACCCATTCTCAATGTTCCTCTTATTCCTCTGTGACTACGCTCTCAAATTTATTTTTTCTTATTACATGTTTATATATTAATTTAAAAGATTTATTCTCTTGCTGCTCAGCACCATAATACACAAAGTTGATGAGCCTAGAGAATTGTCTTCTTGAAGAAAATACAGTAAAAGTTCATAAAGTGCAGAGAAGGGCTTGGGATACAGAACTGTTTCTTTGAAAGGACACCTAGATAAAACTAGGACAGTCTTAATCCACCTGTACTCCATGATATGAACTAAGTAATTTAAAATGTAAACAAACTCTGAGGATACTGAAGTTTTTGTGGGCTTTTTTCCTATTAAATATTACAAAAATGTGTTAAATAAATTCAGGGACAGGATTGTGGTTTTCTCTAGTTCTCTAAGACTGAGGATGAAAATCTTATAGTTGTCTTTCTCCAAATGGTTACTACCTAAACACAGAATGGGCTTAGTTTCTATGTATTCCGCAGCCCTAGGATATAAAATTGTGAACACTGCAGTGTCTCCTTTAAAGCTTGAACTAGTTTTGTTGCTTTAATATTCTGCTTCAGTGCTTCTATAGTCTGTGGCTATAACCAGTACTATGTCTTTGCAAAAAAAAAAAAAAAAAAAAAAAGAAACCAAATGAAAAGGAATTTCAAGTTGATGCTTGAAAACAATAAAGTAATTCTCACCTGTTATATTTTCTGGCTACACTGAAAAGAAGGCTATTTTGCCATCATCTTCAATAGAGAGTTTCAGTCATAGTACTTTTTGTCATGTTACCACTGGATTGATATGTACCTTGTTGTTCTGCTTCCCTTCTGGGGATTTATGCATATACTTATTCTCTGGTGGAACAGCAGGCTTCAGAAAGGACAGATATGAATATAAAGGTCAAAAAAATTGCACCAAAACCAAACAAACAAACACACCAATCAACCAAACAAACCAAAATAACTCCAACAAACTGACATCATTGCCACAAAAAAATCCCACCCCAATTCTCTACTTCCTTTGTACCTACTATTGTATCTACTACAACAGCTACATAAGTACAGCCAGTGAGTACAAAGCAGCTTGGATAAGATTACTCTACCCTGCTTCACAGAAGGTCACAGTCATTTTTTCTGGTTCTTTGCACTGTATCCTTTGTGACTGTGAAAGATTTTGGTTTCAATCAAAGCTGAATTTGTTCCTTTGCTTAGGAATGATATTTATACTGTTTTAAATTTCTACTTAATGCTCCCTTCAATTAATTTCATGATGTAATGAAGAGGAAAAAACTTACGCAATGGATCTGAGTTCAGGATGCCTAAATATAAAATTAGAGACCTGTATGTTTATGACATTCTCTAACTATAAAACTATTAAATACTTGTTGCTGTTATCATTTCACATTCCCCATTAGATAATAACTAGCTAATGAAATTAAAGTATCATAAAAAACAAATCTACGTAAAATCTGTGATAAGCATTATTACTTCAACTCTGCTTTGTCTGGTTTAAATAATTTCATTTTCTCTGAGCAATTGGTGCCTTCATCCAAACTCAAGAAATTTCAGTTGAAAAATAGAAGTGCATTGCCCTCTTGATTTGAGCATACGAAATACCAATTAAAAGTGAGACAACAGGGCCATTTAGACCAAGGTCTTGATATCATGGAACATGATCTATTTTTCAGTATGCTTACATCCTCTGACCAATGTTAGAAACTTATTCAGACATAAGGTTGGTGTTTGTCAGAGCTGATTCTCATCAGAATAGATTCAATGAATTAAGAATGTTTATTCATATATTTACAGAAAATCTAGAATTTGTAGACATCTTGGTTTTGCCTAGACAGAACTAACGGGGTTCTGTTTAGCTACTTTTTATACTAAGTAGGTAGCTCAGTTGTATTCTAAAACTCTTCTCTGGAGCCTTTCTGTAAGTGATCAGGGCTCTGTGGACTTTCCTAACCAACTCACAACTCTTCAGACCTCTTGGACAGTGTGTGCCTCTTCATTTGTTTCCTTTTCTCAAACTACAAATCTTTCCACTTTTTAGTTTAGTCTTTTCTCACAGTACTAATCTCCATGAGTAGAAGCATTATAGTGTGGCCCAACAGTGGCAGTTACTTGTGATAAAGGCATTTTGAACAAAGATCACAACAAATAACTATTCCTCTGCCCTCTTTGCTTTCCAAATCAATAAACTAGCAATGAGCTTTTCTCCATACAAAGGAAATGGCAACAAGGAAAAGTAGGAAAAGAGCTCTAAACAGGCACTGCAACACCTGTGTCTCAGAATGATTGATGTTCTGAAAAACAACCAGAAAAGTTGGCAGGTAAAAGGCAAGAGGGAGGTCTGACTGTCACTTGTGTTTTCCTTTGTTTTTAACACTGTTTGTAGAAGAAGTCAATTAAGAAAAAATTATTATCAGTGATAGGATTTTCATTTTATACTTGTTTAATTGTGTTGTATATAAAGCTACATGTTTTACTTTTCAAATAAATGTTGCATTAGAGTTTTTAACTGGTTTGAGTGGCAAAGAATTGAAATTTTTTGGTTTTTTTTTGCATTTTCCTGGCTTTGTTAGTGTGATACAGACTTTAATTCAAAGGAAATAATGATAGAAAATAATAATAAGATGCAAATGCAGATTTCCACTTTGACATGCTAGACCTCTGCATAAGTGACTCTATAAACTGCATTAAGTACTAATGATGGATAAACAAGAAAGGGTTCAGAGTTTAGTTATCTGAACCTTTCAGATTTGCAGAATAGGTGTTATTTTTCATCTGTGTATTTAGTAGGCTTTGCTATTGACACTGTGCATATTATTCCGAAACATATGAAGTCAAATGGGCTGGTTATCAGCCTTGAATTTCTGGCTGTGGAATTGCTCCAACTTGTAGATCATGATGGAGTCATGGCCACATCAAACATGACTTAAGATGAGAAAATAAAAATAGTTACGCCTTCCAGTGTCTGACTGAATGCCACTATTGACTTCTGTATATTTATGATCAATTTTCAAATGTCCCTTTAAAGCATTTCCAGTTTAGTTTCTCATGGGGATACCTAACATATACTTGTCTTAGTCCTGTCTATTCACATTTGCACATACACCAGTGGAAATTAGTCAAATCTGTGTGTGGGTGCTATCTGTGAGAAATCTCATTCTGTTTTAAAGAAACAGAACAGGAGCTTTCGCAGAATTAAAATTAGGTGTTAAAATGTATTATACTTCAGAGAGTTAAAATGCCTAAGGAAAGTAAAGACAGCTATCAACCAGAGTTAAACGACAAAACTGAAGTTGTCAGGGGTGGTGAGAATCTCAGTCCATCCCACTCCTATCAGTTCAATACCAATGCCAGCAATAGATGCCCAGAGCCTGGAGAAGGATCAGCAGGAGGGCACCTGAAGAGCAGCACAGAGGAATTACAACCACTCCAGCCAGTAATTGAGCTCCAACAAGGGCCCAACTTAAATGCCTGTGTGCAAATGCATGTAGCATGGAGAATAAACAAGTAAGAGATGTGCACGCTCCTGCAGGGCTACGATGTTATTGGCATCAGAGAGATGTGGTGGGATGGTTCTTATGACTGGACTGCTGGAATGGAAGGATGCAGTCTTTTTAAGAAGGAGAGCCAGGGAAACGAGGAGGTGGTGTCACCCTCTATGTCAATGACCACCTGGAGTGCACGGGAGCTCTGCCTGGAGATGTATGAGGAGCTGACCCAGAGCTTATGGGTCAGGATTAAAGGGAAGGCAGGGACAGGTGACATTATAGTGGGGGACTGCTACAGGTCACACAACCAGGAAGACTGAGTGGATAAGGAGCTCTGCAATGAGATAAGAACAGCCTTATATTCACAAGCCCTGGCCCTCATGGGGGACTTCAGCCACCCTGATATCTGTTGGAGGACAAGGCAGCAGAGCATAAGCAATCCAGGAGGTTCCTGAAATGCACTGATGATAATCTTCTTCTCCAAGGAGCCAATGAGGAAAGGTGCTATGCGGGGTCTTGTTCTAGCAAACAAGGAGGGATTGATGGGGAATGTGAGTGATAGAATCATAGAACCATTTTGGTCAGAAAAGACCTTTAAGAGCACCAAGTCCAGTCATTCACCTAACACTGGCAAGTCCACCTCTAAACAAACCAGGTGCCTAAGCACCATCTACATGTCATCTATGATAGAAAAGGAAGATCAGAGGTTTTTCTTTCCTCTGTACCATATGATGAAGTTCAGTGAAACTGAAAAGTGCTCAATTCAAAATGATTGCGAGCTTATTAATATTTCCATACAGTATATAATTCACCTGCAGCACTCATTGTCAAAAGTTATCCTTGAATACGGAAATATTAAAAGATGGATTACATATTTACCATAGCAGCTAGAATATCCTCTTATAACTTCTATTTAGAAGAAAATACTTAATACTCAGAATACTAATGTTTGATATAAAAATATTTTAGAACATGTAAGTTCTCTCGTCTGTAATATTTTTTCACTTTTTCTACTTGATAATTGTCTTTGTTGTGAGTTAGGAGCTGAATATCCCCCAGTTCTGATCCAGTGTGGTAATTTTTGTGTGACTGGCTTTTCAAGGAAAAGAATGAATGAAGAAGAAGAACTTCCTATTAAGTCTGGAATATAGAACATCAAAATTCTGTAAGGGTAAGGGCAGCATCACGTTTTACCAGCTGTCAAGGTTTAAGGCAAGGTGGCAATAAACCGTGGCAGATGTTCCCTGTTATCCCCTCACTTCCTGCCGCCCCTTTCCTTTAGATCAGAAAGATGATAGGAAAGATAAGTGAAGAGAGACTTAGACTTCAAGTTGGAGAGTTTTAAAGGGTTTTACTAAGGCTACTAATAAATAAAGAATATATACAAAATATACAAAACCAATCTTGAATGCTCGATGTGGAGCTGGTGTCACTCCAGCAGTGGTGGAGCTGGGTGGGTAAAGCTGGCGGCTCCAGCAGGTGCAGGCCAGGTCCCTGAAAGTCATGGGTGGGACTTCACAGCACACCGAAAACTGGTTGCAGGAATGCAGGGCCTGAGGCCTGTAGAGCTCAGGCAGACAGACAGAGTCCTCTCTAGATGCCAGCCATGGTCGATGAGTGTGTGATCCTCGTGATCACCCTCTTATATAGGGGCTATGACGATTATGGGATGGAATACTTCCATTGGTCAGTTTTAGTCACCTGTTCCATGCACCCCTTCTCAAACACACCCCTCTCACAATGGAACATGGGAAAAATTATCAATCTTTCTTGTCTACCATAGTAATAAATCTAAACATGAGCTTCTTCAGCATTCCGTTGGTCTCTTATTGGCACCGAGTACAGCATCCTAGGAAAAAAATATGCAGGCTAAAACTCAGAAAAGTACAGCCACCTAGAAGAACTTACCTGAAAGAAAAATCACGAAAAGAGAACTGGTCTTGTTTTTAACAAAACCAGGACACCAGCTCAATATTTGTACAAAACAGAGATAGAAGACTGTCATGAGGAAAAGTGTATTACCTCTCAGAGTTTTGTTTGTCTCAGAAGGTTAATCAGTAGATTATATAAAGAGCAGGAAAGACAGAATTTAAAAACAGTAAACAAAACAATGCCGATGTTATACATCATGCACACAAATATGTCTCCTCATCTTGAGGGCTGGAAATCCTTATAGAAATAATGAATGTGTATAGATTACATATGGATGTGAAGAGAAAGTATGGTAAATAGATGCTACACTGTTGTATACATGAAGAGGCTTACTTTGTAGCAACATGTCAGTGTACATACATTAATGTAAATCTCATTAAAGGCTAAGTAAATATGCGGGAAGGGTTCTTCCTACTCTGGCCTTAAAGCCTGGCTTCATTCCACTGCTGGTAAGATCCTAGCCATATCCCTCACGTTAGTGTAGACTTGTATAAGTGAAGGAAATACTGACCTCCAAGTGTAAATACACCTAGACCATGAATCATCTTACAAAAATACTTGTTCTTTCTATTTGTTGTAAAAATAACTTACAAAGATGTTACCAGTAACTCTGACATGTTAAGATTCTAAACCTGCAAGGTGCGAACTAACATACTTTTGTATCTATATCTTGTCATAATAAAATATGTTATGCATATATAAATGTTACATATAAGCTTTTTATATTAGCTTTGTGACAGCTGAAGATAGCACTTCAAGATTATTAACTATGCAATATTGAATAAAGATGAAAATTGCTATAATTTTATGTGTTTTATTTTCATTTTTGAATACTCATACACATAGCTGTTCTGTTTGTGATTAATACTGATATCTCTCATTCATGTTCCTTCTCATACTCCTGTAAATAGCCCAGGATTTTTGAGAATCAGGCCTTGTGTTTGACCATTCATTCCACATAGCACTGGGTGTGATTACTTTGATGAAGAGAGACAAGAATTGATTCTGTGTCTGATCAGCTATTTCACCAGTCATAAGAAGCAGCACTTATTAGATCATAAGTATAGAACGAATGAACTGCAGTAGAAGCCTTGACTTATTCTGTTTCAAGTTCTAGTCCCAGGGGAAAGGTAACTGTGAGTAGCGTGCAAAATCAAAGTTATACACATTGTTTCTCTCTCAAATATTTGACAGGCGTATTGTTGCTTTTGGAAGTTTTGAGTGAGTTATTTATAATTGCTCAGTTGTACTGCTACTGAAAATGCTTTGAATTGCTTCACTTTAATCATAATCTGAAATGTCTAAAGATATATTTTTACACTGACAAAACCACAAAGAGATACTTGCCCTGTTACTGAACAGAAAAATGAAGAAAATACAAAAAATGAAGAGAAAGATCTTAGGGAAAAAAAAAAGTTAAAAATAAGAGTGATGTTAAGAAATACATCTGACACATGCATTCACTCTCTTTCTCTTTGGCTGTATATGAATGAACACAGAGAATAAGCACCTTTATTTTAAAATATTCAGCAATGCTCCCTAATAAGCACAAAATTGTAAATCCATGTGAAAAACTATATGATCACAAGTATGTTGAACTTTAAATATCCAAGAACACGTTCAATACCTATGAAAATTGCCCATTTATAGGAAATGCATTTAAATTGTCTTTGTTCAGGCTGAACACAAGGAAATGGTAGTTGAAGGAGTATAATTATGTTAAAATGATTCAAGAAGGGTGACAGTCTTCTATGAAGCCAAATCAGTACCTTGGCTTTATCTATGGGCAACGAATAGTCAGGAGCAATCTACTGAACTGCTAGTCCTCAATTATCATCATATTTGACTTGTTGCCTAAGTACATGCAGTATTTCAGGGTCAGTGCTTATGTAATCTGGATTCCTGGGTGACTTACCATCTTTAAGGACATTCAAATACCATTTGTATTGTCTTTTCACCTCCTTTTATACAATTCTTCATTTTAATAGTTAAGCAATACGAAAAATCTTGCCACAGGATGGTCTCATCCAACCATCTTCACTACAGTTTTAGATGGTTAGATTGTTCTGTGCCACACTTATTTCATTTGTGATCTAAAGAGTTAGGTCAAAAGAAATACTCAGCTCTTCAGTTGTCTTATAGGCATATGGTTGTTCTCTTAATTGTATTTTTTTTTTGCAAATCTAGTTTAGAAAATAACTTTTTTTAATCAGTGTTGTAAAATTACAGATCTGAATTATATTATTAAGCTTTGTAGACATGTACTATGTAGTGTACACGATTTAATTTTATGGCTCTAACTGATATTTTTAACCTCTTCAATAATTTTGCTTTTCCAGCATATATTTGGTATAATTTCTTGTCCAGTTAGGTGAATCTTCCCTGGTAACTTGTTTTTATTTCCATAGGATAGCATTTCAGTGCGGTAATACTATCTCTTTTCAAAGAGAAATTTAATCAAGCAGATATTCTAGCCATGTTATCTACTATTTTCTTAGTATTTACTGTATAGGTAAAAGAATACCATTCTGCACTTCCTTTCCCCTACCCCCACAGCATCACGTGTCTTCTACTCGTGTGAAACATTTACAACTACAAATCCCTATATTTCCATTATTCCACTTCGTAATATTTGGTTTCACATCTTACACTGTAAATTCAGATTTCTCATTTAATTGGTCAAGTTCTTGACATTTTACGGTAAAATATTTATGATGCATCTTTTAGATCACACTAAATCTCCTAATAGCATTAGCATAATCATGATACAGGGAATTGATAAATAACTAATCAACACTTAAATAACTAACACTTGACACTTAAAGAACTAACCCTACCCCACATCACTAAAGAGCAAACAGAGAGCTTTAACCCACATAGCCTTGCTTAGCTTTGTGTAACTTATTTTATGAGAAACAGGAGTTCACTGATGCCTTGCAAAGATAATAATCTATGGGTGCATCCTTGGTGTATCCTTGGGTGACCTAGATAACAGAAACTTGGGCACAGGACAGGAGATATGTCAGTTTTAACCAACTCAGCAGTCTGAGTCCTAACCAACTCATCACAGTGGACCAAAGGCACCTGTGTACAGAGATGAGGACCCAGGTTCACAATCACTGCGCAGCTGCAACCAGGAGGAGCCAGAGGTGGAGACTATGGAAATGGTCTCCCAGAATTCATTGTAATAAAAACCGCCTTCTCAGGGACAGGTTATGAATATGTATAGGCGTTCCTAAAACTGTCACGAATATGTAACACTTTACTGTATTTAACTAAGCTCACAACTAGTGTAAAAACACAAACATCTTGGATGGAGCTATCCCCTGTGTGTCTGATGTCGTAAATACATACTTTCTTTACAATCTCAAGGGTTGTAAGGTCATTTCTGCTCCTCAGTCAGAACGACCTGATTATTGTTTTGATCAACATGACTACTATTTCTGTTCTTAATATAATTCCTTTTTATCTATTGGTATTGGATTTGCTATTGCTCTAGTTTTGTTTACCTCCCTCTAAATTTTAAAAATGCATACTTATAATTTCAGTGCCTTTTTCAGTCTTCTCCTTGGCTTTTTTGCTTTATAGTTCCTCTTCTCAGCTGCACCAGCCTCAAACCCCAAAGAGTTACAATGCCAACTGATTTCAGAGAGAACATCCATTAGTTCTGTGTTCTCAAGAGACAGGCATGCAATTTAAATAACACCTGTCCAGGATGCATCTCCTGATTTCATTATCTTGTTCTCTTTGTTGTCTTCCCTGAAGGATCAAGTGAAAGCAACTGAAAACCATCTGAGCTATCATTTTTCTGAGGTGTTATGTCATGCTTCATCTGCTGCACTGGGGAACCCTCAAGTTTCATTTGATGTGGTTTGAGGAAAGATTAGTGGATTTTTATTTTCCCTTCTAAGAATCCTTTCCCACCTAAGTTGTGTAGCTCTTATCTTTGCCTCTGATACATAGCACAATCTTGTAGTCTCTAGCTCCCCTGTAAATAACAGGTGGTTTATTCTCTTTATCAAAAAGCAGTGAGTCACACAGACTCCTATTGGTGTTGGTATGACTCTTGAGTCATCTATTGTTCTTCTATCTTCTAAACTCTTGTCATATCTTTAAATAAACTAATGAGATTGTCAAGACAAAAGTTTTTCAAAAAAGCTACTTATATTCTAATAAGTTGCAATTAATCAACTGTGAGAGCTAGTTAAGTGTAAAAAAGACTGTAAACACTTACTGCCACTCAGATAAACCATACAACTATTTACAAGATTGCAATAAAGCAGAATATTTTAGCAGAGGAAAAAAATATCTATTTTTATTCCAGCACTCTTAATCAGGAAAAAAAAAATAAAAATCTCTGGAATGTTGCTTAGGTGATTACAGAGGAACATGGTCTATCACAATACCAAACATAAATACGGACAACCTTTTTGTTTAATGACTGTGTATAATTACTGTGTATCTCACACTTTGAATTCAGGTGCGTGTAGAAAAATGGTAAGGAAGAAGCGGTATTACACTGCTGACATGGAAAGTGCATGTGTTTTTGAGACTATGCTAAAGCTGTTGGAGTTAAGATAACTGTTTCAGAAGGTATAATTTATTCTATATTTTTATAAAGTTACTCCTAACATTACTCTTCCTTACTTTTGTCTTGACAATCCCTCTTCATTGTGGAACACACTCTTAAGCAAAACCTGATCTACATAGCAGATGACTGTACTTGTGTGTGGAATATGTAACTTTATATCAAAGAGGGAGATTTCTCACTAGTCAGGTCCTGTATCTCGACCAATAGAAGATTTTTTGGCTTGTTAATCAACCGAAGGGTCTGTTATATGATGAAAGACATGTTTAATACTTTTCAGGTTTTTTTTCCTCATGATATTACATTTTGTTTTCTGTGTACAGAAATCTAATATTTATTAATGCATATAGTACACTGGATCTGTATTCACAGGTAACTGGATGAAGGGGGAAGGAAAAATTTTGTGCAAATTAGACATTAGTGTAACTCGATCTACCTGTGAGTTTTCTATGAATACTGTGGTTTGACCCTCTATTTTCATGTGCCCTATCAAAAAGATGATTTAACCTGAAATCATTCATTTGAAACATAAACCCAAAGATGGATTTAAGTAAAAAGAGAATTTGATCCTTAAAATGTTGTAAGTATGAATTTTCTGGCATTTGGGGAAATGTTTTATCAGACTGTTGATGTTCTTCTTATCTGAGCAGAGTATAGAACTGAAGTACTCAATTAGCATCTCTGAGAATTTTATTTTCTCCCTTTCATGTTCTATGCTTATAATTCTTTCATGCACTAGCTACACCTTGGACATTCTACTCTAGTGACCTCCAATTGTACAGCGGGACTCAAGATCAACTGAAGACTGATAACTTTTATTCAATACTGCATTCAGATGAATGACTACATCAGACTGTGGTAGAAGGTTATAAATTATGTAAACAACACACCTATTTGTTTTAATCTTATTCAACTTTTTATGTGTTTCTTGAAGTGTGCCATGAATTCAAGATCGATTTTTAATTGAAGAATATAACAGAGAAAAAGAGACTTCTCCCTGTCTATGCACAAAGCCTGCTTTTAGTGTGAGGAAATCCAAAGTGCTTTGGCTGAAAAGCAGCAGAGGACTTTAAAAAATCCTCTGATTTTGACAAAAGGGAGAGCAGACTGGTGTGACAAGTATAAAATCCTCTGTAACTCTGAGGCTGCATAGGACTCACTGGAAAACTTTGTTGATGTACAACTCCCACATAGTGCCTGTGAATATGACATTTTGATCAGCAGAGAAATTAAGGTCTGATATTTCTCACAGTAATGAATGTGATGGCTAGAAAGATGAACTCCAGTATACTGAAATAACGATTGAACAGGATTTTACATTTCTTTCCTGTCTTTTTTCTCAAAGTAGGAAAAATTAACTACAGGAAGGAAAATAAGAAAATAGTTTGTTGCTGTTGTTCTGCAGCTTGAACTTATGGATGAATCTATAAACAAAATTAATGCATAAGGAAGTATACAGTCTCTCTTCTTGTAGCTCATCAAGGCATGAAGTTTTAGGTTATATGTAAATTTATCAACAGTATTGTAGTGGTTTTTCAAGTTAGTATATTAAATATAGGAAGAGAACATAAATAACAAATTGTTAAATTTTAAATTGGCAAAAATATTTTAAATTATGATTAAGGTATTAAATTATTTAACAAACACAAGTGTGTCTTAAATAATTTGTTAAAGCTCAGGTGTGTTTTCTCAGATTTAAAGGATTCATGTACACGAAACTAATCTGACTCCATGAAACAGCAGCTTGATGTTCTTTATCTGTGGGCAGAAGTAGGATGAGAAGCCAACAAAAAAAAGAAATTGATGATTAAAAAAGGATGTGAAATTTAGTTATGAGAATGTTCAGATTTTCCAAGATTTGGGGTCAGAGAAGAAAAAATAACCAGCGAAAAAGAGGTGTGGGGGATAGACTAGGTTCCCTTCTAAGTTTGTTTTGACTGGTGTGCTTTATTGATTTCTTTGATATCAAAACTTTCTGAATGTAGTAGTTTCAAGATATTGAATGTACTTGAGACAGGATAATAAGGGCCAGACTTGAGACTATTCATCATCCTGATTTTTTATTGTGGTACTGTCTCAGCTGTACTCAAATCTTTAGTGTACAAAGTGTTATAGAAATACTGAGACATGGGAAAATTAATAAGCTGAACAAATCTAGCAAGTTGCACAGATCTTCAATAGCAGGTGAAGAAAGAGAAATATGGATAGCACCTTGTTCTATTCTTGCAAGGAACACTGAGAATCCATCTTGAGGCTGACAGCAAAAATATTTTTATAACAAGCCAGAAAAAAGGCATTTGTTCTTTCCCTTACACATGATCTCTAACACAGTTTGCCTATTTTTCTCATAGATAAGAAACAAAGAGATAACCACAAAAGTATTGTATCATTTTCCTGTAAACATAATTAATAAAGATGGAATGCTTATTCCATATATATCATTATGAAGGCGCTTCCTCACACAAGAGATGAGATTGTGATGTGTACAGAATAGCTAAGGGATTACCAAAATTTAATTTAACTAAAAAAAATGGTATAAAACTAGCTGCTGCTGGACTATGGTGTCTTTACATTTCCTACTAAAGCACCTTTGCTCTTACAGAGGCACTTTAGTTATGAGTGGCTGAAAAATCCTTTAAATGTATTCAAAAATGTATTGTACCTCCCATAATCTATACTGGCCAATACATTAACCTCCTTGCAAATTAACTATATAACAGAGTACTGCTGCCATCAAAATATACATGTTTATAAAATATTTGTTCTCAAATGTAAATGTTTTTCACTTTACTGCTGGTATAGGAGTTTTCTGTGGTCTATGACTGATCTTTCACTGGTACTATAAATTATGTATTATATTAATCATCCTCAAAACATACATCTTCTTGAATGAATGCACATAAGAACAACTGTGCCAAGTAACTCCTAGAGGCTATTGAACAGTTAGGCTTTATCCAGTATAATGTATGTCTGAAGGAATGGGTTTGGAGGAAATGTTTGTAAGCACTTCAGCATATTGGAGCAGTAACTATCCCTTAACGCATTACAGCTGTAAAAGGTTTGAAGAGGACGTGAGATAAGACATTGTCAAGATTGTTTAATCTAATTTTTTATCTATTAAAACTTAAACTCCGTTATAAAAGAACCCTCTGGGACCTGATGAAATGCATTCCAGAGTCCTGAGGGAACCAGCTGATATAATTGCCAAGCCACTCTCCATTATATTTGAAAAGTTATGGCAGTTAGGTGAAGTCCCTGGTGACTGGAAAAAGGGAAACATTGCACCCATTTTTTAAAAAGTTAGGAAAGAAGACCCTAGAATCTATCAACCTGTCAGCTTCACCCCTGTACCTGGAATGATCATGATCCTTCTAGAACCTATGCTAAGGCATACGCAGCACAGGGAGGTGATTCGAGACAGCCAGCATGGCTTCACTAAGGGCAAGTCCTGCCTGACCAACCTAGTGGCCTTCTAGAATGGAGTGACTATGATGGAGTGGTCAAGAGCTACAGATGTCATCTATCTGGACTTCTGTAAGGCCTTTGACATGATCCCGCACAACAACCTTCTCTCTACACTGTAGTGATATGGATTTGTTGGGTGAATTGTTTGGTGAATGAGGAATTGGTTGGATGGCAGTGGTCAACAGCTCGATGTCCAGATAGAGACTGGTGACAAGTGGTGTCCCTCAGTGGTCCATATTGGGATCAGTACTGTTTAATATCTTCATCAATGATGTACACAGTGGGATTGAGTGCATCCTCATCAAGTTTTCAGACAACACCAAGCTGACTGATGCAATTGGCGTGCCTGAGAGATGGGCTGCCAGTCAGAGGAGCCTGGACAAGCTCAAGAAGCGGGCCCATGTTAACCTCATGAGGTTCAACAAGGCCAAGTGCAAGGTCCTGCACTTAGATAGGGGCAAGAAGGACTTGGGAGTACTGGTGGATGAAATAATGGACATAAGCAGCCCTTCAAAGTCTGCTGCCATCTTTCTTATAAGCCCCCTTTAAGTACTGGAAGGCTGCAGTAAAGTCTCCCCAGAGCCTTCTCCTCTCCTGCCTGAACAACACCAGCTCTCTGAGCTTGTCCTCATAGGAGAGTGCTCTATCCCTCTCATAATTTTTGTGTCCCTCCTCTGAACCTGCTACAAAAGGTCCGTGTCTTTCTTGTACTTGGACTCCAGAACTGGACACAGTATTCCAGGTAGGATCTCACCAGAGCAGAGTAGAGCGGCAGAGTCACCTCCCTTGACCTGCTGGCCATGTTTCTTTTGATGCAACCCATGACACAGTTGGCTTTCTGGGCTGCAAGGGCAGGTGGCCAGCTCATGCTCAGCTTTTCATCCATCATTCATATAAGCTGAAGGGGTTTTATCAGAAATCCTGTGACTGTCCTTTATCAAGCTTGTATTGCAATCAACCAGGTTTTCTTCCTGTATGTTCATTTACTCTTGTCTGCTTTTTTGAGTGAATATTCAGATATTCCAGTCTTATTGCAAAACACGCATTCATCTATTTGGTGTGTTTTGGTTGTCAAGATTGAAACAAATCTCAGCAATTTAAAATCTTGCAACATAGATATTTTTGTCCAGTAGAAGCAATCTTTACTGATTTAAAGAAAATAAAACAAAACAAAAGATCAAAGGAGTTGAATTCCGCATTGCAGTCAAGTAGAAATATTTTCTGATTAATTATGTTGCTAAATTCTGTGATATATTGGGATAGATCAGTCAATTTTACCATCATGATTCAACCTGAATTGCATAATAATTTCAAATTGTTATTCCCAGAGGGAAAAAAAAATCCTCCGTTCCTTAAGTTCTCATTGCCTAAGGGGAAATTTCAAGGAATATGAAGTGGCTAGACATTTAATGTCTGAAAAACAATGGAAACATCAGTGATTGTTTCTTAAAACCTCTGTGCTTTTGAAAATCTAAAGGTTTTATTTTTTTCTCTCATGGAAATAGATCTGTGGACCATTAGTCATAATTTACCTAAATAATTGCATGTGCAATATTTTTTAAGATTAAAAATTAAAGATCTTATCTTGTTGCTTGAATGAAGTATTTGAAGTACTTGCTGAGGCAGTTTTAACCTAATATTGTAACACAGTTTCATTTTTGCTTCACAAGTTTTTGCTTAATTAACATAGTTGGCACTTGTTCAGGATAAAAGGTATCTCTTTACAAAGACTCATGAGACAAAGGAAGAGCTCTCAAGTAATATATTATTCTCTGAAATATTCCTGAACAAGAGTTAATTATCCTTAATACTGTGTTTAGAAAATTTCTGGGAATTCCTTTAAAGTATGAAGGCTGAAAACCAACAAAGTGAATTTTAGATTATAATAATCATATTTTTACACATACATACCTAAACTTTTATCTCACTGACCCTGAAATTTATGAATTTGTAGCAACGAAATAGACCTAAGTGAGATTAGTGTCATGGTTTCATACGGTAATAATACTTTCCATGATCTAAACATTTAGTTATAAATGGGATTTACTGGTATTTGAGGTTATTAGCTTTTAGTGACTATTATTTTTGTAAACTATATGTTCTACATCAGTTAGATAGGCCTTAGGGTATTGTATATGATTGCTGTAAAGCTTTTGTCCTGGTTAAGACAGTGTTCTTCTTCTATAAGTGATGTACATACATTTCTATTACTAAGCAGTGTTATAAATTTCAATTTTTCATCAGATACTTTCTCTTCATCTATGTTTTTCTTGGGTTACAAATTTGTGTAATGTTTTTCCAGCTACCTCATAAAATTAAGTAAGTTATATAAATTAACTAGATCAATCATATGTCATCATAGGACTTCACCAAGGTAATTAACAATTAGTCTAAATGTTCTTAAATTACATAGCAGATTTGCAGTTAAGAAAGCAGAACTAGCAAATGCTTATGTAAAATACTCAGAACAAAAAGTTAATGAGCAATAAAAAGACTTAGATTTGGGGATTTTTTGGCTCAGAAATTTTTTCCAGTAGCAGTTGCTGTAATCTAATTCAAAGCTGACACAAAATTGACATACCAGTCTATTGATAAGATTAAAAAATTAGAGATTTAAATAAGTAAAACTAAAGAATACTGTCCGTAAGGGTTCATAAACAGGAAGAGAAAAGCCAGTTTCTAGCAAAATATTATTTTATTTTGTAGTTGCAGAAAGGTTTGGCCATTGCGTATTATGAAGGAAGATTATGTAAGCAGGATGTTCTGTTCATAATTCAGATAAGGTGACTCTTCATACTGAGATAGTTCATTATCTATTGCAATCAAATTAAGTACACACTCAGAAGTATACTTGCTGACTAAAACTGATCAAACACTTTGTATGAGGAAAGCTTAACATTTTTCATCCACTAAGTTTGTTCTAGGATTTTCTTCTTGCTTGTTTGCATATCTATTTCCTCTTAAAATATTTAGTCTGCAATAATGCAGATTTTATTGACAGCTTTGCTGACATAATATTCTGCTACAGTTTGCAAGTGACAAAAAATATCTTTACTAATATGGCAGCTGGCTGAATGAGCAGCAGGTTAGTATTCCTGTGATTCTTAACAACACAGTTGAGAAGAGTCATATCTTCAAGGGCTTGCATTTTTATTCCTGACATCCTGCAGTAACACCTACTGAAAAATAATTACATGATGTGGTTTCTGTTGTGAAAACTAAAGCTTCTCTATCTCAAGAAATGTGAATATAAACAAAGCATAACAGAAAAAAAAAATCTGTCATGACTCTTCATACTTAACCCTAATTTTATCCAAGGCCTCAGCTTCCCTTTTTGGGGACATTAGCATATTGTCTTTTAATACATACTTTGCACAACTGATAAAATATGTAAAATTACTGTATACATTTGTTCTTGGGATGTTCAGCAAAAATTAATTAGTACACTATGGAAAAATGCATAAATAATAACATAATAGGAGAAAGGGCACAAGTTTCAAAGATGCCATGACACATCATCAAGTAGTCTGTGTATAACATGGAGTGGGCTTCGATGTTTTCACTTCATCCTGTTCTGTAGAGTCAGCTTGTGTGCTACATATGCAAAACCACATCAAAATGCAGCTGGACCTAAATAATATAGGTTTTTCTTAAAGCCATTTGGTGTTTCAGACACACTTGTAACTTTCAGCTAAAAGGGGAAGCTGGATACATGCTGAGAATTTATAAGAGCTAAATTTATAGTAGTATTGACAAGGCTACTCTCAGAGCTTAGACCACACTTGACGTAATATTGTAGTAGATAGATATGCCAGATTTTAATTTGCTTTAAATATATTAATGCATAAAAATGCACAATAATCAAAGTTAGAAAACATACCAGGTGTATACTCAGAAGACAGTTTTATTCAACTGAATAGATACCCTAAAAATGCTGGATGATTATAAAGCTGTGGAAATATTTTATTTCACATAAAGAGAGATGATAATTTCTTAATTATTTTACATGAAATGTGTGTAACATAATTACATCTATTGTTTTTCTTATTCTTAGATTGTGCCCATTACTATAACATGTGGAAACCTGGTTACTTTCATGGCATAGTTTGTTTCTTCAGTTATTTAGGTATTTATGTGATTATGATTTTCATTAATAAAAAAGTAGTCTGTGGGGAAAACATAAAAAAGGCAGTCAGTACAATGAATAAGTTGCACATAAAATGCCCTCAGTACATACAAACAAACTGCACATAAAACATCTGCCTTTCTTTACTGAGTTCAGAGCCATCAGTATTGTAAAGGTTCAAAGGCAAAACAGTCACCTACTTGCTACACTCACATCTAATTGTTCTCTGCTAACAATCACATCGGACCTAACTATAATCACCTCTTCTCTAACACCAACTCTTTATAACTCACACAGTGCTCATCTCCTAAAGGATAAAATATACTTTACTGTGCCTTTTTCTTGACTAAGATGGTAGATTTTCAGCTACCTTCAGGGCTGCTATAAATTCTGCATTACAGATGAGAAAATATAGGAAAGGTGTAGCCCAAATATTTCCTTCTTCTAAGAAGAGAAAAATAATCCTTCTCCCTCCCCCCAAAAAAAATCCCAAAACAAAACAGAGAAAACAAACAAATAAAAATCTCAATAAACTCCAACCAAACTCTTACTGCTTAGGAGCAGCTAAATGAAAAGAGGAAATATGCATTTTATACATGCATGCACAACCCTTAGGTGGCAGCCCAACTTTCTTGCAGTTTTCAAATAACCTGACAGCTAGCATCAGTGTTAACATGAACGTTTCCTATTAGGATCACTTCATTCTTCAGTATTCTGGGACTGCTTGAATATTTTTTTTTTTTTTGAGATACCTAGATATTTGTTCCTATGATTTATATTATCTCTCCTATGTGTGTTAAGAACTCCAACTGCCTCAATAAGCTTTCTGTGCATTTCATCAATCACTAAAGATGAAAGAAAAAAAAAACACAAAAGAATGGTTTCTAAATCCTTTAGTCCTGTCATCTTTTAAGTCTCTTCACTGTAATCAACCCCATATATACTACTGCTTTGAAACAGTTGTTTCTTACTAAATGTGAGACAACATTCATCATACACATAAAGGGACTGCATGATTATCTGGAGTTTTTACATCTGAAGATCTTTTCTTATGGGAAGAAGAAGTTCAGAACATAAAGTACAATCACTGGCCTGCTGATTCTTTCAAAGTAAAGATACTCTGACAGTATGAATGCCAGTGATATTCCTACCAGTAAAGTAAAAACAAACAAACAAACAAACAAACAAAAAAACCAAACAACAAGAAAAAAACATAACCAAAACAACCCCCAACTTTAGCTAGTATCTAGATGCTTTGAATTATCACTGAAAACAGGATTCAGTATGGACACATGGTCATGACTTTTGAAAACAAAATACTTTAAACCCAACTGCTTTTCAAAAAATCTTGACTAAAATAGCTTAGAAAATAAATGGTTCTAGTTTTGCATTGTAAAATCACTATGTTGCTTATATGCCTCCAAAAGATTTAATTAAATTTAATATTATTTGATTGCTTACAAAAAAGTTTGTGATCCTAATATATTATTTTTTTTTGGATTAACATTTTGAAACTTGTCTAACTTTGCTTTTGCTGAAAGATTAGTTTCAAACCTTTGACAATCACCCAGCTAGCACTTACAAGTGCTGCTTTGAGTGGCTACATGGCTTCTATCATGACCATGTATTTATCTTCACAATGCAGATGTCAGAGAAGAAAGCATTAATGTCTCACTTTAATAATGGAAGACTAGCACACAGAGAAGTTATTCAAAGAGAGCTGGACCTTTGCATCTTACAGTAGTGTTATAGCCCAAAAAACATTATTCACATTCCAGTTAATAACAACCAGTATAACAGCTCTCTGGCCATTGACTAGAAAATTCATGCTGACGTTGTGAAGTTGTTTAATCTCCCTTGATCAGAAGTGATTTTGCTCTAAGCTACATGTAAATAGTTATATATGACAGTCTCTAATTTTCATTGACCTTTGAGGAGCAAAAAAGTGCTGTAGAAACAGTCCTTTATTCTTTACCATCACACAGAAATTTGTGTAGTAAATAAAGTAAATTATTAGCTTTTCATACCAAATTTTTGGGTATGTAGTTCATGTTTTCTTTTTTTTTTTTTTTGTAGTCAGTATAAATTTTTAATACAAATTTGTATTAGCATTGTGTATGGAGGTAGACTGTGCTTTTAGCTTAAATTTAAAAATTCATCTCTATATGTCATGTTCTAACATATCGTATTTGGTGGCAATGTTTTGGTAGTGTGAAGAGCAGAGATGTCTTCTACGGGAGGAGATTGGGAGCCATCCTGTGCCAGATACAGCTGGTTCCAGCCATCTCCACAATGGACCCACTAGAGGGGAAAGCTGAGCCCAGCAGCCAAGCATGTGGTGCTTGGGTCAGAGGAGTAGGAGGGATGGAAGAGGGGAATGAGGGAACACAGGTGTATGAGATGCTACATGGAGGATAAGGAACACACGCAAAAGGACTGCAGCCCATGGATGAGTCCATGCCAGGGGCAGTACAGCCCTGAAGACACTGCAACCCATGCAAGATGTATGCTGGAGCATAAGAAACTAACAAGAAGGAAAAAGAAGAGAGAAACTGCTTCATCCTAACCCTGACCACCTGCACCACCTGTTGCATTACTGAATGTGACTTGTGGCAATAACAAGTCAGTGATGAGAATAAAGCTGAGCACAGGAACCTGGGAGGAGAGTTGTCTGGCCCTAAGTGTTGCTGCAACACAATCTGGTGAGTGATTTCTCCATCTTTATTTCATCCCATGAGGTTTTTTACTCCTGTTCTATTTTCTTGCCCATCCTGCTGGGCATGGGCAAGGAGTAAGCAAGCAACTGTGTAGATGCTCAGCTGCCAGGTGGGGTCAATCCACCACGTATGTAGAAGTGAAGATGATTCATAAACAATAACATATATTTTCCTTGTTGCTTTTGTTTTTTGTTTTTTTGTTTGTTTGTTTGTGTTTTTTTTTTGTTTTGTTTTGTTTTTTTTTTGCTTTTTTTCAAAAATAGCTAGGAAGGCAGTTCTTCATTAATATTGTTTCTGTGTGAATAGAACATGCTTTTGATTTGCTGCATACTGCCATATAAATAAGGCAGTGCAGTAGCATTGATAAAATATTAGACCTAAAGCCATATTTAACTATATAGTATTTGTTTACTAAAAGTAATGACATTTTTGTGGGGACATCACCCAGAATTATTCACCCTGCTCCCCATGTTTTTCAGTGTCTCTCTCTTAATCTCTAATGTGGTGCCATCACATCTGAAATCAGTTCACCCATTCAGCACATCTTTTATTCTTTTCCATAAGCTTCCTAACTGCTGAGGACAGACAGCAGAGTAAATATATAACAGATGAGTGAAGACAATTTTTTCTTCCAATGTTTTGTATAGCATCATTTTTGCTGGTACTTTTCAATGTCTGACCTTTAAACTGACAGGATGTTCACCACTGAAGCTTTTTAAAGACAGCTATCTCATCTCAGAAAAATGGAAGCCAGGCATTCAAGACTGACTTGTATTTGTCTCTGAATCAAACTGTCATCTTTGCTCTGTTTGCATCTGTTATCAAGTCTGGACAAGCAGTTATTCTTCAGGTTACCTCATACAACCTTGGATTTTACAGAATGTCCTTGAGAGTTAATGCAGCCAGTTTATGCAATTACAATTCATGTATATAAGTGAGTTATACAGAATCTTGGAACCTAGCAGTGCTAAAAACCATCTAATTTACAACACATACAATCCTTTTAACTTTGCAAAGTGCTTTATGTACCCATCTATTCCCCCTGATTTATTATAATCCCTGTTTAGCACCCTCCATGATGCAAGAACCAGGACTAAAGTATGAACAGCTCATGATTCAGAAGGAAAAAAATTAGGATTTCAAGCTGGATATTCAGTCCAAGCATATAGTAAGTGGACAAAACCCCACAAAAACAAATCTAAACAAACAAAAAGGTGCATCAGCATCCCCTTACCAGTGAAACAACATAAATTACTGAGGCCAAGGAACTCACTCCATCATTGCAATAACAGGAAATTAGGTCACTTGTACTGATATAATGAGGCTGAACTACAAAACTTTTCTAAGTAGCAGAAGTATCCTGTACTATTATATGTTTGCATAATTCAGAAAGAAATAATAGTCAGAATCAATCCAGAATCCAAAGTTTTCAGGTACATACTCTAGGTCAGACATCAGGAACCAGTCTGTGAACAATCTAATAATTTTAAAAGCACGAGTGTTATATTGTACTTTGTTTCACACTTTTTTTTTTTTTTTTGAGAAAGAGTTTATTGTTTGTTCTTTTTTATTTTTCTTTTCTATTTTTTTTTTTCCTTATGGAAGATAATCTGAATGACTACATGTAATTTCAGCACTGATCTACCCTGCCTATGACAGTAGACAAGGTGTTTCTAAATAATTATTACAGATGGCACAGCAGGATTTTAAAGCCACTTTATTAAAGTGTTCAAACAAATGAAAATGGATTTCAACATATATATAGGATGTTTTAGTCTAAAGACAGTATTACCTGCTGGGATTTGAGAAAACTATATTTGTTCTCAAAAAAAGTTAGAAAAGATGATTCTCATGCATTCTGTGGCTTCACAACACTGACAAATAGTATGAAATATAAATAAATTTAAAGCTGTAACCATGAAATTATCTGAAATTCAAGATAAAATCGAGAATGATGGACTTCAAACACATTTGCAGAAATTAAAACACCTTTTCATTTATTCCAGTTTTATTGTCACTACAAAAGTGGTAGGACATTGTAATCTTAGGATTCAGAGGTGTTTTGTTTATAATCATCACTCAAACATAAATTTCTTTTATTGCTCTTTACATGAGATGAAAAGATCATGTGAGATTTTCTGCCATGTGAGAATAAAAGTAAGAAAAGCTAAAGCTTAGCAATATTGTTTAAAATATTGTACTTCATAACTATGGGTATTTGGAAGAGCTAAAAATTTAATTAATTTAATATGCTCTTCTTCATCTTGTAAAATAAGCAAAGAAGAATCTATCTGGTTTGTTTTTTTCTTAACTGGTTTCACAGTGGGATTTTCCTGCAGTATCTAGATGTAAAATAAAGTTAGGGATGCATACCTGACACCGAACAGGATTAGATCTGCAGAAAAAATACTGTGATAACTCTTTTCTCAAGCCCTAGAAGAATAATAAAGAATATGAGGAAGCCTAAATCACCAGTTCTCAGAAAATTCGGTGTCTAGAGTAAATCATGTACTTTTTCCTAGTAGTCTGCATGGAACATCTGGGGTTACCTCATCAGAAGTTAGAATTTTGGCTTTAAAATATAAACCACAGCAGTTTGTAACATTTACCTGATCTGAATTCTGCGGCTACCACCAATTAAGCAGTTTTAATCCCCTCTCTGTCATAAAAGAAGAGGACACTGCAAAATGTATTTTGTGAAAAAAATATTATCATAGGTTGAATAGTGTTGTTTATGGAAATCTCTATAATTTAAATCAGAGATCAGGGCAATTTCTGTTGGGATGGTCATAGATCCATGATGTACCTGAAACACAGAGAAACAGGTTATGGATTTTTTTGACAATTTTTGACTGATACTGCTTAGAGGAGAAAGAAACTTTAGAATGATGGGGTTTGAGTTATTTCAAATGGTGAAAGCATGTTTTGGCAATTTAAAATCCAAGTCCCCCTTTTTATTTAAAAGTAATTTTCCAATTTGAAAAATAAGGTAACTATAGCTAACTAAAAATGAAAGCCAAAAAGATTGCAAAATAAATATCAGAAATATCTTAGGTTGCTCCTATTAAATCCTTTTGTTTTGTTATTAAAAAAAAAAATAAAAATTCTTCTGCTGTTTCAGATACTGCTTTTATCTCAGCCTGATCCACAGAAAGACAATTCACTGGACAAAATTACATTGCAGCAAAGTTCAAATGATTACTATCACAGGCCTAAACAAATTAATTTTGTCATGCAGAGTTAATCCTACTGCATTCTGTATTTTTTTATGTCAAGTTCTGAAACGTGTTGATCTCCTTGAGAATCTGCTGGGAATCTTTTATCCTTTTTTTCATTTTTCTTGGTGAAGATGAATAAGCAATTTTGGAATGAATAACTCTGAAAATTCTATGTTGTCACTAATTGAATAAATGTTTGTCCTGTATTCATTAGTGTTCTATTTATCCTTAGTATATAGAATAATATAGAAATCATTAGTATATAGAATAATATGTTTGGAAAACATAAATGAATACATAGCACAAGCTATCCTCTTGCTGGGTAAAATGACTTCTAGTCCAGCCCTAAACTTTTAGCTATTAAAATTTTGGATCTCAGATTACTGAAAAGATTAATCAGTGCCAATTTTTGTGAGAGTACCTAATGCAGACATACATGGATTCTATGTACAACACTGCCAGATAAAAGTACAACAGCCTTCCTATATTTACTCTTTGCAGCTGTCAAAAATATAGAATTGGGTGGACGTTGAAGATCCATTAAATTCTAGCTGCATACTGCTGAATGAAGACTGTATCATGAAAGATGTGCACAAAAAGGGGAGGATACTACAGCATTTTGATTCAGTGAACTCAATGCAACAGATAATGATTAATGGAATTATTTAAGTAAGTTCTCTGTTCTTTGTGTATTAGTAAACTTTTCTGTTAAATTACTCTAAACTAAAGGACCATAAAATGGCAAATGTTATACTAAAAAAATGGTAAAAGGCTAGCAGAAAATTTTAAGTGGAGTGTGAACTTGTCTTTTTTTAATATTATAAGTATGACGTTGGCATGAAAAATTAGTGATGTGGTCATGAATGTTTCTGATGAGAGATAGGAATCATTGTATATGCAAATCAAAGTAATCAAAGTATTGTGAAATCAAAGTAATCAAAGTATTGTGAAAGAGAAAATAACAATGGATATATAAAACCAGTGAAATTTTACACGATGAAGTGTGGAGTCAGACAGAGACTAATAAAAAAAACATTTTTTTAGAATGTGGAAGTTCATTATTTGAACTAACAGAGGAGGTGAAATTCCCATGTGGAAGCTCTTTTTCTACTGGAAATGTGTCCATGAAAAAAAAAAAAGCAAGGAAATTTGACAATCAATATAGTTATAGCTGTACAAACCCTTATAAGACTTCATCAAGAATATAATTTATAATTTTATAATTGTCAAGAAAAATGGACACAAGTGAAAAGGGTTTCAAAGAAAATCTGTAGAGTGAGATGCAAATGCCTGTGAAATAAGATATCTGAATGGCTTTGAATTATGTATCTTAACAAAAGGAAGCCAAATAGAGAAATATTTTTTTTTTTTTTCTGTGAAGTAACAAGGAAACTAACAAGGTTAAAACTATCAAGGTTAACTTTAGATAATAAAGAAAGAATGACTAGGTGGTGAGTTATATAGACTCAAAACCTGAGGAGGCTTTCTTGCAACAAGAGGTGAGGTTCTTGAATGGTCTCAAAATACAAAAATATGCCACACTAGTTATGTCACAAAACTTGTTAAATTTATGGAAATTAACAGGGTTGCTTGTAATAATAATAAGGGTATACATGTGGTAACCTAGCCTCTTCCTTGTAATCAATATTTAATTTAAATATTGATTTTTTTTTTTTGTTCATCATTATAATCTCTTTCTCAGGAATTGAGTAGCCATGTTTTACAAATGCAGTCTTCCTTTTGTATGGGAGGATGTAATCGTTTGTGGAAGCAGAAGTAAAATACTTAGTGCTTGTCATTCATATTTAGTTTTTTTCTTCCAGTTGACATGATCCATAATCTTTAAAATCTTTAAAATGCTTAATGCGTCCTATCTTCTGCTATATGGTCATAAGAAGACAATACTACTTCATTCTATACTAGATTCTGCTGAGTGTCTTTGATTCTCTCAAATGTGATGTCAGAAACACTTGAAGTCAGTGACTTAGAAAAGAGTAATAAAGGTTTCCTGAAGTAGAAAACCAGGGGGAATATTTGAATTAGCCAACGTATCTCTTTAGGCCTATTGGACATAGAATCTTACTTTTGCACTGTGGGGCTTTCCCTCTGCACATCATTTCTTTCTTTCTCAAAGTCTCTTCTAGCTAGGTTATCATCAGTGATTTGAACATCAGCCATACCACCTCATCAGATTTTGGCAATACCAGATAGAAGAAATGTGTACTCATAAATTAGCAACTTATTAATTGCTATAACTCAGGCTCCTGGAAATGAACTCTTATTTGAATATGATTCTTCTAACTAGCATCTTATACGTTTAAAAATAATGCTGAAATACTTAACTCATCCTCCCAGCTTTCATGGAGGGAATAATTACTGATAAACCTCAAACTCTTAATTGATTAAGGGCCTGAGATGCCTAGGAACATAATTGAGTTGAATTATGAAAAAGAAAGATCATGTCATGATTTTCATTAACTACTCTTAGGGTTCTCTCTCCTCTCAGCTCTGATATAGCTCAGCTATAGGAAGATCTCAGCACACGGTCTGGGGGATTGGCCACACCAGCCCTCCAGAGTACAGAGCAGACCCTGTTGGAAGACATAGATTAGTTTAAAAAGACCAGGAAGTACTTTCACACCCATGCACTAAAGACAGAAATACTTCCAAAATTGTTTTTTATATCAGCTTCCAGAAAACATCTTTCATATTTTCATAAAATTTCCTTTATTTAGGAGGTCTTGAAAAGCAGGCAGCAGAAGCAGTGAAGAGAAGTGCTTGCTCATGTTCAAACAACTTGTTGGATCTCAGTAAGGATATTAGCATGAATACCTTTCCAAACTCAATGTATGTGCTGTCACTGCAAAGCTTCATCTCTCCTATTCACATTTACTTACATTCCCTCCATTTCAAGTTCTCATGCTATTTTATGTTTTCTTACTCTTTTTTTTTTTAACAGTTTTCATAGCCAAGTAATCTGAGTTTCTGGATTTTAGGTGTTACAAATAATTTAAGTTATGAGATTTTGACAAAAATATTTCTGAAAATGTTTTTCTCCATCAGAAAAATTACAATTGTGTACTGCAAGATGTCTTCATTCAGACTTTGAGGTTACAGTGCCTTCAGAATTAATCAATAAGCATTTGTTTCCTGAATTTTCTCTCACTGGCAGCCCTCACAGAAATAATCTATTAAATTGGCATTTCTAGTAACTAAAACCAGCCCAGATTTTTATAAAGTAATTAGACAACAGATAGCTCTCTGGGAGTGGGTCATTCTTTGTCAAGTGAACATCTCTAATTAATTTCCTATTTCAACATCTCTATTTGGATACAGGTGTTAGAGCATCTGAATTTCCTATGAACTTTTTTTGTTAAATCCATAATTACGTATCTATAAATGAGATCCACTTAAAACCAAAATAAATTGCCTAAATTCTCAGATGACATTAATAGTTGCATCACCTGAAGATCTGGCTCCTTTCAGTAAGTGATAGTATGCCAGTTGAGAGTCTAAACCAACTAGATAAGTACGAAAATGAAATCTTATAGATATTTTCATGATTTGACCTCATTTTTTTTTAATAATGATTGATAGAGATAGATGAAAGTTTTCATTATCTCCATACAGTTATGGAGGACAAACAGGAAAATATGTCTTACTAAACCGTTATTGATATATCGTGTCATCTTTAGAGTAGTCTGTCAATCTATGAAAACATAAATTACCTTTAGTTGTAAAAACTATACATGACCCTACTAATTGAATATTTTATAGGAAAACCAGGGATGGTTCTAAGGCTACTATTACTTGCAAACTATCAATCCTTTTTTGACAAAGAGACTGATATGGGGTTTGTATTCTCAGCATTAATCCCAGGTATTAGGAGGAATATTTAAAGAACGCATTTTATATCCTGAAAGTGAAATGTTGAAAACTGTATCACTTAAAGCTAGGTGAAAACATTACCATTCTCATATCTCTTTGAAAACTGGAAATGGAAATTTGAAGAAGAAGCACAGGTAATGAAAACTAAAGGTGGACATTTTGATAGGCAAGCAATTATATCCTAGTATTCTAGTTTATATTTTACAGGCACTCAAAAAGGAACTGATAATTTAAAGAAATGCAGAATATAACTAGTACCCACTCCATTTAAGACATAGGAAGTAGTAGCTAATGTTATAAATTAAAATATAACAAAACCTTAATAAATAATGATAAAGCAAAGAAACTCGATTAACTGAGGACAATAACTGTGTAGCAAATCATTTAGAACAGACTCTGTTGTGATTCAGCAAACAACATCATATTGAGAAATTGTAGTATGCAGGAAATGGGGCAAGAAGTCAATAAACCTTGAGATTTCAGTCTCGTCAGTTTAAGGAAAGTATTTTCCGTAATCCTCAAATGACATTTCATTAGAGAAATTGCTCATCATGGACATCTGCTAGAAAATCCAGGAATGGTTAGAACTTGCATGCCAGTTGGCACATAACTGACATTTACTCAAGCTAATCAACAGACTTTGTAAAAAGGTGAGAGAGAAATGCTACCTGCATTGACGTTAGGTTGCAAAAACTGTATGATTTCCAAAGTCTGTGTATACTACTTATTGAAGAGCGACCTGCTATGGGAGGCTTGAGTGAAAAAGAGTGTTCATTTTGCTGTGGAAAAGAGTGTTCATTTTGCAATCCACATTTTGCTGTATGTCTACCCAAGTGAAAATTACTACATGGAATATGGGGCCTTTTTATATGGGAGTACAAGTAAAAAATGTTTGTATAGTAATATTCCATTGTCATTACTTCACTGTAAAACTTTATAAACAGAATGCAGCAGACTAAGACTGAACATTCGTTATCATACCAATGTCTAAGCATGAACCTGCCCATCTGTAAAAACACATATGCATCCATATTTTTTAATAGTTCTCACGTGATGAACAAATATTTTAACAGAAGTAGCCATAGTGACGACTTTGAGTTAATCATGTAGTTCTAAACAGGAAATGTACAGAACATATTTTTTTTCTGCTTTGTATTTTCTTTTCTATTGGAAGCACTGAATTTCATCTACCGCTTGGTATGTACCAATCTTGCTTTCCCTGTTCAGCTGTCATTATCTCCACCCACAAATTTTCTTACTTTCCTCCTGTTTTCTCCCCAAGTCACAGGAAAGGGGAGTGGCAAGGATCTGGTCAGTTGACTGTCATCCAGGGTTAACTCATCACCTCTAAAAAAAAAAATCTGGTTTTTGACTTTTTTTGTTTTTACCTGAATTTATTGCAGGAAATGTATGAGAAATAAAGAGGTGTTATTAGTCTTCTCGGCAACTTACATAAAATAAAAGGACAACTTTCTCTTTAAAGTGAGATTCCTTTGAAGAGAAATAAGGCCAATTGTTTCATTAAATTTTCTATTGACATGTCGTAGTAATTCAATACTTAAAATCCTTACTTTATGTTTAAGGAAGTCCCCAAAATCATGTGATTTCTATAGTGGTAAATTTTACTAGAAGTGTCGAATCATTGAAACCTTATAAGGGATTTCAGGAAAGTTGCCTTCATTAATCTAATGAGATGTTTGTCTTTCAGTTTGGCCAGTACTTTATTTTTTTTTCCCCTGAGTTAAAGTACTCTCACCCCTCCATAATAAGTACACTTGAATGAGAGTTCAATCAAGGAACATAAATTATGTCTTCATAAAAGTAATTTTTTATCTTTCAACCCAATGAATTAGAAAGTAAAAAAGTTAACTTTGTGCAACATTGCAACATGGAGGATGAATGCAGAAATAAAAAGAAGGATGCAGTGACTAGTTTTATAACATTCTGTATGATGAGGTAGTAACACCACACATTGCAAAGAGAGCTGGCACGGGTGAGTAATGCATAAGCAGCACGGAGTTTAAAGATGAATGTGTAATGTCTTAAATAGCATTCCTTTAAAGCATCTTGCAAAAGAAAAGAACAGATAATATGACTTTTGGATTTAAAACTTCTAAGAGTATATGAATAGCTATTTTTTATTCTTTTTGGGAGGTTCCGAAAAGAATAAGGTAAAGATTAAATTTGCCAGAAAAGAGATTTTGTATAATAAGTCTACAGATGGATAGAAAAAGAGTTTAAACATTTTAACAAATGAAACAGTTCAATGATGATACATGTAGAATGATGGCTTTGATGAGTCTTTATCATACAAGGCCATGTTAATCATAAATTATAAGCTATAAAAAGGAATTCTACAGACAAAAGACAAGCCTGTTTGTATCATTAATGAATGATGAGTGACAGAAACAGAAAACACAGATATCAATATGACAGCTTTGATAAATCCGTTATACAGTCATCCCAATGCTTCATAACATATGTAGAATTTAAAAGACAAATAATTTTATTTTAAATCCCACAAGAGAAGCCTCTGTGTGATTAAAATTTAGAGGCTTGCTGCAATAATTTTTAAATGAAAGAACAATACTACTTAAAACTGAGAAACATGTATATTAAAAATTAATTAGAACAAATCACAGTGAAAAGGAATTCAACATGGATTCATTTTAGAGTATACTTATGGATACTTCATGAATGATATATTACTATTATTTCAGTGAATGGTGTTTCCCTGGGAAACTGATGGAACAACTTGTCCTTGGTGCCATCTCAAGGCATATCAAGGATAAGAGGGTCATTAGGGGCAGTCAACATGGCTTCACCAAGGGGAAGTCATGCTTGACCAACCTCATTGACTTTTATGAGGACATAACAAAGTGGATGGACGATGGCAGGGCGGTGGATGTGGTCTACCTTGACTTCAGTAAGGCATTTGACACAGTCTCCCACAGCATCCTTACAGCTAAGCTGAGGGAGTGCGGTCTGGATTATCGGGTAGTGAGGTGGACTGTGAACTGACCGAAGGGAAGAAGCCAGAGAGTCATGGTCAATGGGGCAGAGTCCAGTTGGATGCCTGTATCTAGTGGAGTGCCTCAAGGGTCAGTACTGGAGCCTGTATTATCCAGTATATTCATCAATTATTTGGATGAGGGAATAGAGTGTACTATCAGCAAGTTTGCTGATGACAACAAGCTAGGAGGAGTGGCTGGAGAGACCTGGACAGGCTGGAGAGTTGGGCAGGGAAAAATTTAATGAAATATAACAAGGAAAAGTGTAGAGTCTTGCATCTGGGTAGGAACAACCCCAGGTTCCAGTATAAGTTGGGGAATGACCTATTAGAGAGCAGTGTAATGGAAAGGGAGCTGGGGGTCCTGGTGGACAGCAGGTTGACCATGAGCCAGCACTGTACCCTTATGGCCAGGAAGGCCAATGGCATCCTGGGGTGTATTACAAGGGGGGTGGTTAGTAGATCGAGAGAGGTTCTCCTTCCCCTCTTCTCTGCCCTGGTGAGACCACACCTGGAATATTGTGTCCAGTTCTGAGCCCCTCAGTTCAAGAAGGACAGGGAACTGCTGGAGAGAGTCTAGCGCAGGGCAACAAAGATGAAGGGAGTGGAGCATCTCCCTTATGAGGAAAGGCTGAGGGAGCTGGGTCTCTCTAGCTTGGAGAAGAGGAGACTGAGGGGTGACTTCATTAATTTTTACAAAGATATAAAGGATGCGTATCACGAGGATGGAGCCAGGCTCTTCCGGGTGACAACCAGGGGTAATGGGTTCAAACTGGAACACAAAAGGTTCCACTTAAATTTGAGAATAAACTTCTTCTCAGTGAAGGTATCAGAACACTGGAACAGGCTGCCCAGGGAGGTTGTGGAGTCTCCTACTCTGGAGATATTCAAAACCCGCCTGGACACATTCCTGTGTAGCCTCATGTAGGTGATCCTGCTCCGGCAGGGGGATTGGACTAGATGATCTTTTGAGGTCCCTTCCAATCCCTAACATTCTGTGATTCTGTGAATATTTTACACATTATATACAAAGTATATTCTCCTATTATATGTTAACTCAAGACAGAATTCCTCCAACATTGTGTGGCCCAGTATCTGTTTCAACAGACATAACAATCATACGGGCAACTGTAAAAAACTGCTTTATATTTGTTAAAAAGTCTCTTTCTACAGTAAGATTTTTTCCTCTGAATTGTATATTAACATGGAACTCAACTTACAGGGAAGACTATGTACTGTTAGAGCAGTTTGTGTTGCATCTGAAGGACTCATAAAAAGACAAAGTATTCAACATCAGTTTGTTGGAAAGAAACATAGTGGGAACCACTGAAGAAATAAAGTTTAATCCTGTTCCTAATCTGGAGATGATAGAATAATAGAAATGGATAATGCTACATTAATAGTAATGATAAGCATAATTTACATATTACAATCTAATCTAATCTAATCTAATAATTATAATCTGCTTAAGGTGCCAGGAGAAAGTGAGGGTGACATACATGAGGGTTCTGCATCAGGACCGCCCTTCATGTCATGTTTATGTGTGCTCCGGCAACAGACTGAACTGCTAAAATGGAGAGACTTCTCCCAGACCCAACAGTTTTAAGTGCCATATTGTAGTGTCACGGAGGCACCCCTAGGTTAGTTTAAGGGGACAACGGGGTCCAAACCAACTTTTATTAAACCGGTGAGAAACAGGGTTTTAGCACTCCAAAAGTGACTTAAATACAGGTTAGGATATCAGTTGAGGAAAATTATTAAGGGGCAGCAACTAATACAACAGGCGGTCCACAGTGTGCATGCACATGGCTTCACCAAAACAACGCCGGAGCTGGCCCTGAGTCTGGGAGGAGTACACACTTGCCTGAACACGGTGTGGGATTATTTTAAAGAGATACAGGTACTCATAGTGAGTACGGAAAGTTAGTACACTCACGATTGTGCGAGTGTAAATTTACAGTACACTCACAATCCTGCAAGGGTTAATTTACTTACACGTGCAAATATGCACGGAAAGTACACGTGCTTGTATTGAGCATGGAAAGTATGCGTGCAAATGTACACGGAAAGTTACATGTGCTTATGTGGAAGCATGGAAGGAAAATACACCCACGATTATGCGAGGATTAATTTTACATGTACTCATATTGAGCATGGAAAGTTACACGTGCATATGTGCACAGAAAGTATAAATATACTCGCAATCCTGCAAGGAGAAGTTTTACTCACACCCGTGGCGGCAAGGCAAGCAGAGTGTCCATCCCGGGGGAGCTCTCGGCGGCAGCATCTTGCTCACGCTCCGAGAGACCCGCGACAATGGGCGGAGTCTCAATGAGGGTCCCGTTTTTATATTGGCTGAGCAGATCTGACTGTAGGCATTCCAGAAGCTTCTCTGCACCCCCACTCTGGCTGTGGGTGCCCCTGAAGCCTCCAAACATCCCCCACACTGGCCACTGGCACCCAGCGGCTCAGTGGCGCCTCAGCACTCCCTTCTCCTAATGGCCCTGGCCAGGGTGCTCTGAGGCCAAACAAAAGAAGCTGTTAGCCTCAAGTAGCAGAGAGAGAGGGAGGTGTGCCTGCTCCTTCCATACTGAAGGAGGGAGGAGGAGAGAGGGAGGTTTGCATCCTGCCACACGTAGGACTAGTGACTTAACAAGAGGTCCTTTTCCAACTGAAAAGATGTAAAATAGTGTATTGTTTTATTCTACTAGAAAACATGGACGAATTTACGTAACACCAAATGTAGAACAGTTGCCCTTTTTTTGAAACTGCACAGTAAAGAGTTAAGGACAGTAGAGATGGTGTTCACCAGCACAGACCTATGTACCTGAATATTTGCTGTTGAATTCACTTTACAAAGTGCACTACTCTGTACATACTAAGATCAAGATAATTAGTTATCCTTTTCTGCTTATAGACCAAAGTTCAGACATCACTGAACAGACATCAGATACTAATGATTTTCCATCATTTTTACATTGGGCCAGATCTGAACTGTTGACTTGTGTATGAAGGGTCAATTCCATTTTTTCTTAAAAAACACAGAAAAATGATATTATTTATTGCATATTATTTTATTCTGCTGGGGAAAAAAATAAAGGCTTTCACAAATCTAATTTCAATGTTTAATTAGTCTGGCATCTGGCATCTTATCTGGATTCTCTTTAAGTCTCCAACATGTTGAAGGTTCAGACTTTGATGGATATGGCTACAATATGTCAGATATCTATATTCAAAATCTTTGGAATCATACTTGACATCATCTCTGTTATTTACTGTTTGCCACCTTCCAGGTTAAGCAGTAGAAATTTCTGATTAATTGTTTGTTTGTTTGTTTGTTTGTTTGTTTTGACAGAGGATGATGACTTCAAAAACAAAACAAAACCAAACAATCAATCAAACAAATAAACAAAAAAACAGGTGAAGGTTAGTTTAAGAAGTTCCTTGAATCTACAGGAATAATCTATTTTTTAAAGTCTTGGTTGCCTGAAGACAATTTTTTAAGATACATATTTTCAAGATTTTCTCTTTTTTTTATTGTTTGATTTGGAATAAAATAGTACATGATAATTTATTTTTTGTGAAACCAGACAGCTGAAGCTAATATATATATATATATATATATATATATATACAGACACATTAAATAAATATATATATAAAATATATACACATTAATTAAGTAAAAAGTATAAAACCAACACAAAATATTGAATACATAAAACCAGTGCACATCATAGCCACAATATGATTTAAAATTCTGTGGAAACTTTTATAATATACTTCTTAGCTGCATGCATAATAAGAAATATAATGTCATACTTCCCATTTTCTAACCTTTTCTCCAAGAGCGCTTTTGTAACAGTTAAAGAGAAAAGCGTGACTTAAAAAAAAAAAAAAAGCTTACACAAATCTAATTTAAAGTTTTAATTAGTCTTATGTTATTTTTACACAGTCTCAGGGCTTCATAATTGAGTCTTTACAGTTGTACAAACAAACAGAAGACTGGTAAGAACCTGAAATTCATGATGTTTACTAATGAAGTCAGCCTAGAAACCTCTTCATTTAATATTGCATTTTGATTGCCATCATATTCTGATTGGACCCTTGATCTGCATTTTAATGAGCACATAGCATTTGAAATGCAAACCAGGGTGTTATCAGGGGTATTTCACTAGAACTGACAAGATTAAAATGAAAAACATCTAGTGTTCTCTTTTATAAAAATATTTAAAATTAAGTGCAAGACAGACACATTTTAATTTGTTAGAAGCCACCTGTAATATCTGACATTAATTAATTAATTTTAAATTACAATAAATTCCCATGAAATAGTGTACTTTAATCTCCTTATCAAGAAATGTATTCAATAAGATTATAGTTTTTATAACGGACACCCAAAGAGCTATCTAGACTTTTTCATTCTCATTGGACTTGTAGTATTTTTTTGTTACAACAAAGAAGAAATATTACAGGAAGAGAAACAAATTTGTTAAATCATTTTTTCTCTAGGTATACATGAATTGCTTAATTCAGGTTCAGAGATTCATCAGTTTAATCGATTTTCTATTTAATTTCTTATTTATTATTTGCTTTCTTATTTATTTATTATATAAGTGTCCTGGTTTTGTTAAAAACAAGTTTCTCTTTTAGTGAATTTGCCTGTCAGCTAAAAGCCTTCATATTAGCTGCATTTTCCTAGAGAACCAGATACATGTTTTGGTAAACATAGCAATGGAAAGCGAAGTTATTGATAAGCATGGATGCACCTCTTGCGAGAGCGGCAACGAGAAAACAGGTGACCAAGAAACTGACCAACTGAGTATAACATCCCATTCACATGAATACTTCATATAAAAGTGGGAGTTCACGAGGATCTCGTCCCTTTTGCTTATGGCCGACATTAGGAGAGGACCTTGCTAGTTGTCCCTGCGAACTGAGGCCTAGTGACAGACTGAATCCAGCTCCGATTGGCTACAGAGTCCAATCCAGGCAGGAGCCGGCTCTGCAGATGCTGGGACTTTCAAGATTGGTTTTGTATATCTTGTATTATATTCTCTATTCTTATTAGTAGCATTAGTAAAACATTTTTAACTTTTCCAACTCTCTTCTCCCTGTCCTTCTTTCCCTCCTGATTGCCTGTCCTTAGTGGGAAGAGGGGAGAGGGAAGGGTTGAAGGGGGAAGGGTGGGGAGAGGAGGTTAACAATACATCTGCCCTGGTTTTATTGTCACCCCGCAATCAAAACCCTCAACAATAAGTTCTTTAATTATTATTTAACTTCTTATTAAGGATTTTTTTGTTTGTTTTAATGAATATTCTGACTTTTACTAAAGCTTTACTTAGTGACACTGAATTTTACAGTAGAAAAATAACTTGCCTTCTTACTTGTAAATTTATTCATAATCAGACCAAAAAATTGAATTAATTACTTTTTGTCCTCTCACCCATGCTTAATTCCATCACTAGCTAGAGTAGCTACAAGGAAAGGCTGGTAGACAAATATTATGCTGGAGTAAATAGAGAAAACTCTGTTGAATTGAATGAAGCATTGCTCTATTGATATAGTTAAAAAAAAAAAAACAAACAAGCAAACACAAAAACCACACACACAAACACAAACATAGGTAGAAGAAGTGACAGTTCTTTTTAGAAAGACTGTAGGAAGTTGGCACGTGCTGAGGTCATTAAGCCAAACACTCTCTTATAATGAGCACTCATAAATGGCTGTAATTCCACTGCAGTTAGTGAAGCTGCCCCACACTGGACTTCTTCCATTTTGTAACAATAAAAAAATTGGTTCCGAAGTGCTCATGTATTTTCCAATGGTCCTGAGAATGAGAGAGGAAAGGTATAGATGACAGGAAGAAAGGCTGGTTGTATAGACTAGTTTATTATTGTTATTTTATTTTGCTATTTTCTTTCTATTTCAGTCTTTTTACAGCTTATTTTAAAAACAAAGTGAACAAATGAATGCATAACTGCCCAAGCAGTCTTGGAAACCTATGTTTTGTCTGATCTGTTATGATTTTTTTTTTTCTGAGTTTGTATTTCACGGAAGTTGAACTTTATGGCTTCCTGAACAATATTCATAATGCATACTTTAAGGACCTCTAGATAGTACTACTAAATGCATGATCCACTATGGTAAAGAAGGCTCCCATGCTTATCATGCTTTTTTGTTTTTTTTTGTTTCTTTTTTTAAATGTATCATTCGAGTTATTTACATTTCTTTAAAATGTTGATAGATTTAGCTACTTATTTTTTAAAGTTTACAATTGCAAGCAAGTTGGAAACAGTGGACAGGTGGTATTTCTTTTCAGAAATTAACACTTGAACTTTTTTCTATTTCTATCTGCATTACTTTTTGTTTCATGTTAAAGTGTTGAGAATGTGTTGACAAATAAACCCATTCAGTAGCTCATCTAAGGATTTGAATGAAGCATTGCTCTCATGTAAAAGACTGTGAATAGATTGATATCTGAATCATACATTGTATCCATAGATAAGCAGTTGAGTTTAGCTTTATTTTCATTTTATTATTCTGGAGAGAACATCTCTGGTGACAAGGTACTGTAATTCTCCAAGCCGGTCAATGACCTTTTATTCTTTCCAGCATGGTTCAGTTGCAGCCCTTCTCGAAAATAACAACAAATCAGCAACAGTTGTAAAAGGTTCCACGTCCATTTATGTTGTTATGTCAGGTCTGGTGAACTTGCTTTCAGCTCATTCTGCATCAGAAAGCTTACATGAAGCATAAGTCAGTTCTTGAGAATCAGAGCACTCAAATGAAACTTCAGATCATGAACAGAGAGTCTGAGGCAATTCTGACTTTTTTTCATGAAGTAGTAACCATTACAGCACTAGTGTATGCCATTGACACAAAGACAATGAATACAACCAGGAATTACACTCAAAGTTCCTAGGTAGTCTAATAACACAAAGTATTTTACTCACATTAAAGCTGTCAGAATTTACCAGGTCTGAGGACTGAGCAAAAAGACCCTGAGAGCCTACAAGTTTTATTTGCCTTTAAATCTTTATTTTTGCTCTATGTTGCAAGCTAAATATGCTCACAAGGTGCAAAATGGAAAGTAAACTGCAGAAAAAGACAAAATAGGAGCAAGCAATGTCACAGAGTTGGCAAGGGTTTAAAACCTGACCAGAGCTGAAAGAAAAGTGCCTCCTTGTGTATGTAGCAACATTCAGGAGATAAATGTGATTTTTTTTTTCCCTAAATGTGATGTTACTCATCAATTAACACTATGCAAGACAAGTTTGAACAGGAGCCTGTGTTAGAATGATTAAGAAAGGAAAAGGTAACAACATCAATAAGAGAGTATTACTGGATATCTTCTTCTTGTAAAAGTTATGCAACTATTTGAAATACCTTGGAGGGGGGAGAAGGATAATTTTAGATATACAGGGCATTGCAGCTGACAATGATCAGGATTCAACAGCAAAAGGAACAATTTTTAAAGGCTCCTGGCTGACTTATGCACTGATATTCCACTGGCTTTCAGGGGAAACTGACTACCCAAGTGACTTAGAACAGAATTAATCTCCCTAAATTCGTGCACTTGAAATGTAGGTACATAGTGTACAAAGGGCCTTTCAGACTGCTTCTTAGTCGTGAGACAAATAAGCCCCAGTAAAGATGTTTTGTCAACCCTTTTATCTTCAGGTAAATTGCCCTGTATAGTTTTTTATTTCTTGCAACTGATCACAAAGAGTGCAAAAAAAAGTGTCAATAGGTAGCTACTTTTTAGATGGCTAAAGCTATCTGAAATACGTCCTCCTGCAAAAGATTTTAGGAAGAATTAACTCACTGGGTAAGTTGGATTTTGACTTTGGAGAGGAGAAGGATAGCCAGTCTTGAGGCAGGTGCACCAGCAACCAATAACCCAAAAAGGAGTTTGAATGTAGAGCTCAATTTTGCTGAAAACTAAACAGTTAAAAAAAAAAAAAAAAAAAAGCTATACAAAAGAGCAAATTTGGCAAATATCTCTTGCTTGCCTGCTCTTTCCTAGCACAAAGGGGTTTCTTCAGCTTTGGCCCTACTCCAGCAATCTTTCCATCACTTTCCTTGTTGCAAAAGTTTGGCAGACTCCCCTGTAGGTCCCAGGGGAGAAAAAAAAAACTCTGTCACCCACTTTTAAAAGGAAAATATTTTAAAAATTTCTCCTGAATTACTGATGGATCTGTTTTAAATTTACCAGTGCCTGATACACAATGAGATAATTGATGCCTTTAAAACCATCTCCAGAATGTTGGCACTTTATCCCTGGGATAAACACAGCTTTGGTGTATCTTCAGGTAAGAGTTATAAAAGCTTATCTTCTTGTCCTCAGTTTATTTTGTTGTTTATGAGAGACACTGCAATCCAACAGGCAGAAAAATGAAAATTTCTGAGAGGGTGCTCCATTAAAACGGGGGTACAAAAACCTTGCAACCAAACAAAAATATGATGAAAAACAGGGCACTGCAAACATTGAATTGGACTGTTGAGTCTATATATAATACAATCAGGATGGTGATGAGCACATTAGTAGCTTCTGTGTGACTGGGAGTGCCACTGAAACAAAGGATGACTCCTTAAAGCTTTTCTACATAGTAACTCTAAAATAATCCTTGTAAAGTCACTCCTGATTATTTTGTATCATGTCTACGGTTTTTAAGTTAAACTTGACTTTGGGAGTTTCTGATCCTTGTTTAAAGATAGTGCTTTTTTGCCTAACTTTCCTTGCTATTTAGAGTTGTTTCCTCCTTTGTTACGTATTTATTAATTAGATTTTCATAAACAATTATGATATGCCAATCAGAAATCATGACACTACTTACAAGGGTTTTTTTTTTAAATATGACACAATTTGTCATATTTTTATTGAAGGAATCCCACACATACAACTTTATATATTTAAAGATACTTATTCACGCGTCCAGCACTGTCTGACATAAGTAACATTTTTTGCAAATTGATTACCTTCTCTTTGGCTACTGAATTTTCCATTAACTTTACCATATATTTTACCATTTTCGTCTTAAACATGTTCATGGTTTGTAAGTATTTACTAAAACCTGTTGATTAAAACAGTTAAAGAACAACAAAGTTCTATTCAGTTTTGTCATTTTAACACATAATTAATTATTCATGGTGTTTAGTTAGGAACTTAAGTTGTGTGACATTTTTTCTAATCTTTTAAAGGGTGATTTAAACAAAATCTATCTATTTTGAGAAGGGAGTGTCAGGAAACATATAAAGACAAAAATTCTTGGATGAATAATAACGTATGTTAGAATTGTGGTTTTTACTGAGTTCCATGAAAAATTTCATAAGTAGTCAGTTGCTTGAATTCTCACAATTACCTGGACCTCTAGTAACACAAGCCCAATATTTTCACTGAAAAAATGCATGTTAATTTGTCAATAGGTGTGGTACAATCATTATTTAATGAATTTAATAAATGCATGTGTACTGAACCCTGGCACAAAGGAAAATAATTCAAGAGAGATGACATTTTCAGTGTGATGTTTATTGCTTGTCTATCCCAATCATAGACTAACTCCTATGCCCGAGGGAGGCATCTTCACTTATGACTTGGCACAGTGTGAACTTAACAGATGGACAGAAGCATAAGCAGCCAAAAGCCTGTACTCTATGTACATTTAGGGTATTTGCTGATGACAGGATTCTCAGACAGATATTTTCAAACAGCTGTCAATTCTAAAGCTATAACCCTGTGTTTAAACTGATGTAGCACTACCAATTCAGCTTTGAGACATTTCCACTTCAAAAAGTGGCAACTTCCATGCTATGCAAGGAAAGCTTTTATTTTGGATTTTTAAGTGTTTGAGCACTGCATCCTGGACATTATCTTCTGTTTGTCCCTGTGAAAATACCCCTTACTAAACACAGCTGAAAGCTGAAGCTGCTTGGACACGTTTGGAAACCAGGCCAAGTAGAATGGTGTTATTTTACCACGAATAGATGTATTCATGCAGCAAATAAAGGCAGTTTAAATCTCTGTGTCCTCTGAGGACATTAACCCTTCTGAACTGTCACATTCAAACAGGGTCAAGACAGGCAAAATGAACTGATTATTTCAAACTTCTTGAAGATTCTGCAGAAAATGCAGTTATTCTTCCCAAATACTTTTTGTCTTTAGAGTCAAAGGATCATGTACTCAGCCTGACTAGTTCTGTCAAGAAGAGCAGGAGTTTTGTATTATCTTTAAATATCTGTGATAAATATTTGATCTGTGACATTCTGTTTCTGGGGAATATTGCCAACAGAGATATTAACAAGAAAATCTTTTGATTGTAATCAGACTGCTGCTAAGCATTTTTGGAAGCTGTAAGAGGATGCTTGTGCATTTCAGAGCAGCACACAGTCTTCAAGGAGGGAAATAAAATCATATGGTCAGAAAATATTGTGGCTTTTGTGTCATATACCCTCATCATGTCCTTGTTTTCAGTGCTTTGTAACTCTGGTCTACCCCCCTATATTCTCTCTACTCTGATATACTCTCTTACAAAACATTGCAATAACTTTTATTTCCTATTTAAAGGAGTTTTTGAAAATTAGCTGATATATATACATGCTTTGAGGTTCTACCTGTAAAATGCTAATAAAATACAATGTTTAATAAAAGTAATTTAAACTTAGTTTAAGTAATGATTGAGTGATATTAAGCTTTCAACACAAAATATGTTAATGAAAATTTAAGAACCTTTGATAACCTGGAAAATATATTTTTAATGCTGAATCTATTTTTTATTATTTATTTTTTGTTCTGAGGAACTATTATTCTTTTACAAGTGCCTTTTACATTGCTTTAAATTTATTTGAAAATCTTTTGTGAAATGTCAGGTTTTTGCTTATGATGTAGATGAAGGTAACAAAGTTATTAGAGACAAAATTAAAACGTTGGTTTGGTTTTTTTGTTTTTTTTTTTTTTCTCAGTGGCTTCCTTATATTTCAATGTGTTTACTATACAGTGGCAACCTGCAAATACAGTCAGCCACAGGACAGAACTGATTATACAATAATCTGTATAAGAAAGCTCTAGCATATTTGGGATCCGAATTTCCTTTCATACAGTCTAGACAAATAAGAACAGGCAGTGCTGAAAATGAGCAAGCTGGTCCGCCAATATGCTATGCTGCTGCTGCTCTGCATGCTGCTCTGCTGCATGCTACCAGCATCGGTCTGCTGTTTTCTGAATTCACCCTGAATGCTTTGAGCTTGAGCTATGGCTTGCCTATTAGACAACAGTACGGTTGGAAAAAAACAGATCACGGGATGTGGCAAGCATAAGCCCTCTCACCAATGTGCTCTTATTTCTGTTGTATGGATTTACATTGAAGAAAAGGGAAAAAACAGATATAAATGAGCATCTGACCTTGGAATTTGACCTTGTGCATAAGCTTTATTGAGGAAGTTTTATTAAATAGCATTAATTCCTCCTATCTATGGAAAATAGAGTCTGACAAAAATAGGGCCAGTGGAACTAGTAAATGGAGAATGGAGGTAATAAAGAATATCTTAACACTTTTAAAAGAGAAATATCATATCCCTAAAAATCCCATTAGGATAAATAATACCTTGTCTCACTAGGGATCGTTTTGGGCACATTATATTGAAAATTACTTATTTTTCACTCACTTAAAGGTGTCTGGTTTCTACTTCATGATGGAAAGCAGCTTCCTTTTTCAGGAGTCTCCTGAGCATGGAAATAAATGGTACAGGATGTTCTATCTTACATTTTTGGCAAGTTGTTTAACTGATTTTGCTGAATCACATTTTAAAGCCTTGACAGTGACTTAAATGATCACAGATTTAAGCTTTGTGCCTAACATACTGTAATGTCATAACTCACTTCAGGAAGGCAGTGATGAGCAAGTTTAAGCAGTGCAATGCACTCTCTGTGTGCATGTGGTTCCTCATCCCTCCTTAATAAATACACAGAGATATATACTGTACAAGAGACAGCAAGCCAGGGGAAAAAACACCTCATTAATCTCTAGCAACTGGAGCACTTTGTTTCGTAATGAAATTTTGTTCCATCTTTCTAGTACAAACTGATGCCAGTTTCCTATTCTTTTTATGGTGAATAGAAAAGATCTTTGATAGAAAATTGCCCTTTCACTCTCTGCAGGTCATGCATTCTGCACAAAAACACAACCCTGAAATACTCAGGAAGGAAAGAATCTGCTATAAGTTCATACCTGGCATTTCGTTCTTTGTTAGCTTGTTTTCCTATATTTATCTTGATCAGTAAGGGGTGGAAAATTTATTTGTGCATTATATGCATAAAACTCCTTGGTTTATTACTATCCCTGCTCCATATTCACACTGATAGAGACTCAATACCCTAAGACTGCTATTCTGTATTGCTTTTCAATCTTTCTAACCACAGTAATACTACTGACTAAAAAGACTGATCCCTAGTAATATTTGGAATTGTGGATTTGCTTTGATTTTCAGTGTTTAGATATGAACATTTTGTGCATGGTCTGGACCTATGAAGTAGTCTTTTCCTTTATCTACAAATATATCAATATATCATGTCTTATTACCTTGAACAATGGTTAAATAAAAATCTTGATTTATAAGCTGGAATGTTGGTCTGAATTCAATGTCCAGTTGGGTTTGCAGGTACTTTTACATAAAGAAAATGCCATTTAATTTACTAATTCATTACCTCACATCTCTCTCTGGGAAACAGTTGCTTGTAGAAAACTTTTGTAGTGGAAGGTGAAATTACTTCCTTATCTCCAGCTCCACCAGGCCAAGGCTCAGCATCTACTTCTCAACATTTATTTGCCCCTTGCCTTGGACCCCATAAAGACTGTCCATAGGACTTTACCAACCAGAACTTTGCAGAGACTTTCTGTCAAATATGGTGTTTATTAGTGTTTAATAATTGTATAATTGTATATAAGAACTGTTCAAGGAACTTGTTGTTGTTCTGTAAGGAGCTGACCTTTAAGGGAGTGGATCACCCATATATTGAAAGAAGAGTTTCTGTGGCAAAGGGTGGAAAAGAGAGATAAAACTTCAGTTGAGTTCATGTTTTCAATGGTCTTGTGCTAGAATTATTATTTAAAGAAAAATTTAAAGGAAAAAACATTTAAAGAAAAATAAATGCAAAATAACGCAATTCAACCTCTCCTGTTAAAATAAGAAGAGCAGCAGAAATACTTAAGGTTGATGGGGAGTGTTTAAATGGTCAAGTTGTTTTACTGGACAGCAGAACTCAGTAAATATTAGAATAAATTCTTAAATAAAGGAGAAGTTGATTTGACTGTAATCCTGAATCACAGTATTTAGTGCTTGAAAGAAAACTGGTGATATGGAGGATACGTGCAGAGGGTCAAAACTCCACAAATTTAACAAAAATTAGTATAAATGTTTGAGGTTTTTTTTAATATTCCCTGACAAAATGTATCCCGGTTTACTGTCCATTTTTCTCCATGCTGAAGTAATTCATATACTCAACACATGCAAACAATATGATATAATTCAGTTTCTGAAATGCACAACGTGAATAATACTTTCTGAGTAATTTGCAAATAATCCTCATTCAGAAAACGTTTATTCTAAAAATTCAGCTGTTTAATTTCAAAGAAATTGAGGGAAATCAGGGTCAGTTGCAGCTCATCGGCTGATCAAAAACACAACCGTGATTGCAATTATCATTGTTCTTTTGTATAATCAAGCATATAAAAAATGGACAAATCCTACAAGATTAATACACATCTTAATACTTCAGAAGTAACCAAAATCATGATATTAATAATTAATAAAATTAAACAAAATTTATAGTACCTTTTTTTCTGTGTAGATAAAATATGACATTATTTCACAGTTAGAAGGATTGATTTTAAAATTACCCTTCAATTTTTAAAGGCTTGCACATAGAGGCTTTTGGTATGAAACGTAATGGAATTACATTTATTCCTTAGTGATAATTCCGGATTAATGTTTTCATTTTTGCAGTGCATAAATGTGTCTAAATTCAAGTTATCTGAAGCTTTGCAGATGATTTACAATGGAACATTAGGAAAGCTGACTCAACTGTCATCCTGGATTAATTAAACCCTAATATAAAGAGAATTAATTTAGTGAATATCCACAATCCTCATTTAGCTTGGAACTAAAAACAAGAAAAAAAACCTAATGAATATGAGACTATTTTTTCTCTCTCAAATATTATCCTCTAATCCTGTTTAGTTGCATTAGAATGTCATCAATGTCAACAGAGGCCCAGAAGTTTGCAGCTGTGTGGGTGTTTGTAGCAAAAATAGTGGTCAAACCACATTTTGACGTGTTAAAAACAGATTCCATATATCTTGAGAGATTTGGGCTAATGAGATTAAATCTTACTGTTTTTAAAGCATTTCTGTCACTTCCCGGTGAATTTTTGAAATCCACAATGTTTTTTTCACGGAGAACGTAAAGTGGTGCTCCTAAAAATGTGAAAAAGATGTCTTTTGACAAAACCTATTATCCAAATCATGTACAAGATGCTTTCCTTTTATCCACATTGCAATAATGTGTACAAATTTTGTGGAAATAGCTGGTGTGATAGAAATTGTTCATGTGGTAGTTACAGTAATTGTATTACATGGTAAGTGAATACCTCACTCCAGAGAGAAACTTTTTAAAAAGGGCTTAGAATGATGAACGGAATTAACAGCAGCTCCTAAAAGTCTGTAACAGGGAAAAAAAAAAAAATAATTAGAACCAAAGTTACCATAATGAAAAGAATGCCTTCACAGATTTTGTAGTTCCTGAATTCAGTGCTGACCATGATCTGAGACCATCGTGAGTGTTTGACATCTGAACCGATCTGTGCTCACTGGGAATTAATTTGTGAAACTGAAACATTTAGATATGCAGGACTGGATGAAGAGTTCAGCTTAAACAGTTAACTGTATTACAACTGTCTAAATTCATTTTCTGATGAAAAGATATAAAGCTACACCAATTGCTCAGACTGGGATATTTTTGGGGTTATGGAGATTTCCAGATTAAATAGGAAGTACCTACTGCTACTCAGGAGTAAAGGAGATCCTGAACAAGGTTATTCTTGACAACAGTTTGGGCATATGTGCCCTGAAGGTTGAATTCAGGCAAGTTCCCCTTTGCTTTGGCCCTCAGTGACTCAAGCAATTACATAACACTTAAAAGCCTGATTTTGTCAATTGTCCTACACTGAGTGCCAGTAAAACAGAAATTATACTTGGAGGCACTACACCTAGGGCTGATGATTTGACTTGTGTAAAAACATTGACACTATATGACTGTTCACATTTTCATGCAGTGATCTGAGCATTACTGCTGTGGTATTTGTTTTTAATCGACATGTAGGCTGAACAGAAAAAAAAAAAAAAAAAGACAGGATTATATTTAAAATACTGTAAGCAGCAGGTAAATAGAAGGAGAAAAATAATGCAAAATGGATTTTCCTTTTATAGAGAACGGCCTTGGAATTATTTGAGAAGCCTTTTCAGTCTAACTAGCCATCCAGTACAGGAGCCTTAATTTCAGTTTACATCATCACCCTGACAAGATGCTGACTCTAGCTGAAAAATTGAAATAACAGTAGAAACCAAGTCAGTCTAAAAGTATTACAGATTTGTAAAACACTTACAATGCAGTCATAGAATTTGCATATTCCTTCACACAACTAGATGATTAAAAGGGAAACAATCATTCACACTTCATTTACATTTATTAAAGTGCTAGTGTAGTTACTCATCCAAGGAAAGGATATATTCAGGACAAATAAGTTAAATTTCAGAAAGTAATTAGTAAAAGTAATTATGCTTATTTTTGTAAATTAATGAACTTCAAGCAAATCTGCACAAAAATTTATATTTAATAGTCTCTAAAAATACCTGTTTGGAGAGTATTAATAAATCAGTATTTGAGTCAGTAGGGCAAATGGATTTATTGTGAATACAAGAAAAGTGAGCTTTTAAATTACATGGAGATTATTTTTTAGCTACTAACATTCCAGAAAGGTGTCTAAGATAATATTCAGTGTAGTGAAACTTCATCTGGAATGTCATGTAGAAGCATGTTTTTTCACATTTAAGAAGAGAATTTGTACTAAATGACAATAGAATGACAAAGGCAAGTATCTCGAAGCCATTTAATACCAAAGGATACTAAAATAATTTGGTTAATTTGCTTAATGGGAGTTATGGCTGCTTCTATAAATATCCTGGTTGTATAATCACCATGAAGGGAGAAGAAATGCTTTTCAGTAAAAGGAAAAAAGTAGGGGCAAAACTACATGCATATAAATGATATATAAAGAAGAAAATACATTGTGTTGATCTATACTTGTGCAAGACGTCTTATGCTCCCTGCAGAGTGGGCTTTAAGTTCACTGATTCCTTTGACTTCCATGTATTTCCCCCCTACACTATCAGTTGCTGGCTTGAGTAGAACTCAGCTCATGATATCTTGTGTTAAACTGAACTCTTCCTATGCTTGGTTTCTATAAAGACATTTCAGAGAATGTAAACACACTGCTGGGCTCTCTCCTTTGAGTATTCTTTGGTGCTTATGACAGTCATCACTTCTGTGAACTATATTATTGTAGATATGAGTCCAGGAATGACAATGTTTACATCCCCAGAGGAGGATGGAGAAGCACTACTATACAAGGAAGAATGTTAATAATACTTACTTACTGTACTGCTGTCAAAGAATAACAAATCAATGACTCTTTTTTTTTTGTGAAATACAAATAGAAATTACTCATATGTGCACCACTTCAGTATCAGGCATTTCTTGATCCTATAGTGGTATTACAGGCAATGGAATCCCAGAAGTGTTCCTAACATCAGTAAATTCCATTATACTTCTCCATATTATTATTTGCTACTTCTATAGTTCTTAAAATCTAAGACTACATTGTTCTGTCAGATAAGAACCAAACACTTGTGGCTTGTGTGTTGGAGGTAGATGAGAGAAGGATTCTATATAATTTATTATTATACAAAGCCTATAAATTGACATATGTAAGAGGAATAAGCCTTGTATATTTATTTTTATACCTCTTGATATCTCATACAGGTCAGGTTACGAGCCTATGGCTCACTGCTCTTCCATCAGCTGGATTTGCTGGTCTTTCACAATGTAAAGATACACTTACCTGCAGCAGACTGTTCAGCTGTTGCATGGCACAGCTGTGTGAAACAGCAGGTGGTGGTGGTGAGTTTTAGTAAACACCACAGATGAAGCACAGAATTGAAGCTCTGTGGAAGTTTGTTGCTTTGCTTAGAATTGAAATAGCTTAGTGAATTACACCATGTAAGATGAAAGAAAGGTAGAAGTAGTTTAGAACAAGGGTCACATCACTCCTGTATTATGTAACTGACAGTGACCTCTCACTATTCTTACAGACTGACTACAACAGGGACCAAACAGCAGCTGTTTCTGCTGCAGCAGTTCTCCTATCCTGAAAACAGTTCCTGAGACACCACAGTGGAAGAAGTCAAGCCAGATAATTGTCTCTCTGGACTCCAGACAGGACTCAAATGGTCTAATCACCCGTACAACATAAACATCATTAAAAGTTATAATTGCCATTTACTGGTATTAGTAATATGGTTGACTCCTTTGTAAGTGTGTAACGGAATAATAGGGAAAAATACATAGAACAACTTTATCTTGCAGGCCAGGCCGACTGTTTCTTACTATTTTAGAGACAACTTTTTTTTTTTTTTTTTTTTTAAATTCTTTATAGGTATACCACTTTTTATGCATTATGGAAAAAATGACATCTTACTAAATTAAAACACAGATCTTTAGGACTGAGAATTCAAACCTGTGTCTTAAATCTGTCAGTTTTAGTTATACAGTTAAAATGTCAAATTAAAGCAGGACTGACTCAGCACCAAATTCATATAGTCTAACTTACAGTGTAACAAACAAAATATACCTGGTGATAAGAAAGCTGCAGTAATCAGTGCTGATGAAGATGCATAATTTGTACCATATGCCTAAAGTAGCTTCCTTCTTAAGGGTAGGTTGACAATTTGGGAAAGAGTGGCTGGACAGCTGCCTGGTGGTGGAAAAGGATCTGGGGATGGATCAACAGCTGGCCGATTATGAGCCAGCAGTACGCCCAGGTGGCCAAGAAAGCCAACAGCATCCTGGCTTGTATCAGGAATAGTGTGACCAGAAGGACCAGAGAAGTTATCATCCCTCTGTACTTGGCACTGGTGAGGCCCCACTTCAAATACTGTGTTCAGTTTTGGGTCCCTCGTTACAAGACAGACATTGAGGTGCTGGAGAGAGTTCAGAGAAGGGCAGTGAAGCTGGCGAGGGGCCTAGAGCACAAGTCTTATAAGGAGCAGCCAAGAAACTGTGGCTGTTTAGTCTAGAGAAAAGGAGGCTGAGGGGAAACCTTATTGCTGTCTACAACTACCTGAAAGGAGATTGTATTATTGAGGATGTTGGTATAATCTCCCAAGTAACAAGCAATAGGATAAGAGGAAATAGCCTTACGTTGTGCCAGAGGAGATTTAGGTCAGACATTAGGAAAAATTTCTTCGTGGAAACAGTTGTCAGGAATTGGAACAGGCTGCCCAAGGAAGTGGTGGAGGGTGGAGTCACTGTCCCTGGAGGCGTTTAAAAGATGCATAAATTAGGTTCTTAGGGACATGGTTTAGAGATGGACTTGGCAGTTGAGGTTAATGGTTGGACTCAATAATCTTAAAGTTCCTTTCCAACCAAAATGATTCTACAATTCTATGAATTTGTCTTTTTCTTAAAGTTTGGATCAAACAACAGATTTGAACGTGACAGCATTGTTTGCACAAAGAGAAATTATGACTCATCACTTCTTCCTTCCATTACCTGAGAGATGAGGAAGGATCTCCTGCTTGATATCATAACTGATAACTCACATTTCAATCCTACTTGAGCCTTTTCCATTAGGCTACACTAAGTGATCATGTTTTTAAATATTTTATAGATTTCTACATGGTATTTCTAGAATACATGTTTTCCAGTAAGCTCCTATTAGTGTGTATGGATGGACGGATGGATGCACATATATGTGACATTCTACAATACCTCATTACTACATTTTTCTACAATAAGAAGGGATGCACAAATGTCATTTTATGGTCTAGTGCATACATTTTATCTGTTGTAGAAAAATGTCTCAAAACATAGAATCCCCTGTAGGCTTTTTTAAGCCAAATTTCTTGGAATAAAACTAAGATATAACTTTCTAACTAGCTTATTTTGGCTCATATTTTTTTGAGGCAGATGTTACAAATGACGAGAATTGTCTGTTCTGGGCCTCAGTGTAGAAATTATTCACCACAGCAGACATAGTCCTTTCAGTTTTACTGCCAGCTATGAGCTTATAAGTAACACACCACAGTGCCCTGATTAGTTTTTGTTTTCACTCCCTACTGATTATTGGTAGGACTGGAACAGAATGATAAGGATATTCTTCCTGATAAATCAGATTTTGAGAGATGGCTCACTTTCTATTTCTTTGTTCACTTGATTTAGTCAAATTAATGTAGCTGTTAGCTCTATCAGTGCTTAAAAACAATTTAAGAACTCATCTGCTTCACCCCTTGTTCTCTTCAGGATACCCTATTTCTCAAAGAGCTTTCAGAACACTGTCTTGACTGAGGTCTGAAATACACAGCACTAACTCAGAGTTACTGAGGTAGCAATTAATATGTACAATTAGATTTTGCTTCTCTTTCTGCACACATTGGGTATTCTGTTTGAATATGGGCTATGTTCTGAGGATTTTTTCTTCACTTTTTAATTGGCAACCTAGTGTCTAAGGACCATTTGGTTGAATTGTCTTTATTGTCACACATATTTTAAAGTATACTGAATTCTGTGTCCTCTTCCTAGTGAAGCCGGTAAAGTATTTTGAATAAGAATAAACCGTGTGTATACAAACCACCTTCTTTTGAGACTCTCATAATTCTTCATAGCTCTATTTGTACTTATATATAAATGCCCAATAGTTCAAAAGTCATTAATGAATATGACCTTGAAGATGTGTTTTTGACTTTGGGCAAAGTGATGGGGGAGTGGGGGAGAGTAATTATCTTTCCTGTTTAAAAGAGTGATTTTCATTTGCCTGACATTATGCAGAAAATATGTGACAGAGCCAATGACTGAGCTTGTGGATACAATTCTGGTTGCATGTAACTTGATCGGAGTTCAATTCATTTAATTTACTCCAATACAACCAGGACTTCAGCCCAAGTCTCCTGACTGATGGTATTGCGGATTAATTATAAACCAACCCAGTGGACCAGTGTGTGATAACGTTCCAATAATTTTCCTCAATCAGAAAATTTCTCTATCGTGTGCTAATAGTATCTGAAAAAAAAAAAAAGATACAGCAACCCCCATGATGCTCATTATAATAAATCATATTGTTAGGCTGTGTTCTGCCACGTTTACAAACAAGATATTCAGAATGAGGTTTTTACAAACACCGAGTTTTATCTGAAATTAATGCCCATTCACCTCTAAGTTACCTGGTTACGTAAACAGATATTACATAAATCTCACTGCTAGGAAAATTAAAAAGCAGAATTGTTCTGTTTCAATCATCTTTATAGCTCTGTTTTCCTTCTAAATTGCAAAGCAGACAAAATTGTATTATAAACAACTCTGACAACCTTGCTTGTATTGTAAAACATTTATTTTCATGTAGTTTTGATGTAATGCAAGGCAGCATGTCAGCAATGGATCCAGAATCTTTGGTTTTGAAGAACAACTATCACTATTAAATAACTTTAATTATCTTTAAAACACACGTTTGTTTGTGATGTCAAAAATGGTAGATGAAAAATAAAAAGCTAAAAGATTGTGCAAAAGCACTGAAATTTAAAAAATATTCTGACATGATTTTATTTTTCTCTCCTCCCTCTGCAAAAAAATCCTTTTTGAGTGATCTTTTATGTTGTTTTCTATTACATTTATGTTGCTTTGCACTACTAAGAGAGAAAGCTGGTATTCTTGTATAACCTTATTGGTTCATTTAACTGTATCATTAAATTCTAATAAAAAGTCTTTGTTACGGGAACCTTAATTTTGAGACCATGAGAATGTGCCGAGGAACAACAGTAGAATGGTCACTGTTAGTGTCTACTAACATTGGTTATTCAAAGAAGGCACTTTCAGTTTAGAAATTATCCAGATTTCATGTAGCAGCAACTCCACTTCTAAGGCTTAGGAAAGCACACAGAAATTATTTTGTTACTGTATTTTGCAAAAAAGACAACAGGAATTTTTTTGTTTTTCATATAATTTTCTTAGGTGGCAGAGCACGTAGTCATAGGTATTAAATACAATACATAAAAGATGTCTTTCATCAATGTGTCTGTCTTTGAATGGCTGTGCTGCAATTTGCTTTATTTTAATGATGGAGAAAGCTGCAACGTTTGCCAGCTCACTATATATTTATTTCCATTCTGGTTTACTAAACACTGACTAGGAACAAAAATTAGCTCTGAAATCCCAACTATTTGTAAAACTGATGGGAAATGAGCTAAACAAAATAGGTCCCGTATTTTGCCTATCAACAGTCATGCACAGTAATAAATGTCACAATGGTTTTAAAAAAGATGGTTCATGTTTAGGTTTAGTTATCAAAATCCACAGTATACAGGCTGACAGCTTTTGAAATACATAAACTGTTTCTGTCTTTTTTGTTTCCATAGCAACTGAGTGCTGAAAGCTTTAGTTTTGCACATGAGGGAGAAAAAAACACCCTCTCAGACTAGGATCTGGAATTGTCTGGTACAAAAGAAGAATGTGGGGAATGGAAAATTAATCAACTGCACTGACATCACCACCACCCCTCAAAAACAACAACAAGAAAAGGAAAAACTGAGAAAAAAACATGAAAAAATCTAACAAAAACCAACCAACCAACACCAAAAAGCAACCCAAACAAGCCTAGCACAAAGCTTTTCTCCTTTGTTTTGATCTCATAGATTGTTTTCATTGAGTTGGTGGGTGTTTTGCTTCAAACATTTATGTAATGATATGCTAGATCCTTTAATTTTGCACTGCTTTAGGAGAGTAAAAACCTTAAAGTGACATTTATCAGGTGATCACTGTGTTCACCTTGAAATGCCATTTCATTATAAACACAAGCTTATTAGATAATCTATTTCTTCTTGCATTACAGAATATTGGTATTCATGAGTGCATCATTAAGAATCTTTCACTGTTTCTAGTTTTGCTTGTTTTGCTTAAAAACCTGTTTTAAAGAGGAATGCTATTTGTTTCAAAATATTTTGGTAAGATTTCCCACACGGGGGAGAATATTTTATCAAACTGAAAAGGATATTCATGCATATGTAGAGGTATATTTATTTAAGTTGCCAAACATTCAGCGGGAACAAAATTGAAAGAGAAACAACAATATATTGAGAGTTCCAGAAGGCAGCCCGTAGGTAAAATATATTGGAGTGGAAGGCTGCTGCATTTTTAAAAGGGACTAGGGTTTCCGACCATATTCAGTTTAGCTATTTATTTCCTAAAAAGAAAAAAAGAAAAAGAAAAAAGAAAAAAGAAAAAAGGTAAAGATAAGAGAACATCCCTGAACAATGAATCCCCACAAACAGAACTAGCTATACACATTCAGCAGATGCAGAGACTTGATTGCTTTAAGGTATTCAGGTGAATGGATCTAATGTTTTCCACCTATGCAAACATGCAGATTTAATCTTAGTCCTACTTACTAATTTCTCAGGTAGATGTAATATACATGAGAGAAGATTCTGCTGCTACATAAAATGTACAAACAGATTTTAAGTAGAGAGTGGAATTAAACATACTATTCTATACCATTCTTATTATAAAATTAACTTGCATATAATAATTTTTCTCCCATCTATGACAAGATGGGCAACTGGAACAAATTAATTGTCAACAGACAAAATCCATAATGTGTGATTTTTATTTACAAAGGCTTCACTTGTCAAAAACATATCCTCTGGAACAATAATTAAATTTTAACTAGCTACATACAGCACTGCGTATAGTATTTATACGTAAAAAGCAATTTAAAATAGGCTACACTTGCGGTAAATTCCCATTAGAATTTTAACAGAGTTTTATCAAGTAGGGATTGTGTCTTTAATGCATAATGACCTGATTAAGCAAAACAGCTCCTATGGAGCCATTCCAGTCTACTGGATAAATAATAGGTCGTATAAAATAGTGTAAGAATGAACACAGCTTGGAATGGCTTCTTGGTGTCTGTTTTGCTTTGGTGAATAAATACAGAAAAATATTTTTTTAATAGCTGAAATATATACTGACTCAGTAGACCATGAAGACATCCTATAGGATACATAATATGTGTGCTTTAAGGACAGAATGCCTGCTGAAGTACTCAGTACTCTGTTTTTGAATAAACCACTTATGCTTGTGACATACATAGTAGCCATTTTTAGATATGTCTTCATGATAAATTTCATCTTTCAACCCAATTTATTCTAGTGTTATGATCAGTAAACCTTAGCTTTGGTTTAGCTCTGTATGAAAGCTGCAACTACTTCCAGTATAAGCCTTATTTTTAGCTGCTCTACAATTGCATATGAGAAAGAAATGTTATGAATCAAAAGTTGCCATTTTATAAGAAGGGAAATGAGAATTTAATGCATAATATCTAAAATAAAACAAACAAAAACAACCAAAACCACAACCAACAACAACAACAACAAAACACCAAAAAACCCACAAACAACCAACAACAACAACAACAAAACACAAAAAAAACCCACAAAAAAAACAAACCAACACGGTTAAAACGTCATTAAAAACTGCCTTGTCTTGAAATTCAACAAGAGTTTACCATTTTGGAAACTTTCTGAACTTCTTATTTAATGCTGTCCACACAGCAAAAGATCCTGGAAAATCCATGCTTATTACATATTTGAAAAATAAAACTTATTTAGCAATGCTATTGTATGCTATATGTTCTCTATAATACTGTCAAAAATTCTCAGATAAATAGTCTACTGTTTTACAGTCCACACACCATGTGGCATATTTAAGATAAATTTTTCAGAATCTTAAGTTATAAATTACAAGAACTGCTTTTAAAGTAATTTCAGTACCAAAATGCTGATTTGCTGAAGTTCCTAAACAAGATAGCCATGTTCTGAAAATCTTTGTGGTGGCCAATGGTATACGTGGCTGCCTAATGGTAAATTCTTGCCTTAGATATGTGGGTACTAAAAAAGATTCCAGTACTCTTAACAAGACTGATGTCCATATAATCCAAAATACTTCTGCACAGAACTCCAACTGAAAAATTATTTGACTAGAGATGAAATTCCTTAGAATATATGACTTTCAGCATTTTGGAATCTGACCGTAAACATGAAATATTATGTATATCCAAACTTTCTCCTAAGTGGCACATACAAAGCATATAATCCCACGTCAGTTTTGTACAGTGAGTTTTAAATTAACTAATAAAGCAGATGTAGTGAGAAAGGACAGCAGTACTTAGTGACTGATTAAGGTTTAAAATTCCTGTCTTCTTTCTATCTCATATATTGTTGAAACTGTTTAGGAAAAAACACAAATCAAACAAAAACAAAACAAAACAAACAAAAAAAAACCAACAAAAAGCTGTTGACTTTTTATAACATTTTTCAGCTTTTAACAACAAAAGACTTTCGATACAGACAGAAGTTGCTGTTATTTGAGTCAATGCAGTTCATTGTGGCATGTTATCAGAAAGATTTATTCTGTATATTTTATGTTTCTGTCTTTTGTATTACAATAGACCAGCATACACCAGAAGGCTGTGCTACCACTCAGCAAGACCTGCACAGGCTAGTGAGTTGGCGAGAGAGCAATCTAACCTATTTCAACAAAGGGAAGTGTAGATCCTGAACCTAGGTCAACCGCATGCACCAGTATGGATTAGAGGTTGACCTGCTGGAAAGCAGCTCTGTGGAGAAGGACATGGGAGTCCTGGTGGACAACAGGTTGACCATGAGCCAGCAGTGTTTCCTTATGGCCAAGAAGGCCAATGCTGTTCAGCAGGTGCAGGCAAGTTATCTTTCCCATCTACTCTTCCCTGGTAAAGCCACATATGGAGTGCTGCATCCCGTTCTGTGCTCCCCGGTTCCAGAAAGCCAAGGAACTACTGGAGAGAGTCCAGCAGAGGGCTACAAAGATTATTAAATGTCTGGAGCATCTTTCTATTTTGGAAAACTGAGAGAGATGGGTCTGTTCAGCTTGGAGAAGAAAAGGCTGAGAGAGGATCTTTTCAATACTTGTAAATATCTTAGGGGTGAGTGTCAAGAGGATGGGACTGGACTCTTTTCAGTGGTGCCTGATAACAGGATAAGGGGAAATGGGCACAAACTGGAACACAGGAAGATATATCTGCATATGAGAAGAAACTTCTTGTTTTGAAGGTGACAGAGCACTGGAATAGGCTGCTCAGAGAGGTTGTGGAGTCTCCTTCTCTGGAGATATTCAAAACTCATCTGGATGAAATCCTGTCCAACCTGTTCTGTGTACCTGGTTTAGCAGCGGGGTTGGACTAGATGATCTCCAGAGTTTCCTTTCATTCCCAACCATTGTCTGATTCTGTGATTTTGTAATAGGTAAACCAAAAGTATTAAGTACTGTTTACAGAAAACTAACTTGCATAATTCAAGAGGACACTATGAAGAAATCTCTTGTCACCAAAACTCTCTCTTGAATTAAACAGGTGGATTTATAGTTTTCTGTAATCACGGTCAAATTTGGCTTTTGACTCTGAATACGTTATTCTAAAAATTAGTCTGAAATTATTGTCACACATTATATTAATGTGTTAAGGTACTGAACTATAATCTCTAGATGCAAATATATTCTCTGTCAAGTCTTCTGTAAAAACTCCATTCAGGGACTTTCAAATTATTTTTCAAAGCAAAATTCTCTTTTATTTTGAGAAGTTATAGAATATAGAGTTTTTGTTTGTTTGTCTGTTGTTTTTTAATTTTTTTTTTAAGAACTACTAGTAAAACTGAGAAATGTTCTTTTCCAATGGGAGAAGATAATTTATTATTTTTGGATCTATACATTCTTACAGAACATTACAATGATGCTTAAGTGGGAGGTTCTGGAAGACTTCAAGAGATTCTTCCACACATTTTCTAGAGTAGGACTAAGCTCACAGATGCTGTATATAAAGACCAAGATGAAAGTCATAAAGATATATTAGTTTTGAAGAAGCAAACAGGCCAAACCTCATTCTTGTTACTTTTCTTCTAACTCTTCTTGCTCCCATGACTGTGCTTTGCCATAAAACTTGATGTCTGAACATGGCTCAATATCGGAAATTACTGTTGTTTTAACAGAAGAAGTATTTGATCTATAGAAGATTTTCCTTATGTTGGTAGAATACAAATAATAATAATTTTAAAATATATGTCCCATTGTCTCCTGTCCAATTTCTTTAAGATGTGTACTTCTTTTCAAAACCAACAGATGAAGTTATGATGTGCAAATGAGGAGAAATAGAGTACCTTTGACCATGATAGAGTTAGTGTTGTACAGGATCGTATTATGAGGGAGTGTAAATGTAGGCTGAATACAGAAACCATCTAAATTGAAATATAACTGTATTGACATCAATAATGTAATGCAGCAAGGAAGGGACAGATCATTCAGTGCAAACTGGACTGGAACATCTGTCATAAAAAGAAGGTGGTCATCCCACTCATGAGTTTTCATTTGTCACAAGATTATTTCCTGATATGTCTATACTATCAATAAACTCTTTTAGTTTGGTTGTGAAACAAGTAAATCACTCTGAATCTTTATTGTTGCCTGTCTCTTACTGAAACATCTTATTGAATTACAGGTAGGAATGAATTTGAAGACATTGTATAGTTTCATATTCTTTTCAATTGTATAGCCTTTTTAGTATTTTGTTAGTGGCATAATTTCAAAGAAGTATATCAGCTATTTATTTTTTTCTTATTGTCATCTAATGAATTCTTTAAGCACATCACAAACATAAAGTAGTTGCTTTTTGTTAATTTTAGATGGCATTTCAGACCGCATTTTCTACTTTGTTTGGCATTTCAAATGAACTCCAGGATTATTTAATAGAAGAATTCAAAGCATGAAATACCTGTCCTCTTGTTAAATCCAATGACTGACCGCAAGATGTCTTGAAACAGCAAGCTATATAAATGCTAATAAATGACCATTGAATAAATGTAGTACAAAAATGGAACATAGATGTGAACAAAAATAAGAAAACTAGTCCCATCCCCCCATATCTCTCAGTAAAATGTTCCTTTCTCCATAGAACCTATCTATAAAGCACAAACAAAGAACAGAAACAATTTTTAGCCTTTTATATCAGCTTGAAATGGCACTACACTCTTATTTACCTCTCTTCTTTAGGCATTTTTGCGACCTTTTCCAAATGTAATTTCTCAACTCTCCAGTAGCTGTTCTGCAGTCTTTATTAGGTATTCAGAACTTAAAGAAGTCAGAAATTACAGGGCACAAACATGTCCATGTGCACATTGATAATGTATTGAGACATTTTTATGGACCTCTATGCATATAAGAAGCTTAAGATTCAAAAGTGTTCATGCTAGTCCATTTCTTTAGCAGAGAATAAATGTCTGTGTATAGTATCATCATTTCTTTATTCCTGTGGAGCATGGGACCTCTGACCCCACAGAAGAGAATAAAAAAATTGATGAGGTGGCATCAAGAAGGGAAGGAACACCTGCAGAGTAGATTTTCATTCTTAGTCTTAGGGACAATGGAATGTCCTTTTACGGTTTAAGACAAAAAAAGTAAAATAAGTTACAGAGCTGAGGCTACAAGGAAACAGAGGACTACAGCAGAATGAATACAACATAAAAACTACATCATATGCAACACACAAATATATAAATTATACATCCCAGCAAAGCTGTGAAAATCTCCAAATCAGAAGAAACACACTGTGATGTTACATTTGTCTGTTTTTATACTCTTTTCTCTGCTCTGGTGTTCATTCTGAAAGATGAAAATGTGTCCCTCTAAATGCAAATACAGCTAAGGAATCTGAGATGATCACGCATTAGAGTGTATGGTATATGCTATTTCAAGTACTAGGAATCAGGTTGTTTCACTTGTACTGTTGCAAACCTTGAGATTGGCAGTATTGCATAACAGCCATACATAATTATCTCACAAAAATTTCTGCTAGAATGCAAAGTTGTATCATTTAATGTAAACAAAACTACTAAGAATGGTACTTTAGTGGTAGTGTAAGCCAAAGCATAAAACTCCAAAGCTACATGTCACCAAAATTTAAGGGGGGAAATTAAAATGTAATTGGATCTTTGCAGAAGAGATGAATTTTCACTTTTCAGATTAAAATTTTTAAAATTTATATATATTTTTTTCTTTTTCTTTTTTTTTCTTTTCTTTTTTTTTTTTTTTTCTCCACATAATACATGAGGCTTGAAGGGACTTCTGGAGGTCACCTGATCTAACTTCTCTACTCAGGGAGGGTCACCTAGAGCAGGATGCCCAAGGTCATGTCCAGATGCTTTTTGAATACCTCCAAGGACGGAGATTCCACTACCTCTCTTAGCAACCTGTTCCAGTGATCCAAATGAGTAGCTAATGAGCCTTGTAAATTGTGAATGAAAGACAGCACTGGATGCACTCAAGGATCAAACCCTTTATGAAAAAAAGTCCCCCGTATTTTTTTACAGTTATGTCCTGTCATATTTTATTTGTTTGGGCAGCTTTCATGAATGCAGGTTCACTCAAAACCAAGCCACAGAACCAGTGCTTCTCTCTATGTGCTTTCTTTTTACTAACGAAGGTTTTCAAACAACATCCTGCCCCCTCTATGTGAGACTAGTATATAGAAAGAGAACTAGTAGAGATACTGTAGAGCTGATTCCCTTGTTTCACTTAAAGACATCATGATGCCCTGACTATGCATGAATGCTCCTTAGCAGTCTCAAACATGGTCATGAATACGCATTCCTGACACAGGGAGTGCTGCTGTCCAGGAGTATGCAACTTCATTGGTCTTAGTCAGGTACAAATGACACAAATTCATTACACAAATGTGACTAATCTCTTGAATTGAGTATTTTCAATTTTAGAAAAAAGAGATTTCTAAATTTTCTATCTTTTTCTTCTTTTTTTTTTTTTTTTTCCTTTTAAAATTACCTTAAGGGCTTTCTTAAGACAATAATTAAAAGCAGAAGAACTTAGTGGACAGTAGATTTCAGAAGGATTGACACTGCATAAATGCAGATTTATTCCATGCTTTCTGTATATGAAAACCTGAAAAGAAAGAGATGTGTCTGTGACCAAGACTTTTTGCTACCCTTTCTAGGTTTGAACAGGTGGATTTTCAAACTCCTTTCCTTTTCAGTAAACACAGGAGAAGAGGGAAAATGTGAGGTGGAATGGATGCCTAGTCTATCCTTCTAAAAGACAGAGAAGTTATATTTGTTGAGAGAGTGCACTGTTCAGATTCACAGAGAGAGTATGCCCTCAATTTCAGTGCACTGTACCAGTGTTCATTCAACTGATGAAGTTCTCAACTCAAAGGGCAACTTACACTTTGTTCTAAGTTCCTGCTGGAATGGAAAAGCTGACAGGGGGAAACTTGAACAAAGGATATTGTGCTGTTAAAGTTTGTTCAAAGCGACAGTTGTCAGATCTCTTTGAAATGAAATTGAACAGGAAAAACCAATTTTCTTTGAGGACAAAGTTCAACTCATTTGGTGTGCTGCACCTGTCTAATTTGCTTCCCTTTAAAAGAAATTTTGACTAGGTCTATTTGAAAACATAGTTTATACCAGCACAGGCATAGCTCAGAAAATTTAATTCTAGTTTCAATAAGGTTATAGACAGTAAATAAAAAATAATTTATTTCTGTTTAGAACAACTAAAATGCTACATTTTGCTAAAAGGATTGAACTTTTTATTTTTTTCTTACCAAATGTTATTTTTAAGATATTGACTTAAGCTATTTTGGAAAAAAAATAAGTATCAAAACCAGATAAACAGTAAATCTAAATCCACTACATATTTTAAAATATTTTCCAATATACATTAATTTGACTTGGGATAATAATAAAATATATAATAGAGGCTACAATGTTTATAAATTATAAAATTATATGATGCATCTGATTATGAAAATATAAGATAATAACACATTTTGTTTTATGAAATGATTGAATATTTGGATACAACAAACATTTGGACATATTGAAAAATAATTTGGAATGCACCATCTTCATGTTTCAGAATGTATTAGAAGACTTGCCTAACTGTCTAGCTATCTGCAGGTTATTTTTATCTCTGATTTTCACGGAAAGGAAGGAGTTTGTCCTGCTATAGTACTTGTAAATGTTCACTGTATTAATGCAAAAATGGCAGATCTGATTTCAAGACTAGGTTCTTGAGATATATCTACTTCAAGAGCAGCATGTCTCTGACACTGTATATTTATAAAAGCACCTTATCTCACATCTATATAAATAGGATGCCCGTACTCAAGAAAGTCCAACTAAATCGATTTATCTGTTGAAAGAATTTTTAGAAAGGGTAGTGAATGAATTGGCCTTTTAGCTACTGGCTATGCAAGCAAATATTTCTCTGCTATTAAGACCAGGTAAACTATCAATTTTATCATAGCTGTATACTAAACTACAGTCGGATCTCCAGTTTTAACATTTTCTTTCAGCATTTTGTGGATACAGTCTGCTGTGAGCAGTTTCAGTCAACATCAGCATGGTGAGCTACTGGGTCTAGGGAGCTGTCTATACTAGAGCTTAAAATTTCAATAGTAATGCTACAATAAATGAAATCTAATTATCTAGCTAACTGAAATGAAATTTGTTGTGGCAGGAATGAATTAGCAAGGTTTGGAGCTGTGGAGAGACAATCCTTGAAAAGGATCATGGAGTGATGGTCAGTGAGTGCAGAAGCTTTTCTGTCTCAATGCAGTCTGTGGACAGACCATTATTTTCCATTGTTTTGCCAATCAGCAGTAAAACTTACCTGTACCTAAAAATAAGCCCTTGATACAGATGTTTTTTGCCCCTGCTTTTATAATTTATGTTTATAGACTGATATTTTCCCTATAGAGACTAGTCCTTACACGTAATGCAAGTCATCTACACAGATGAATTGTAACATAATTGTCAATTTACAGATCGAGGAGTTAAATTTCATCTGAAGCACAGAAGTAACCACTGTTTTGTCTAAAATAACACAGAAGAGAACAAGGTTTTGCACTCAGTGTAGTGCTTGCAAGTACCCTCAACATTTGAGCTCTTCTTTTTTTTTTTCCTTTTTGTATTTTGAGTACGTTACAGATATTAAGAGCAAACAATCTTTAGAAGCTTTATTCCTTGAAGTTTAAAAAGATAAGCCAACTGGTCATAAATACAGATAAAAACTGAACAAATATGTTGGGATGTTCATATGTGTGTAACACATTGATAACAGTAACACAGAGATGACAAAAAGATATTATCACCTCTGTAAAACAGTTTAACTCACTGGGGTGAAAAGCTGCCTTCAGAAACAGCAGTTATTCAGAAGTAGGAATAGACAACATTTGCATGCCATCAGCTTTCAAAACAACTGCATTTTCCTGCAGTGCTGGAAAACTCTCGCCACAACAGTTGCCTGAGTAATTCCTTTGTTTTGTTTTCTGAAAATGATAATGGTCTGGCATAATTAGGAATTAAAACTGTTCCCTTTAAAGGGTGATAGCACATCCTGGAGGGAGAACAAAATGCATATATGTGCCCTGAAATTTCAGGATATTGGATTGATTGATCCCTCCCCTAGGAGAGAGAAATGTTGAGGCATGTGCACTGACAGCCAAACACATATTTATATTTATTATATGCACACTTTATTTTGGTAACATGCTGCTGGGAGCTGAGAATTTCCCCTTTTGTGTTTTGTTTTTTTGTTGTTGTTGTCAGTCCTGAAGCTAAATGTATTAAAAGCCTGCTTTGCTGCCAGAAGGAGAAAGTGATGTTAGGCTCAACCTCTTTCCAATGGGTTAATCATGGCCAGTCAGCATCATGGTTTGCATTGCTGCAAAAACATCAACAGACTGGCATAACAGCAAATAGGTTAAGCTTCTGTTTCGTTTGCAGATTGGTAATAATATGAAGATAACTGGTATTTCAGTAGTCGATGAGCCAATGGGCTCTTCTGAGTACAAAAGAGACTGAAATATGTTCAGTCCTGGAAAACTGAACAGTATTAAAACATTTACTCTGAAGTACTCTTTGTTTGACAGGATTTCTGATGAAAAGGGAAAGTGTAGAGTCTTGCATCTGGGCAGGAACAACCCCAGCTTCCAGTATAAGTTAGGGAATGACCTATTAGAGAGCAGCGTAGGGGAAAGGGACCTGGGAGTCCTGGTGGACAGTAGGATGACCATGAGCCAGCACTGTGCTCTTGTGGCCGGGAATGCCAATGGCATCCTGGGGTGTATTACAAGGGGGGTGGGTAGCAGGTTGAGAGAGGTTCTCCTTCCCCTCTACTCTGCCCTGGTGAGACCACATCTGGAATATTGTGTCCAGTTCTGGGCCCCTCAGTTCAAGAAGGACAGGGAACTGCTGGAGAGAGTCCAGCACAGGGCAACAAAGATGATTAAGGGAGTGGAGCATCTCGCTTATGAGGAAAGGCTGAGGGAGCTGGGTCTCTTTAGCTTGGACAAGAGGAGACTGAGGACTGACCTCATTAATGTTTACAAATACATAAAGGATGACTGTCACGAGGATGGAGCCAGGCTCTTCTCGGTGACAACCAGTGGTAGGACAAGGGGTAATGGGTTCAAACTGGAACACAAGAGGTTCCACTTAAATTTGAGAAGAAACTTCTTCTCAGTGAGGGTGACAGAACACTGGAACAGGCTGCCCTAGGGGGTTTGTGTAGTCTCCTTCTCTGGAGACATTCAAAACCCGCCTGGATGCCTTCCTGTGTAACCTCATCTAAGTGTTCCTGCTCCGGCAGGGGGCTTGGACTAGATGATCTTTTGAGGTCCCTTCCAATCCCTAACATTCTGTGATTCTGTGATTCTGTGAAAATGGAGTTTAGAAAACATCAGCATTGTGTGATTGTGTCAGTGCAATCTTGCAGATAGTCATAAGGCTGGAAAAAAAATTATGCCATTTCAATAACAGAAGAATTTTCTACTTGCTAGAAACAATGTATTTTTTTAGAGAGGAGGAATATATAATGTCATGTGTACATTTATAATGGAGCACTTGGAAGGTACGCATTTTTTGTTTTTTCATTTGAGCAGTTAAAGGATGTGGTCTGAACCTGAATTTGCCAAAACCTTTCTGATACCCTGACAGTAAAGGGAAGCAAAAGCATTTTTATAAAATTCTATGAAGCATATTACATTTATTTAATAAGTTCAAACTCTAAGTCTCAAAACTCTTTAAATAAGAAGGGTTGGTTTGACAGATGCTTATATATATGGATTGCAAAACAAGAAGGCTTGTGCATTTATGCAGTAACCAACTCAGATACATTTTCCAGCCTGGGGAAGAGCTGAGACTGCTTGTCTACATCTCTGAGATAAGGTCACTGAAAGGCAATTCCTTCTTACATCCTCCTACGAGCAGGAGTAATGCCTGGTTCCTTTGCATGGATGGGGGAAGGTTGTCTATTGTTCCGTAGAGAACAAAAGTATTTGGCAACATTTGTGCCCACTGGGATCACACATTTCCTGGTGCTTCAGAAATAAGGCTAAGACACCTGGCCTGCTTCACGAATACCCTTTGGAGGCAGCTAATGGCATCAGGAATCTTCCACAGGTAGAAGAAGAAAGAAACACAACCTTCTTTAGTGTCAGGTTCTGAACTCCAGATTTGCCAAACTTACCTAACTTGTCACCAGCATGATTCCTTCCTTGATCTGCAAATCTTGTGTAAGGTTTACATCTGTCAAGAAAAAAAGAATTAACCAAACAATACTGGTAAAACGTTTTGTGATAATATAGGCTTAGATGGTTATGGCCTGCCTGGTTTTAACTGATAGACATAAGTGGTGCATTGCTCCATTCACGTTTAATATTTTAAACATGAATTTGTTGGTCAGCAGAAGGTCAGCTCATAGGTAGTCTTCTTGCCAGAGAGTGGATGACACAGGGCTGTGATGTGATGGAGCTGAAGCTGGCATGCCTTGGAAGCAAGGAGGGGAATAGCCTACGGGGGCAAAGACTGAGCCTGTACATTCTTCAGGGTGTCACAGAAACTGCTGATTTGACAATAGATCAAAAAAGAGAATCTATGTTTGCATTTGTAGGTGATTATGTCAATAAGGTTTAAAAAAGGGTGGGGGTGAAATGAAAGAACATTTTGACATTGTATACAGTTGATAAATACAAAAAAGTAGCTTGTATTTTCATTAGATCTTGAATTTCAACACAGTACCAACAGGTTTACTTGGGTTTCTTTTGGGGAAAGGGACTATATTTTTCAACCTTCATAAAACAGTCATTTACAAATAAGTTTTTTATCACCTTTAACAATGAATGATATCACCTAAGGGCATATAGGTTCATTAAGCACATTAATATTTTGCATTCAAGCTTTAACATGCTTTCATCTTTTTTCGTTTTCACATAAGATTAACAGCCTGCTTGTTTTTAGGTTTTTTTTTTTTTTTTTGCAAACTATTTCAGTTTTCTCTAAGCTGCTCTCCTTGGTTTAAATTTTTTTTTTTCTGCAATATTTTCCTAACTAGAAGAGTTTAATTTATGTTCCATGAGAAAATTTCTATTTAAGCATGAGATCAGCCATTCAGCATGACATGTTTCAAAGAATTACAAGTACCAGTGAATTAATTTGCTGAACTATATCACCGATATTTATTCCTGAAGACATCAGAATTACTACATAGCTACTAAAAGAATGGGGGGGAAACAACAAACACTCCATTATTACCACTGGAAATATTGCATTATGATGTTTTTAGTATACCTTTTTTCACTACTAAAATAATGGAACAAACACTAAACCATAAAGAGCTAATAATTTTTTTTTTCATTGATTTTTATTGATCTTACAGGTAACCTGTCAATACTAACACATCTACTGGAAACGTGAAGCAGAAAAAAGCAGTAAAATTGTTTCACGGAAATCTTTCCAGTCATTCAACATTTTAAATTGAATAAAAGAGCTAGTATATGAAATAAAACAGTTCCAGATAATTTAGTGAAGATCTAGACCTTCATTTGGATTTCAGATACCTATATTCTCTAAATTTTTAATATGAAATGTTATAGAGAACATTAAAAGGGCTAAAAAGTGAAGATGAAGAGAAGAGACCACAATAATAACTTGGAAGGACATATTTACCGGGATACAGCAGATAGTTAAATTAGGTCATTCTTTAACAGATTAATGATGCGGAAGAGGAAATACATGAGCTAATTACATCATAACTTGATGTTAAATTGAGGATAGACAAAGAATAGCAAAATGAGACTCAGAGGCTGTTTTAGAGAAATCTGAATGTTTAATACAGAGTAAATATGTAGGCTCAGTATGAAGGACTGAGAAAACAAAGCTGAAAAATTACAAGGCAATGAAACAGAAATAAATTTATAGTAAAACTACACAAAGAAATAGATTCAGTCATATGTGTACGTAAGACAAATGATTAGTAGGATCATATCCATGGATCCGATTCTGTCCCATAAAAATCAGGGATGTTAAGCCCTCTTGACTTCAGTGGTGAAAGATTATTCACATAAATTAATATTTGTTCATAAGAAATGTGTATTTTTTTCTTTGATAGGGGGTGCTGTGGTATAGAATGGAATGGAATGTAGTTGTTTTTCTTTGTCTTAATTTGGGGGTATATGCTTGTAGAAATTGTGTTTATACTTAGGAAAAGAAGAACAGCAAATAAATTATTCTCTCAACCTTCTTTCATGTTTATATGGCAGCAGGAGAATCTGATTTTGAATCATATTTTTCCAAAAATTCTTCTACATTCTGGGAGATTTAGCTGTTACTGGCATCAGAATTACCAGCCTGAACTCGTTTTTATAAGTATAGTTTTTTCTTAAAACTAAAGATTAAGGAATTAGATTTTCTAACTCTTTTAATACTTTCACAATCTAAGAGTTAAGTACATTCCACAAAAAGTATAAAGCAAAGACTGCTTGGTTTAGTTTGTAGTAACATACACATTAAACAGTGTTCTTCTCATCAGTGATTCTCACTGTGATCTTTGTTAAGGTCCATTCTTGATCTGAGTGGGTTGAAACAGATACTTATCCATATGTTTTCCTAATTAACTTCTGTATAAAATCTCAGAGTGTTGGTGCAGTGGTTTTTAATTTATTTTTACAGCATATCCTGTTTCTGATTGTGGTAAAAGCAAAGAGTTCTTTATCGCATAACATCAACAATTCTTATTCTTTGTAAACCATATAGAAAAGGGAGCTTTTTAGGGAAATGGATGGACAATTGGAAGGACATTACGGAAAAATACCAGATCATAGAGTCATTGCTTTGAAATCACAAAGCAAACTTTCTGAAGGCTTTAAGTTCTGAAAAAGTTTTAGAATTGTTTTTAATGTGATTGACTTTGCTCAGTGTTCCAGCAGATGGCAAATGTTATTGTTATTCTTGAAAAAATAAGAGGCTGTTGATGACAAATTTGTATCAAAATAGATTTAAAGTATTTTGGTTATAAAATCAGACAAAGGACAAAATAATATGGCAGCTACTACTACGAAGATTGAAAGTGAAATTTTAGAATGTATAAATCTTCACAGACGAAGTAAGGTGATGACTAAATGTCTATGTAATTAGAATGCACCTTAAGTTCTTCATATTCTATTTATTTAATTGCAATGTACACTAGAAATCTGAGAGATTTTTTATATTTACTTTGAATCCAGGAACATATTATATCTCTCTCCTGGATATGTGGATTTAGTGATAATATACAGACTCCTGAAATTACTTGAACAGTCCTGACAGTTCTGAATAGCTGTTATAGAGAGGATTACCACACCCCTCCCCAAACCTCCAAAAAGCCAAAAAACCTCTCACAACAAAATCATACCTCCCCACCCAAAATCCAACGTGTTTTTGATGTTTTTTTGTTTTGTTTTGTTTTGTTTTGTTTTTGTAAAACATAGCTATTTATCTAAACAAATCAGTTCTGAGTCTCTGTCTTATAATTCTTCTGTTTAGTTGTACTGCATCTACAATATACAACCCCAGAATTGCTTATGCCTTGGTAGATTTATGTCAGCCTCAGTGGATATATACCATTATGTTCTTTCTGCTAGGTGTTCTCCCATTAATGCAGGTCAGATTCAGCTCCCTTATAAAGCCAGCAAATCTCTTTACCTAAACCCCCATCCATGAAATCTGGAATAATTGAATAGTTTTGCCAGATGTTCCTACCGATGAACAATGAGATTGTAATTAAAACCTAAGTAGTTCACCAGGGAAACAAAGGACATTGCCTCAGCTTAAAAATAAGAAAATATAATACTAAGTGCTTAATAAATTATTGTTTTGAAGAGGCCACAACACTCAAAGGGACCCTTTCAGTCATACAGGCTAGTCATCACTTTTGTAGGTACAATAGTATTTTTTTATTTCTCATTAATGTATTAAAATAAAAGTAGTTGTTTCTCTTCCACTAATTCTGGAAGGTTATTTTATAATTCTTACTTTTAAGGTAAATATAAACTTTCTTCTAAATCAGAGCTTGAGTTACTTCATGTTATGTTTATGGATATATAGTTGTGCAAGTGCTGTCCATTAGATAAATACTCATTTTCCCTTCCAGTGTTCATTTTCTAATGTATTTATTAATATAAGTCTTATTTCATCTTGGTCATTTTTCATAGACTGAACAAGATAGAAATTTTTAACTATCTTCTCTTATTATTGGAAACATACTACTCCAATAAAACATTTAGTAACAAGCCATTAACTCTTTTCTTCGTTGTCAATGACAATGCTGACTAGGGAAATGCCTTTTCTCATCCTACAGTCCCACTCTTCATCTATGATGTTAGGATTAATGGATAGTTTGATTCCAGTGTCCTTAAACACACTGAAACAGGGCTTTGGACTGAGCTTAGCCCTGAACTAACACTCCATTTGTAGCTAGCAGAGAGCTTTCAGCTTTATTAGGTATAGGACAGGGGTATTGCACTAGAGACACTTAGTTCTGTCTTTGACCATTGTAATAGTTAAAAAAGAAAAATAAAAGAAACCTCCAAGTCTGCATTCCACTTGACTGAAGAGTTACATCTACTTATTCTGTAGTGCCTGCAAAAGGCCACAGGTGGATGGAAACTAGGATCTTGACAAACTCTGGAGGAAACTCTTTTGTCATTATAAAGGTTTTAGCCAAAATTCTGCGTCAGTACATCTGTCAGGAAGAATGTTATCTGATCTTTGGATGCTTAGGTGTCATGTTTTGACTCCAGCCAGCAGGCCATCCCCACACAACCTCTTGCTCACTCTTCCCAGTGCAACAGGAGAGACAATTGAAAGAGTAAAAGTGAGACAACTCCTGGGCTGAGACAGGGACAGTTTAATAGGTAAAGTAAAAGTTCTGCTTGCAAGCAAAGCAAAACAAGGAATTTATTCACTGCTTCAGGCTTCATCACTTGTAATGGTTACTTGGGAAGATAAACTCCATAACTCTGAACACGTCCCTTTTCTCCTTCTGCCCCACAGTTTTTATTGTTGAGCACATGATATGGTCTCAGATATCTCTGGTCATCTGTCCCAGCCATGTCCCTTCACAGCTTCTTGTGCACACACAGCCCACTCACTGGTGGGCAGTGTGAGAAGCAGAAAAGGCCTTGACATTGTGCAAGTACTGTTCAGCAGTAGATAAAACATCAGTATATTATCAACATCATTTTCATCAGGAATATAGATCACAGCACCATACTAACTACTATGAAGACAACAAACTGTATGCCAGCCCAAATGAGTACATTAAGCTAATATTTTTAGAACCTTTGTAAAAATAAAAAACAAAACAAAACAAAAAAAAATCAAACCAGTTGCTATTATTACTAATAAAAAAACTCCTAAAGATTGTTTTTCACAAGGGTTGTTTTTTAGTTGAATAAAAAAAAATAAATCAAAAAGATAGTGGCTTCATCAGGAACCATTGAACAACTAAATGTCACATACCAGAGTTGCTAATACATTACATTTTCATGACATCAAATTAATTACTGCAAACTAGAAGAAATCCTTATGAAGAAATGAAAACTGAAATGTTTGATTTCCTGTATATGTAAGACAGACTAATTTTGCCATTTACTTAGACACTAAAAAAAGGCTTAGAAAAACCATGGTACAGTAAAGCAAACTAATATTGTGTCTTAATGAGTAATGAAGAATGAAATCTCACCTTTCTTTACCTCTCTATCAAGCCTATATTTAGAAAATTTCCCCGTTACTATACCTGTTTATCGTTTGCACTAAGGAAGCTGGCAAGAGCTATCAAAAATCAAGTAGTGTAACTTGAATGCCAACTGCACAAAATAATCAATGTCTGGTGGGGTGTATAATAAAATATGCCAGGCTGTGTCATTATAATGCACTTTTGAAAGAATTATACAAATTCATTCTCCTCATTTAGCACCTGAATGACAACAAGCAGGTGAGAACATCAGTACAATACATCAAGCAAGACAGTTGCCATTATGAACAAAACATAAACGTGTGACAGAGTTGAAAAATGGAAGGAATGTTCTGTTCATACCTTGCAGGCATTGTTATTCTTTGATAGTGAAATGAAGCTTTCTGGGGAGAGGGGTGTGTCTTATTGTCATTGTAGGTAGCACTTCTGTGACAAATTGCAAGAAATATGTATTTTTTAATAAAATCTTCTGTAAGCTTTTTAAAGGTATTGTCAATATCAGGAAACTGCCAGTTTCTTCTCAGCTCTTTTGTTATGTACCTATTAAATTTATTTATTTTTTTCTGTAAAATGAAGGGCTAGATTCACCACTAATGAACTTGAAAAACATGGCTTTATATTGTAATAATGAAAGATAGAATTATACTGTGACATTACTGAGTGACAAAATAATCAACTCCCTACCCTATTTCTATAATGTGTTTTTGGATTGAAAAACAGCTGGTTTATATCTGTAAAACAAATAACTAAAAGGTACTTTCTGAACTCTGTCTGATTTCACCCCTTGCTCTCCAATGTTTCTCAACGCAATATTGACAAGATTCTGTCTCCTATCCTTCCAGCCACAGTTATTCTCTGGCCAGTTATATCTAAACAGATTGCAAAATAGAGCAGCATCGTAAGATTTAAGAAGGACTACTTTGTAACAAATCTCTTAAAAATCGTAAACTTACTCAAAGGTATGTCAAATATTCTAGAAAAGACAAAAATACATTTGACATTTTTATCTGTGACAAATTTCTAATAGCAGATATTTTGGAATAAAGAAATGCTTACACAGCCTTAAGGTCAAGAAAAGTATCCTGACCACTGTTTACCTTTTTCTTTTTTTCCTCCACTAAGCACGTATGTTTTATGTAATAATTCAATTGGGATTTGTCATATTTCTTCAAGACAAAATCTACAATAGATGTTAATTGCTGGTTGTGCATGACACTTGAAACATTGCAAGACATCCTCAGGCAACCCCTTTCAAATCAGCTGTTTGGTATTCTGGTATGTGGTGGATTTGAAATATTATGGATAAAACTTGAACTAGCTACACAATCTCATTGAGTATGGAAATATGTATTATTACAGTTTGAATGGCGAATTATAATCCGTGGTCAATGAAGCTTTTTTTAATATTTTTTCAGGATCAAAAATAAGTTGGCTTGTGTTTATATGTAAACTCTTTCATTAGATTTAAGATCTTCCTCTCCATTCTTGACATTATCACCTAAAGTTTCTCCCTTTGGCAAAATCCACACATTTTTCTCTCTTAATCTACCATTAATTTCATTTGGATGCAAAAATTTGCATTTATTCTTATTTCTTAACTTTGTAAATCATAAGTGCAGCTAAGTACAACTTCCTGTTTATATTTTTGTGCATCTAATTTTGAAATCTTTACATTAGTTACAGACAAACTGTAATGACTAATAATTGATACGAGTTATAGATGCGCTTTGCCTTTACTGTACAGAAAAGGCACAGATATTGCTTATTTCCTGACAGAATGTATCTTCTTATTGCAATGGGAAGTTACTTTCTTAATCAGTGCATTCAAATCTGATTGCATACTGACTGTATTTGGTCTTTAGGATTAAGTGGCAATTATAAGATCTACAAACAGCAGATGAGTAGAAGAATTTGAATTGTTTTGCCATACAAGAGATGTGCTGAGAATTTTGGCAAGCATATGGAATTTTTGAATGGGTGATGAAAACACTAGGCATGGGACAAATGAAACAAAATGCTGTGAGATAAAACAGCCTACTCAGCTGTAGGTGTATCTGGGGCAAAGGAAGAAAAAAACCAACACATTGCTGAGAGTAATTGCATAAAACATAGGGTCCTGAAAGGACTGACTTAATATTTCAGGACATTGTGGGTGAAATTTCCAGACACAAAGACAAGTAAGCTTAAAATTTATAATAAAATAATAGAATAATTTAGATTGGAAAAGACCCTTAAGATCATCACGTCCAATGGTAAACCTAGAACTACCAAGTCCACCCCTAATACCTAAAAAAATGACAGACATACATTGTGTCTCACTTAACTGTTGGTACATAATATTGCATATCAACATGTTATGAAAGTCTACTGAAGCTGTGAGTAAAAATATCAGTCTCTAAGCTTGATAACCCAAGATCAGAAGCCACCTTTGAAATAAAATGAGTGTATCTCTGTGTTATACACGATGGAAACAAAATCAAATCACTTTGATTTTCTGAAATAGTCAAGAATGCATAGGCTACTGGTGTATTCATTTCTATATATCATTTATAGGTTTACAACATTCAGTAGATAGAAGTATTCCTAATGTGGCCTATTATGTTCCTTTTTCCTGCCACTGAGTCTTCATCATACTTAGTTGATCTCCTGTACCTCTAACATGTTTTGTCTTTATGTAACAACTATTTAATTTATTAGATCAATATTAGTTTATCCCATCATTTTTCCTTCTTTTGACATCAAGTTTTCTTCTTTATTTCTGCATTTTTCAGCTAAAAATACATATGGTTACTAAAAAGAATAATTCCTAATATGCGGTACTGTAACACAAGGATAAACAAAAGTTAATTAGGACACAGTCATTTAGATGATCACTCTTTCAGCATGAATAGTAATGAATTAATTACAAACATTAAAATTCTAAAATAACATGACAGCTGATATGTTAATGGAATTCTTCAATTCTTCATTTTACATGCATGAATTGCACATTTTTTTTTAACTGTGTTTGTGTTTTCTATGGCTCTTTGATTTGGTAGATTGATTTAGTTTGTAAATGAAATGTAGATTGTCATAGACATTTTGATATTATGGCAGTTCTGTCTAATAGGTACTTCAGCAGATCCCAAGTAAGGATCTGTGGAATGTACTCGAATCCCTGCCTGCCCCTTTGACGTTTTGTATGCATTACATAAGGTCAATATATCTCAGCATAGAAACTGCATGATAGTTTACTCAACTCTGTAAATTACATCATACACAGTACCTATTCAGATTAATTACATTTATTGTATTACTTTTTGTATGCCTTGGCAATTGTTGGAATATTTGTGTAAACTTGTTACTGGAAGCACTACACATGCATCAGCCAAGTGCTGCATCCCTCAATTCAGCTTCTGAATCTGATGGAGATTATATGATTAATGACTTTACAGTCAAAGCTTAGTAATACTGCACTTCAAGAATGACTACTGCTATGTATATTCCATCAGAGAATATCAGGCGTGCAGTTTTAAAGGAGAAAATAGAGTTGCTTATCATACCATTTGGACCTACAGCCTTCCATCATATTCTCTATTACAGTAAGAGTTTCTAGACTAATTTGAAGAATTGTAATGAATTAGGGCAGCATTTCTTTTTAGTCCTTGACACAAAGAGTGGGCAAAATTAGATTACTTCAAAGGGTCCCACTTGGCAATAAGCATATGTGTAAATATTCTGGATGTATTTTTCCAAGAGCTCAATGATTTATTATAATAATTCATTACCTCACCTGATGTATTTCTATATACCTTGGACAGTTATCTCATTTTACAGCTGGAAAAGATAGGAAGGCCGAGGGTTTACTAAAAAGGAAATGTGAATAAAGTTGAAACCTGGTCTATGGTCTCCTTATCCCCTTCTGGAATATATGGCCGCCACAGCTGGGAAGGTCATCCTGACATCTTCCCAAAGAAGTTAGAAGCTCATGAACTAAAAATCTTTGTACCTAAACCCTTTAAGGACTTTTGCTACTAGATGTATTTGGAGTATGTTATTATGGGCAAGGAACAGAACAGCATCCACAACTATTCTCATGCAAAGACATGGCAGATGGCCTTAGAGAACACTGGCTGGTGGAAAATGTATTCTGAAGGCAATTGCTGGCTATAAACTCAAGCAAGAAAGACAAGACATAACAATGACACAAAATAATGAAATGGACTAAAAGTGCAATTAGTTTTGGGCCATGATTGAAGATGTCTACATAAACAATGTGAATTAAACTGCGCATGTTGATATGTGAATACTAGTGGACAACTTATAGTATCTTCTAGAGAATAACATTGTGTTTAGAAAAAAGAAAATATGCTTATGTTGGAAAAGAAGCAAATTTTCTTAAGAAAGAATGGGCAAAAAAACTGACTGTGAATGTCCTGAATAACTGGAAAAATCAGGGTTTTTTTCCCGTTTTCAGCAGAGTACTTGATTAGAACCCTACTAAAAATATCTATGGTCATTTATTTCTGTTTATTATATGAGTCATAATCTCATCAAGGCAGGAAAGGGACATTTATGGTATTGAGACGAGGACAAGAGTTTGACACCTACCTGTAAGTTGCAGTCAGGAACATCAATAAAAGTTATATTTTCAACATAGGTGAGGTTTATTTTTGGTTACTTTGCTGAGAAAAAGCTCATGCCCTCCCAGCTTGTACCTTACCACATTCTATATTATAACATTTGACTAATTTCAGTATTTCTCTTCTTTATTGAACTTATTTTTGTTTTAAGGGAACAAAGTATCTTATGCCAGTTTGAACTAGGCAACAAGATAGACCATACTCTGAAATGGAAAATAATGTAATGTGAACATGTGAATCACCTTGGAGATGATTCATATTGCTGTAAAACAAATAATTTACATTCAAATAACTTATCTCCTTTTCACATAATTTAAAAGTAATTTTCATTCTTTCTCAACTAATCCTCAAATTTATGAGCTAGTTTGATCATATTTGTGCAATAAAATTGAAAATTTTAGATATGGTAGGTAATCAATTTTAGTGTCCTCATCTGTGTTTCCAATCTCATTACAGATTGCAATTTTCAGTGCAGATTACATGATGACCCATCAGTGGCTTTGTTGTTTCTGAATTACTGATTCCTCGCCTACTGCCAGATAAGAACAAAGCCTATGCATCAGTCTGACAGCTTGCAAACAGAAAATGGGCTTGTAGGATTGGATTTAAATCCCAGGTGTAGGGGATAATTACCACATCAGTCATGCAGCAACTGAAAAATGGTATTTCAACAAGAAAAATTACATTCCTTTTATAGTGCCAACAGAAATCATTATTTGAGGCTTCATACTGATTCAATGTATCATTACATGTGCACTGTACTCATTAAATGTAATGTTTGTTACAACCTAAAAAACTTATTGTTTCAGGTACTTTTGTGGCTGAGTTAGCTCAAATCAAGATTTGTGAAACCTTGACAAGATCGAGGTCATTGAAAGGTATAATATACATTATACAAATGAAACAACAGCAGAGCCCAAAGCATTCAAAATCGCTTCTGCTTCAGGGAAAAAAAGGAGACTGAAGTAGGAAAACATAAATCCTACTTTGGAAAATCCTCTGGGGTTAGACCCTCTGATGCAGGCTTTTTTATTAAAATAGATAGAATGATAATAAGAGGCTATCATCATTTGTGTGGGCCTCTCTATTCTATATTTTTCAGTAAACAAGATGCTGTTGTCAATTAACTGTTTTATAGGCCAATAAATCAAAAACACGTTAAAAAAAATCATAAATTAATTATTTAATGTCACACTATTGAAGCTCAAATTTATTGTATTTTTTTGTTTTATAGCTTGACTATGGTCAATTCTACTTTATTATTAAACAGACAGTAAAGCAATAAATAGATTTAACAGAGTACTCTGTGGGTCCAGAGAATCAACAACTGGCAATTTGATAGAAGGAGAGGGAAGATACAGACAGACTTTGTAGTGATCTCAAATGCGAATACTTTCACTTGTATTTCATATCCATTCTGCATAGCTGAGTTGCACCAGATGCACCATCAATGCTCCTGATTTCCCAGGGATAGTTTTGGCAATACCCAGCTAAGGTTTATAAAGGCAAATGCCTTCTGCAGCATATTTCTCTAATCTTACGAAGTGGAGGTTTTAAATGGTCTTATAAGAACTATTCCTGACAGATACAAAATCATTTTAGAATGCAAACTAAACTAGAGAGAAACTCATTCCTCTCATCCACCTCGAATTCATCTTCTTTATTGATTTATACTTTTCAAACACGTGGGAAATGAGGAGCGTTTGGCCTACAAAAGATTTGGCGGCTGAATGCTTCTCCCTGGAATGAGTTGTGTGGAAAAGGTTGGGGTCTCCCCAAGGTACTTGTTGATTGTATTCAGCACTGATATTCTTATAGATGGTCTCTGCTAACCTATATCCTAACTTGGCTTCTATGAAGATTCAGAAAAAGTACAGAAGTACTGGAAATAAGTTAGGCAGAGTTGGGCAGCACTGACAACTCTGTTAGACCCCGGGAAAATTTAGGATGCTTTTGACCAGTGGATTATCTTCTTTAGATGATAGGTCTGTAACATTTTGCTCAAGGTCTGTCCTTGTATAAATTTGAAGAATCTAAGAAGTTCATTGCTTGTGATGCAATGTAATCCAGTGTTGTGGGGAGGCAGAAGGGCTATGTCAGATAGATATTGGCTGAATCTTTAGAGAAGATATCAAAGACCCCTTGATGTAAGTATTTGTTGATATTTTCAACAGGTAATATTTCAAGAGACTGTAAGAGAAGTAAATGAGAGACTCTGTCTCAACTGCAATTAATTCATTATTCTGAATATATAGAACTAGGATTTGCTGGTGTCCTGGTTTCAGCTGGGATAGAGTTGATTTTCTTCCTAGTAGCTAGTATAGTGCTGTAGTTTGGATTTACTTTGAGACTAATATAGATAACACACTGGTGGTTTAGTTGTTGCTAAGTAGTGCTTGTACTGATCAAAGACCCTTCAGCTTCCCATTCTCTGCCAGTCAAGAGGTGCGCAAGATGTTGGGAGGGGAAATAGCCAGAACACCTGACCCAAAGTAGCCAAAAGAATACTCCATACCATATGACATCATGATCAGTATATAAACTGGGGGTAGTTGGCCAGGGAGTGGCAACCGCTACTCAGGGACAGGCTAGGCATTGGTTGGTGGGTGGTGAGCAGTTGCATTGTGCATCTCTTGCGTATTCTATTATTATTGTTGTTGTTGTTGCTGTTGTTCTTGTTTTTTTGTTTTTATTCTCCCTTTCTGTCCTATGAAACTGCTTTTATCTTAACCCAAGAGCTTAACTATTTTTATTTATTTATTTATTTATTCATTCATTCATTCATTCATTCATTCATTCATTCATTCATTCTTCCCCCTACCCCACTGCAGGTGAGCAAGCTGTGGTGTGGCATTTGGCTACCTGCCAGATAAAGCCACAACAGCAGGGAGTAATACTGCTGTGTGCTTCAACAGGAAGAACATGAGGTGAGTACTATTAATTTGCTGCTTAATGTTTAAATTTGTAGCTTGTTGCTTTGATTTGGATTGTCTGCTGAGGAATACTCTAACAGTTACACCTAAAGAAAATAAGTTGCATAATTTTTCATAGTTTCAAAGACTACTAAGAGAGCTGGAAACAGTAGTGCTGTGATCCTGGGAAGAGTAATGAATTGTTACTTGCAGATCAGGTGGCAGTATTAATGCATTAATATCAGGCCAAGTAAGTGAATGAAACTAGAAATTAGCATTTTATTCTTTCCTGGAAGTGCCAATTCCTATAATGCCACGGAGAATGGAATTTAAGTGCATGACTGCTATCAGTGACTTACATGTCATAGACAAATAGTAGGGTCAACACAAAGCAGATCTAGGAATTACAAAAGATGTTGCAATTGCACAGCATTTTGAAGACAAGTGTGTTCTACATCCATCTTTCTTTTTCAGGTTTCATGGAGATTTTTTTACCTCAAGCATCTTGGTGCAAATTAGTTATTTTGAGTTCACTTTATTCTAAATGAAATATATTTTTTAATTTAGTATTAAAAATTTCAGTGCTGTCATTATTGTAATTTTTAGTTATCTGAACTGTGCAACTAACTGCATCAATCCACATGCCAATGTTTTGTAGCATTGGCTAATATGGAGGATAGCACTAACACTATATGATCTGAATATGTTTTCTAAATATTCAGTGACATAAATATTGCTTCTCTAACATAAGAATGGCTAAGATTTTTTTTAATATTTCTTCTCAAGATTCAGATTTGTTTTTTTCTTTCATTCTTTTGTGTGTATCCAAAGAGCCCAAATTATCAGTCAGCTAACTTGAACACACAAAATATAATGACAGTAAATAAGTAAATGGGCATGAAAAACACTAATTTACACTTGCAAAACAGGTAATTTCATGCACTGGTGGTAGCCTGCACATACAGTTATTAATCTTATTCATGCATATGCATGGCTTCAGCACAATTGCTTTTTACATATGTGCATATATTTCACAGGCACAGTTTAGTCACTGTTATTTAGTTATGATTTGTGTGCATGTTTAAACCTTACTGTGTTCATTCAGAATAGGATATAGGTTCATGATCCTTTGCAGAAGGTAGCTGTATCATATGAATAATGACTAGTCTGCTAAGAAAGCTAGCTTCAAAAAACCCCAAGCTTCAGAGCATTCCATAATACTCAATTTAATTTTCAGTAGCATCTCTCACTTTTCCAGAACCTGTACTTCCCTCTTCTTCACATGTTTGACTTTCATTATATTAAAGGAAAATATATGAAACAAAACCACAAGATGTGGTAGGGTAGTACCAAGGATTATCATAGACAACTTCACTTATACAGTGGAATTTACAGTCCTTTTATTCTGACACAGTCCACATAATAGATCAGGACAAGCCAGAGTTTCATCACTGTGAAGAGTAGTTTGAGTAAGGGGAGCATAACCTTGCTATTATGTGAACATGGGGGATGGATGTTTTAAATCTTACACACTTCTACATCTCACATACTTCATAGAGACCATGGAAATATGTAATAATTCAAGGTAGATATGCTCTTCCTGATAGGAGGCTAAAGAAAGGTAGACTTGTGGCAGTGATTTCGTATCAATTTTATGACTATCAATATAATATTGATTATCAATTTTGCAACCTGTCTCAAGATGAAGAAGAATCTAAATCAAGATGAAGGAGACTTTTCAATCCTGTATCTTTTAAACCCTGTATCACTGCCAGTTAAATTCTTTGACTTTTCCAGACTCTCCCAACCATGAAACTGCAGACTAGCTTGAGTTATAAGATTCAAATTCCCCTCTTGCATCAGACAGAAAAATAAAGGCTTCTTTCTTAGTGACACAGCACTAAGCTCATCCTCTTCCCTTCTGGGATGTGACTGCCTCTGCCAGGGACTAGATCAGTTACAGCAAAGCTGAGCATAATTCCCTGCCCTCCAGGGACCCTGGGGGAGAGCAGCACCTAGCATTGCTGCTGGGAGTCCACAGGCAGGACCGGTCTCTATTCCCATGGGAATAGCTTTGAATCTGGGGGTCTCCCTCTGGGACTAGCCTGAACTACAGTCTCAGCTGTGCCGCAGCCATGTACCCTTGTTGATCTGGACCCTGAACTTAACCCAGATAATGACCTCCCCCGCTTGAACATGGACCTGCCTATAGACTTGCCCAGCAATTGTTGGGTTTTATCTGCCCCTGGTCATGGTCTCCAGGACTGCCTCTAGCCTGGACCCACTGACTTAATTTCCCAGTCTTTGATCAGACAGATATCATCACTATAGATTTTTCTTGACAATCTCTCTGTCCTGAACTGCCCCCCGTCCTGCCCTGCTCCTGGGTGGGGCAATGGGACAGGTCCTGGCTGCCAGGCAACCACCACTTGTGGCACCCAGCTAACAGGGTGCCAGGGGCCTGCACAGCCCCTGGTTCCTCGAACTTCAGCATTATCAGCTGGTAGCATTCTCAGTGCCTGTCTCAAAGACCTGGTGAGTGAAAAAAGGAGAACTAGAAACTCTAAGAAAACCTAAACTTAACAAGTGTGAAATCTCCTCAGCTAAGAATATTTCTTTTAGGTCAGGAAAAGGCCTACCTTGTACACAAGTCTGTTCTACATTTTACTATACGTAAGTGCAGAGACAAGAAGAATACTAGGAAGTTAGGAAGTTTACTTAGTGATTGAAGTAACATAACAGTCTATCCACAGACTGATAACAGTCTGTCCACAGACTGTGAACCTACAATCTTTGAATAACACATCTGTTCTTTTAATAGTAGTTATTTACAAAAACAGCAGCACATTTTTTATTTTAAATTAGGAAACTGGAAATGTGTCCTCTACCTCTCGCTCTTCTCTCTCTCCCTCTACCTCTTACTCTTTGTTTCTATTTCTGTCAAATTATATTCTGTAACAGCTGACCACATATTTCAGAGTTTTCAAAACCAGAACAATTACTTGTAGGCAATTAACAAGAATGGAAACTTTCAGCATGAGAAATAACTGCTGCAGAAAAACAATGAACAAAACTAATGGAATAATGCAAATAAATTATTCATTGATTTGAAGAGGAAGAAAAAGGTAAATCTATTGGCATATTTGGTTAATAGCTTCAGATATGCAAAAAGGGAAAAATAATATAGTTATTATATAATTATGATACAGGTTGAGATTTTAAAAGTCATCAAAGGTTTTCACCATCCAAGAATCACTGTAAGTCAGTAGAAGTAGGGTACTTCCTTTCCATGAATGAAACCTGACTAATTTCATTTGAGTTAAAGGAATGTAAATTTTAATTTACAAGCAAGTAGAGGCCATTTTAAAATTGTGGATACCATCTCTGTTTAAACATGTGTCACGATGCCTAAGAATAATTGCAAATCAGAACATGAGGTTAACAAAGTATACAGTTTTTATGCCTGAATAATGGCATAGAATCAATGGATAAGGGAAGAGTGACTGACGTCATCTACCTGGACTTGTGCAAATCATTTGATACCGTTCTGCATTATGTCCTTTTCTCTAAAATGGAGAGATGGCTTTGACAGTCAGATCACTTGTTGGATAAGGATTTGGCTGGATGAGGGATAATGGTTTTAAACTGAGAGTAGATTTAAGTTAAATATTAGGAAGAAGTTATTCACAGTGAGAGTAGTGAGGCACTGGAACAGGTTGCCAAAAGAAGTTGAGGATGCCTCATCCCTGGAAATGCTCAAGGCCAGGTTTGATGGGGTTTTGAAGAGCCTGGTCTAGTGGAAGATATCCCTGCCCATGGCAGGGGGGTTGGAACAAGATTATATTTAAGATTCCTTCCAATCGAAATCATTCTATTCTATGTCAAAAACTATTTACTACTAAAAAGTCATATTCAACATAATCCTTACATACTTTAAATAAAACAAAATCTGTTTATACCCAAATGTGTGTATCATGTTACAAAAGAGACCCTGACAACAGTCCTCCTAATTCTCCATATTTTAGGAGTCTTCAAAGATCCAGAAAAATTTGGATTTTAAAAAATTTTGTTCCTGAGACTTCACATTTCCCCCAACTTGAAGAATAGCCAGAAGACCAATTGAAAGAAGAGGAAAATAAGTCCTTGGCTTTAAGCAGCATGCACCCTTTTCTTGTCTGCTTGCCTTTGTCGTAACTTTAACTATAACTAGAAGATATATATCACCATTAAAAAGAGTAACAGAAGTTCTTGGTGCCAATCAATATGTTCCTGTATTGGGGGCTGTATAGCATCAAGCAATAAACTAGGTAGATAGTCCCAAACACTAATACCAAACCCTAACCTTATTTTATAGTTAGAAAACTCATCAGTAGAAGAATAGAGAATATAAATCCTTGGCTTCAGCTGACAACAGCATTCTTTCTGATATAAGCCTTTGTCATTTATTTTGTGTAGATAGGGCTTTTAACTTAATCTATGTGTTAGGGTTAGGTTTAGAGTTATAGTTATGGTTTGGGAATCCAGATCTTCAAAAGAAAAGTTTAACAGTTTATTCTGGATGTAGCCATGCCCTCAGAGTTAGCACAAACAGAAAATATCTTTTTAAATGTAAAGTGTTGTAGGGCTAGCTAATTGCTGAATGCTGAAGGGCCTAGGCCTACAGCACTGAGAGAAAACTGGTGACAATGAAGTAATTTTTTGTGTGTGTTTTTTTGGTTTTTTTTTTTTTTTGATTGGATTTGGTTCCCTCTGTTGAATTAATGTCAGGGTTTATTTGGAGGTTAGCTTTCAGCTTTTAGAACCTAATGCATCAACGTCCCTATTTCCTTTCAATGTCTCCAAGACCTGCACAGTTATAGAGCAGTTTGGTAACTTCAGATGTCAATGATCTGGGTCCTGTATTATTATTAATATGAAAGCTTTGTCACAACCTTTTCAGTTTGGTGTTGTTATAGCACAATCCCAAATATAAATGTTACATACTTTTGGGATGTAGTATGAAAGCATGAGGGAGTTTCTATCAATAGAAGTCTATAGGTGCAAGAGAACCAAAGCTGATGTAAATTTTCTCCAATATTTGAAAGGGAGCAGTACCTAGCACAAAGCCCTAGAATCATGCTTTTGTTTCGTGTCAGAGAAAATAAGCTGATTTGTTCCATAATAGAACTTGAAAATGAAATATCTGAAATGCTGTATATAATATCAAGGGATCAGGACCCAAGGATAGACAGGGAGTTTAGTTCGTTTTTTTTGTTTATGCGTTTATTTGGGGTTTTTTTTAGGGGGAGTGCATGGCAGTGAAGACTCAGCCACTGCTTCTTTCTTCATGTCTGTGAGATCTTTCTGACACTTCCTAAGCAACCTCCCTTCACTTCCACAGACCCTTTCTCCATTTTAGGACTGAAGTGATAGTAGTTAATATCTCCTATAAAATTCTAGGTATATGCTTGGATATTTTTTCTTTTGTTTGTTTGGTGGTGTTCTTATTTTTTCTTTTTTTTTTTTTTTTAATAATTTATAATAGTTTTCCTACAAATCAATTCCCATGAGAAATTATATCACAATAGTGTTGGTTGGTTGGTTGTTTTTTTGTTTGTTTGTTTTCTTTGTACGTTTACAAGTAGTTTCTTTTTAAATTCTGTTCATTTAAGGGTATCATACTGCACAAATATTCTTATGCTTGTGTGGAATTTATAGTTGTGGTGTTTTTTTTTTCAAATAACAGTTTTGTTCTTCTCGGTTGATACAGCTAATAATAACCCACCCCTTCAGTGAAGGAATTAATCATTGACATTCTGTGGTCTGTTTTATGTGGGAGATAAAATCAAATGATCACACTCATCTTTTCTGAGCTTAAAACCTCTGAATGGCTGCAAATATTCTCCTAAAAATAATATTGTCTGTTGGATACAATACAACTAGATTCTCTGAGCATTAAAGGTGGCCTTGGAAATTCACATTTTAGGATTTTATGAAACAAACTGAAAATCCTATTGAGTCTAAGCTTTATATTTGTTGCATCTGAACACAACGTTTCCTTCTCCTTCAGATTAAATGACAATCATAAGGCGCTAAGTTATGGAGGAGTGACATCTGGCTCCTTGGCAGACACCTCAGGCAACTGTGTTAATAACTTTGGAGATAGCTGTGTGTCTGTAATAGAGTTAAGTTTGTTGTCTGGATTGTATTACCCTCTTACTCTCTGAGACATGTTTTCCATTTTGTCCTTTAGCTCACATTGGAATCACTGAACCACTCATAACCCTGACTTATCAGCTTTCTCTTGCATTTCCATCTGCTACTGTATGTTGGTTTTGTTGTTGCTGTTTATTTTATCCCCCCAGGAATCTGTGATCATACTTTGCAAAAACTTCAAGAGGAAGGTTTTGTCAACTGTAAATGTATTTTTAATGCTTGATAAAACCAAAGATTTTAGACAGCATTTAGTGCTCCTTAAGAAAATACACTATATGGGAAATGTACACCTACTGAATACTTACACTTAGAATTGAGAACTACACTTCAACCTTCATTGTAAAAAGCAGCAATTCCAACAACAAAAGGTAAAAAACAATTTTAAAATATTTTAATATTTCTTAACAGGTGAGTATGTATGAAAGCATAAGGGTAGGTGCAGCAGACTATTTCTAACTTGGAGCTGAAACATTTACAAATATTATCAGGTCAAAATATTTGCCAATTTAATAGGGAATTAATGGAAATTAAGTTTTCTTCACCTTTTTTTGAGGCATACTATAAAATTTGTGTGATCTATTAAAATGTCAGTGTTAGAAGATACCTGAAGTCTTATATTCTGAAATAAAATCACATTTTAACACTCCTGTCTTTCATTGTACCTGTCTGGCCTATGTGATGCATAAAATCCAGAAATATTGATTGGATCCATTTATTTCATGGAGAAAAATTGTAAGTCCTTTGAGCAGATCTCTTCAGTTTATGCGAATAACCAATATGGCACAAAAGCCTACTATTTTCGTATTTGCAGCCATTAGGACCTGAGTATTTTAACTTGTCCCTCCTGATATACAGCATGTGTTTCAGATGTAGTCAGCTGGTACAAATTAGTTCAACCTTTAGGCAACAATACTATGTTCTGTGCTGGTTATGAGGTAATTGGCCTTCAGAAACCACCTGAAGTCTGTGAAAACAGGCACAGCACAGCACCTACATAGTCAGAGAGCAACAGATATGGTGTGATACCTAAGACTTCCTCTGGGATGCAAGACCATGAGAAGGTAGCGGTATGCCTTTCTTTTGATCCTAGAAACACTATGAAATTAGAAACCTAGCTACTTTCTGATTCTGTCTACTAGAAATTATATGACAGGAATGTGCTTCAGTCATGTTCCTTTCTGAACAGGAACATCACAACTCCATTCTGTGATAGCAGGAGGGACGCAGTATACAACTGACGATAAAACTTTTATGTCAGCTAGGATTTACACCACCTAGGATTCACCCTCACCAAGAAAACAGTTAGCAATGCAAGTCAAGCCAGTAATTCAGATGCATGAATGAGACAATTATAAACTTTGAAGTTCTGACCCTTAGACAGAAAGATAACACATCTTATCTGAAATACATCAAAGCACACAGATACTAGTGTTTGTAGGCTCTGCTTCTGTTGTGTATCTTTAAAGTTGAGGCATAACATTTGAAGTCTGTGGAATCAAATTCAATACTGATGTAAAATATAACTAGCAATTTACAGTAAATTTCTAAGTTAGAAGAAACAGAACAAAAGTGAAGGTCCTTAATGGTGAAAATGCAAATTATCATTTCCCAAACTGTCCAAAAATTTCTTGGACTGAAAAAAAAATACCCAACAAAAAGGCAAAAAGAAACAAAATTACAAATCCCAAACTACCGTGTGTCTCTAATTTAGTTGGCTAAAATTTGAGAAAGTTTTGATAACTGCATTTTTTTTACTATTTTTTTCAAGGTAAAAAAGCACAATATATATATATGATTGCCAATGTGAAATGCCTTTCAGCTATGAATTATTCTCATCAGAAACAGTGGAATCTTCTTTTCAAAAGTTGTTGGTCTCTTGTGTCTTGCTCAACAGAAACCTTAAACCCTATTAAAAAATCAGTGCTGCTAGCAAAGGTGTGAACAGATGTTTTATCTCCACATTTTGCGCATAAATGCAAGTATTCTGATGTAAATTGATCAAACTGTAGAAACAAATCATTTAAGATTTGTGCAGTGATTAATAATAGAAGCCAGTAATCAAATTTCCCTGCCACCAACACATCTGTTACAGAGAGTTTCTAGTTTGCCTTATTATGCAAATATGCAATAAAACAAATAAATTACTTGATTTAACACCTGGTTGAAAAAAAACATTATTTTTAGTTTGTTTTTTTTTTAATATATTGTTTTCAGTATTGATAGCCACTTGATGTAGACTAATTCAATTATGCTTATGTAAGGAGTCATAGAACTGAGAGGGGAAAAACTACAAAATCTTCTCAGGAACTGCTTCAGTATTTTGAAGATATTTAGAATTCCTCAGACACAAATAGCTTCTGGAATAACAAAGTGCACAGGAGAAAATATTTTTCCTTGAGTCCAACACTTCTGCATAGTTCTGCATATAACTTGGTTCTTCAATATTAGTAGCATCACTTATATAAGTGAATCTTTCTGTTAGCTTGAAACAACCAGCTTTTAATACATCACTGCACATAAAAATGAATGTGATCTCAAAAAAAACTGCTTCTGAACATTTTCCTTGATAGTCTCATGAACTGAGGAAAGGGAAGCATCAGCACAGAATTACTCTTCACTTAAGGTATGCTTAGACTATAATGTGTGGTTATGCAAACTGTAGATTTCAGCAGCCTTTAACATCTTAAGACTGCTGCCACTGGCTCTGCAGTGGATGAAGACAGCAAGTTCTGCAGTGCTCCTCAAGAAGTCATTACCTTGGTCTTGTCACTGCTATCCAGATGAAAAGGGCTTGATCAGGTGAACTTTGCAGCAGAGAACCTCCATCAGACTTGTCCAGACTCCAATCTTCGTCCCTCAGCCCCTGCCAAGTGATTCCAACAGCTCCTCAAGGCATTCCTCTCTGATGTCTTCAGATTGCCCTCAGGTCAGCTCTGGCAGCAGGACACAGGAGGATGCCTCTGTTTATGCTTCTCCGGGTCTGCTGCTGCATTGCTGGGTAGTGGCCCTGCCATGGTCCCTTGTGCGATGCCCTAAGGTAATGGTGCCCTTTGTGCAGCCCTGCCACTGCAGCCCACTGCCCTGCCACCTAGCATCCTTTGGAAAAATGCCTTTGGGGTGTTTGCCCCAGGAAGCCCAGGGGGCTGTCCCTGCCTTTGGTGGCCATGCACTTGGCACAGCTGCTGGATGTCCCTGATGCCTCCTTTGACACTCAGCTCACAAGGACAAACATTGTGCTGCTACTCTTCTCTCAGGGCATGTCAGAAACCAAACCAGCTCTGCAACCCAGAGACCACTGCAGTAGCTATCCTCTCCCCGTGCCACAGCTAATGCCCTGGCCCTGACAGGGACCTGATCTGGCTGGACACAAGCCTTTTTGCTGGGGCATAAGGGGAGTGATTTTGGCAGTTGCAGGCTTGAGAAAGCCAAAGTGTAACCAAAGCCGTTGGCTGGGATGGATGATGCCAACAGACGACTATGGAAACAAGACAGGCTTTGAAAAACAAGTGAGCAGAGATTAGGCACAGTGGAAAGCTTGGTCATTGTCAGACCTAGAATATTTGGATCTGTGCCCAAAGCACAGCCAGGCAAATAACGACCCTTCCAAACTGTAAAAATAGCCCATTGCTGCTGCAGCCATCATGTCCCTTTTTCCCACTGAATTCAAGCTTTCCAGCTCCCCTGTCAAACACACCCATTGGCTGTGTTTCTATGGGATACAAATCTCACTTCAGCCCTAGGTTAAAACTTTCAGAGCTCATTTGTGACTTTAACCTTTCTGAGAGCTAGTTGTCTGCCTCACTTTGTGGAAAGACATTCAGATCTTATCTTATACCCTGGCAAATGTCGTTTTCCTTCATGATTTAGTGTTTGGAGTACTGAAAGAGTAAGGGAGTTACTGTTCTTGCCATTTCAAACGTTAGTGCCAAAATTGATACATACCTTCAGACTATGTAAATCAGGGTATTTATACCATAGACATCTATTTGATTGTGGTGATGCCAGAGGTGAAAGAAAGGGTTTTGATTCCCTCCATGTGAGCTTTGCAGACACATAGAGAACACGCATGATTTCCTCACTGTTCCTTACCAGTGCACCAAGGGGCATTTTCTACTATGCAGTCCTAACTACAGGTTAATATCTGGCTGCAGGACTGGTGTCAACCCCAGAATTATTATTTATTTTTTTTTTTTAATCATAGCTCTGTTTACACGACACCAGGCCTGCTGGCAACAAATGGGACACACCTGTCTCAAAGGGGGTGTCCTGGTTTTGTTAAAAACACGTTTCTCTTTCAGTGAATTTGCCTGTCAGCTAAAGCCTTCATATTAACTGCATTTTCCTGGAAAACCAGATACATGTTTTGTTAAATATAGCAATGGAATGCAAGGTTATGATAACGATGGATGCACATCTTGCGAGAGGGGCAATGAGAAACAGGTGACCAAGAAACTGACCAACTGAATATAACATCCCATTTACGTGAATACTTCATGTAAAAGTGCGAGATCACGAGGATCTTGTCCCTTTTTCTTATGGCAGACACTAGGAGAGGACCTTGCTAGTCGTCCCTGTGAACTGAGGCTTAGCGACAGGCTGAATCCAGCTCCAGTTGGCTGCAGAGTCCAATCCAGGACTTCGGGTGCTGGCTCTGCAGTTGCTGGGACTTTCAAGATTGGTTTTGTATATTTTGTATTATTTTCTCTATTCTTATTACTAGCATTAGTAAAACATTTTTAACTTTTCCGACTCTCTTCTCTCTGTCCTTCTTTCCCTCCCAATCGCCTGTCCTTAGTGGCAAGAGGGGAGAGGCAGGGACCGAAGGAGGAAGGTTGGGGAAAGGGGGTTAACAATGCATCTGCCATGGTTTTATTGTCACCCTGCAATCAAAACCTCGACAAGGGGAAAGGAATTCTTGGGCAGGAGTTAGCACAGTTCATTGAGTATTTATGGGTAAGAATCAGGGGGAAGGCCAATGAGGCAGATATCCTGGTGGAGTCTGTCACAGACCACTCAACCAGTATGAAAAGGCATATGAAATAACCTGCAGGCAGCTGGGAGGTCTCACAATTGCTAGCCCTTGTTCTTATGCAGGACTTCAATTTACCAGGTTTGTGTTGATATACAACACAGCAGAGAGGAAACAGTCTAAGAGGCTCCTGGACTGTGTAGAAGACAACTTCCTGACATAGCTGGTCAGCGAGACAACTAGGAAAGGCATCTCACTGGACCTGTTGTTTGTGAACAGAGAAGGACTCATGGGCTATGTGACAGTCAGACAACACCTTAGGCATAACAATCATGAAATAACTGAGTTTTCTCTTCTTGGGGAAGTAAGGAAGGGAGTCAGCAGAACTGCTGCTTTGGACTGCTGAAGGGCAGACTGACCTGTTTAGGAGGCTGGTTGACAGAGTCCCTTGGGAAGCAGTCCTGAAAGGCAAATGAGTCCAGGAAGGCTGGTCGTTCTTCAAGAAGGAAATCTTAGAGGCACAGGAGCAGGCTGTCTCCATGTGTCGAAAGACAAGCTAGCTGGGAAGAAGGATAGCCTGGCTGAACAGAGAGCTCCAGTTGAAACTCAGGAATAAAAGAAGAGTTTATGATCTGTGTAAGAAGGAGGACTACAAGGATGCTATGAAGTTATGCAGGGAGAAATTCATAAGGGTCACAGCCCTACTACAGCTGAGCCTGACAACTGCTGAAAAAAAACAATAAAAAATGTTTTAATAAATACATTAACAACAAAAGGAGGTCTAAGAAGAACTCCTCCCCTTTCTTGGATGTGGGGGAAAACAGTGACAGAGGGCAAGGGAAATACTGAGTTACCAAATGCCTTCTTTACCTCAGACTTTAATAGTAAGACCACTTGTTCTCAGGGTACCCAGCCCCCTGAGCCAGAACACAGGGACAGGGAGCAGAATGAAGCTCTAATAATCCAAGGGGAAATGGTGAGCAACCTGCTATATCACTTCCATATGCACAAGTCTATGGGACCAGATGGCATCCATCCAAGGGTGCTGAGGGAGCTGGCAGAGGTGCTCACCAAGCCACTTTCAATTATTTATCAGCAGACCTGGCTAACCAGGGCGGTCCCTGTTGACTAGAAGTTGGTAAATGTGATGCCCATCTACAAGAAGGGAAAGAAGGAAGATCTGGGAAATTACAGGACTGTCAGTCTGATCTCGGTGCTGGGGAAGATTATGGAGCAGATCATCCTGTGTGCCATGAAACAGCGCATACAGGACAACTAGGAAACCAGGTCTAGTCAGCATGGATTTATGAAAGGCGGGTCCTGCTTGGCTAACCTGATTGCATTCTATGACAAGGTGACCTCTTTAGTGGATGAGGGAAAGGCTGTGGATGTTGTCTGCCTAGATTTTAGCAAAACCTTTGACATTGTTTCCCACAGCATCCTCCTGGAGAAACTGACAGCTCGTGGTTTGGACAACTGTACTCTTTGTTGGATGAAAAACTGGCTGGGTGGCCAGGCTCAAAAAGTTGTGGTGAATAGAGTCAAATCCAGTTGGCAGTCAGCCACAAGTGGTGTTTCCCATGGCTCAGTAATGGGGGTAGTTCTATTTAAGATCTTTATCAATGATCTAGACGAGGGGGTTGAATGCACCCTCAGTAAGTTAGCAGATGACACCAAATTGGGTAGGAGTGTTGATCTGCTTGAGAGTAGGAAGGCTCTACAGAGGGATCTGGACAGGCTGTATTGATAATCCAAGGCCAGTTGTATGAGGTTCAAGAAGGCCAAGCACCAGGTGCTCCACTTGGGTCACAACAACCCCACGCAACACTTCAGGCTTGGGGAAGCGTGGCTGAAAAGCTGCCTGGGGGTAGAAAAGAATCTGGGGATGCTGGTTGACAGCTGTCATGGTTGAGACAGAAAAACGACGTAGACCAAGTTCTTCCAGGACGAAAGTAGTAGATGCCATTTATTGCCACAAGTGCATTTTTATACAGTTTTGCCAATTCATGTGTCTCTTCACTATTGGTTACAAGTTACAGCAGTAACATCTCATTGGCTATTTTTGCTATCATTAGTGTTACTCTTTTACTCCCTTCTCTCTCACAGGTACATCCTTAACATCTCTGGATACTCCTTTACTCCCATCTTTCTCACAGGTAGGCCTTAATATCTTCAAGGCTGATTTCTGTTGCCATGCCCTCTGTCGAGGAATCCAAGAACCCACCATAGTCCCCCACTGACAGCGGCTGAATATGAGCCAGAAGTGCGTCCAGGTAGCCAAGAAGGCCAATAGCATTCTGGCTTGCATCAGAAATAGTGTGGTCAGCAGGACTGGGGAAGTGATCATCCCAGTGTACCTGGCACCGATAAAGCCCCATCTTGAATACAGTGTTCAGTTTTGAGCACCTCACTGCAAGAAAGTCACTGAAGTGCTGAAGAGAGTTCAGAGAAAGGCAGTGAAGTTGTTGAAGGGTCTGGAGCACAAGTCTGATGAGGAGTGGCTGAGGGAACTGGGGCTGTTTAGTCTAGAGAAAAGAAGGCTGAGGGGAGACCTTATCACTCGTTACAACTACCTGAAAAGAGGTTGTAGCATGGATGGTGTTGGTCTCTTCTCCCAAGTAACAAGAGATGCAATGAGAAGAAATGACCTCAAGTTGTGCCAGGAGAGGTTTAAGTTGGATATTAGGAAAAATTTCTTCATGGAAAGGGTTGTCAGGCATTAGAACAGACTGCCCAGGGAAGTGGTTGAGTCACCATCTTTGGAGGTGTTTAAAAGTTGTTTAGATGAGGTTCTTAGGGATATGGTTTAGAGGTGGACTTGTCAGTGTTGGGTTAATGGTTTGGCTCCACGGTCTTAAAGGTCTTTTCCAACCAAAACTATTGTATGGTTAGGATTGGACAACTTCATTTATTTATTTTTTTTAAATGAGCTAGGATAACTTTCTCACTTCTTTTCTGTCTCAAGGGAGTGTGACAGGTTGTGTGAGACTTTCAGATTTTTTCATTTTTTTTCTACAATGCCCCAGATGTATATTGGAAGAACTAAGACCACATTTACTTCTGTGGAATAGAAGAAAACCAAAGTAGTAAAAAATAAAAGTATTAAAATGTGTCCCTAAGACAGAATTTTGTTCTGAAAATGTTTTTTCATTTTTTAATGCAACCATACATGCTGCCCCCAAAATTCTTTATGCTGAATTATGCATTTTATGAATTAATGCTATAAAGCCAGGAAGACATTAATTTCAAACAAACATCATCTTTCAGCTCCCTGGGTTACAGAATATCCAGCTGTGCCAGCAAAGTATATTGTTCTGGAGGGATGCATATTAATACAGTCATCTTAGAGCAGAATATGTTCATTTATAAACTGCATTCAAAAATAGCCAAACAGAAAGTTCTGTAAGTATTGAATGTCTTATATCCATTATTGATAGATCACACTGATAAACAGCATGTATATTCAAGTCATCCTGCAGACAAAGAGAGACAGAACCCATCACTTAAGGGAAGATGAAGTACAAATATGTCCACCGTTCCCAGTAACTACTCAAAAATCTGATGAAAAAAAACCTATCATATCCTTTTCTTCTGTATAACAAACAGAAAAGAGGGAGAGCAGTGTCTGGGAAGCATATAAGAATGGAATTAGAAATTCAGTTTGTGTAGTACAGTATGTCTTTCTCTCCGAAAAAAGTGATTATCAGCAGAGTTTAATGGACATTTTGATCCAAATGTCTGTCTGCCAGGTTTTTGTTTTGTGTCTAGGATATTTTTTATCTTTTTCCTCTTTTTCTTCTTTTTTCTTTATTTTTTTTTTCTTCTCATGTCTTTTCAAATGAATAGCAGAAAAGACAATTAAAAAGAGATCTTTACAAGAAGGCATTACAGTTAGTGTAAAGAGAAAATCTAGAAGCTTGTCAGGTATTCATTAAGAGAAACACTGAAAAATATCTGAGCTTGTTCAAATTCCAATAGATCTCCACAGCTGAGAAACCAGGTTTCAGAAAAAAATAGCAATGAAATTCCTTGTATTCTTTGTTTTGGCTACTCTGATCTCAAGTAAAATCTTCCCAGCAATATTCTTTGTAGAGTTCAGAATGAATGTAGAGACAATAAAAAGGGTTAAACGTTTTTAAAGTATCACTAAGTGCGTGTGTCTGTTTATATTTTGTATTTTCAACATGGTGTGTAAAGCAACAATACTTTTTTTTGTTGGTCGTTTGTTTGTTTTTGTTGTGGTTTTGTTTGTTTGTTTGTTTGTTTGTTTGTTTTTCTTAATGAAGAGCCTGGCAGAGGAATAAAGTAAAATTTCTTCTTGAAAAGGGCAGAACTGATCATGGTCCCTGTAGAGCCATTTAGTGCCTAAAAGTAGACATATAGTGATATTTCAAAAGCCTTGATGTATTCAACCACATTAGACTGTGTAGATAGGGCACAGGACACAAATCAGTCATGCACCCTTCTGGAAAGTCAGCTGAATAGCAGACATTAGGTCATCTAAAATGGTATTAGATCCTTGTGTTACCTGACTTGCTCTTTATCAATCTTGTGCTTGATACAACATGGAAAACTTCAAATTACTATAAAGTTCCTTTTCTTCATTCTCCTAGAGCCTCATTTTCCAGATTAATGAACTGATTTCATCATTTAGACAGTCTCCAAAGTGAAAAGAAAGCTGTAAAAATACCACACAAGCATATACAGTTTTACATTTCTTGTGTACAACTCAATGTATTATTGTTCATTGTACATTGTCCAGACCTCCAAATAATTTCCATCAATGTTCTGTATCACTTCTGCCATGAGATAAGATGATAAAGATTTGAGATAAGAAGCTAAGGATTTAAGAGATATAAATGTAACCAATTATGTTATCTCATAATTATTTAATTAATTTTAAGGAAATTATGTGACACAGAGAGTTTGTGGAGGTTGCAGTCCCACCCTTTCTGGGCCACATCAACTCAAGGCAAGTCAGGCGTGTTGCAGAGAACGATTCCCATTATGCAAATGTAGTGAGTTAGAGCATTCAGGTATGCCCTCTGTACTCTCAGAGCTCCTGACATATGAGGAGATACCCCTTCTGCCTGAAAAGGTAGCAATGATCAGTCATTCCAAACCTGTGGCTCACCTGCTACCTGGATTGTAGCCTGAGTGAGTCAGTACCAGAACTATACAATCTGAAACGTTCTGGACGTAGACAAATGATGGAAAACACCAGAATATTATTGCATCCCAAGTGTGGCCAAAGTGGAAAAACATGGACTGAAGTCAATGATCTCATGACCCTGTAAATAATGAACCTAAGTGAGGCCAGTTGAGATCTCCAGGGTCACAGCCACTTCACATCTGCCTCTGAGGTGGAATGCCTCTCAGAGACACGTCACGATGAATGGACACTGTAGAGCCATGGATAAAGATAGATTTCCCAAGACTCAACAAGTACCCATTGAGAATGCCAATGCATTGAAAATGAGTAATTCACTAAACACGATAAGGAAATTTCAGTCATAGGTGTACCTCCACATATATTCAAATATCCATGGATTAATACACACATGCATGTGTGTGATTTATAAATTTGTATACATGTGGTTTTATTCATATATAGGGAACTGAGTGTACTATCAGCAAGTTTGCTGATGACACTAAGCTGGGAGGTGTGGCTGACACACCAGAAGGCTGTGCTGCCATACAGCGGGACCTGAACAGGCTGGAGAGTTGGGCGGGGAATAACCTAATGAAATTTAACAAGGGAAAGTGTAGAGTCCTACATCTGGGCAGGAACAACCCCAGGTTCCAGTATAGGTTGGGAAATTACGTATTAGTGAGCAGTGTAGGGGAAAGGGACCTGGGGGTCCTGGTGGACAACAGGATGACCATGAGCCAGCACTGTGCCCTTGTGGCCCGGAAGGCCAATGGCATCCTGGGGTGTATTACAAGGGGGGTGGTTAGTAGATCGAGAGAGGTCCTCCTTCCCCTCTACTCTGCCCCGGTGAGACCACATCTGGAATATTGTGTCCAGTTCTGGGCCCCTCAGTTCCAGAAGGACAGGGAACTGCTGGAGAGGGTCCAGCGTAGGGCAACGAAGATGATTAAGGGAGTGGAGCACCTCCCTTATGAAGAAAGGCTGAGGGAGCTGGGTCTCTTTAGTTTGGAGAAGAGGAGACTAAGGGGTGACCTTATTAATGTTTATAAATAAATAAAGGGTGAGTGCCATGAGGATGGAGCCAGGCTCTTCTCGGTGGCAAACAATGGTAGGACAAGGGGTAATGGGTTCAAATTGGAACACAAGAGGTTCCACTTAAACTTGAGAAAAAACTTCTTCTCAGTAAGGGTGACAGAGCACTGGAACAGGCTGCCCAGGGAGGTTGTGGAGTCTCCTTCTCTGGAGACATTCAAAACCACCTGGACATGTTCCTGTGCGACCTCACTTAGGCGTTCCTGCTCCAGCAGGGGGATTGGACTAGATGATCTTTTGAGGTCCCTTCCAATCCCAAACATACTGTGATACTGTGATATATCTGTGTATATGTCTATGTGTATGCTATCTGATGTATCTCTTTCTAAGTACAGTGAGACCATTGCGATTTTTGACTCTGCAATCAAGTCATTGTTTTGATTGTAATAATTCCGACCGAATTGTTTGAAATCACTTTATTAATCAGCTGTCAATTCAGCACTATTAGAAATCATATATTAAGATTGTGATCTACCTCAATCAATTTCAAACTGATGCCAAATCAAAACCATGTAAAAATCCATCTGTGACAGAATTTAACATGGCTTTTCACCTTTCAAAGTTTGTAGCACTATGAACGAAACGTGACTTGTAATAGCACACATTTGGTGTATAAGCAGTTCTTAGAAGAACTTCTCAGTGTCAGGTTTCAGGATTTCAGATGCATTTGATCTGCTTTCACATGGGAATTGTTATTGTTGTATTCCATTACAAGAACCTGGGGAGGAGAATGCGTGGCCTGAGTGCTCTTATCTGCTGGAAGTTTTATATCATTACAGTGGCAAAGAGTGGTCATTTTTAACACTATTGGAAGCTTGAACAGTCTTCAAGGAAGTCTTACGTGAACCAGTGGTGACACAACTCAACACAAAAATCAGAGTTGCAATTCACATATTCCTCTGCAGATATGGGATTCGTACAAGTTGCAACTTCATTTGATCAGTAATTAATAAATATTTAGCAAGCTACATAAACAATCAGCAGGTTGACAATAATCATTCATGCAAACACAAAAGATCTGCTAAAAATATGACCTGTCTGTGTAATTCAGTAATTAGCAGAAACTGTATAGCAGGAAATATAGAAGGAAATCCATAATTTTGTGGTGTGGTAACAAAACAGAATGAAAAAGAAAGAGCACTTATAGTCAAGAAGTACAACAGAAAAAAATATCCCCAAATTATTATTTTAAGATGAGATGAAGCGGCATGGAAATAAACCACTTGATCAGTGATCAGAATTATCCTGACAGGATCAGTGGAACTACAGGAAATTAATGAATGAGCTGACAGCAAAAATTTTGTATTTACAGCTTATATAATACATAACTGAGGAGGAGACTGAGATAATAAAAAAGGCCACAGAAGCCAATGGTAATAGAAATTCTGAAGAAACATAATAAAAATGAAATATGGTTATTGGAATACTATGAAATCTGTAGATTAGTAAGAGAGTTGAATACTGTTCAACTGCCCTCACACAATCCGCTCCCCTCCTCCCAGCTTCAGCTGTTCGCAGATGTCAGTCAGCTGCTCTACATGCCCTCCATAAAATCCATTAAAGAAACATGTGTATTTTATTTTTTTTTTCTCGTAAGAAAGCAAAAATATAGAGGCGTTGCTCAGCTATAAGTCTCATGAACTGAGTGTTCACTGTCATGTATCTGATTTTGATTAAATTACTTTTGATTTAAACACTGTTTCTTGTATAGCATCTTGTCCTTCAGACTTAGAACTGTATTAGGAAGATTTTCTTTAACCTGAACTACTACTTCACTGATATCTGCAAGTTTGTAAGGGAAAAATTATTTACCTCAGAAGCTGTGCATCAAAAACTGCAGGGTCAGTTTTACCCTACTACCTAACTGCAGATCAATATATGAAATGTAGTCACATTTGAGTATGTAGTCACATTTGAGTAGTCATTTGAGGTCCCTTCCAATCCCAAACATACTGTGATACTGTGATACTGTGATTTATTATACCCTTTCCCATGGAAAAACAATCAGACTCATTTTTTATTCTGTTGTCTATATACATTTTAATAACAATTTAAACCATTTATCACCATTTGCTATAAAACACCCTATTGCAAAACAGGTTGAGTTCAGATAGAGAAGCTGTGTATTGGTCTGATGTTAAACAGCATAGAGATATCATGTTTGCAGAATTTTACCAACATTTGACGTAATAAATCACTAGTGACTGCTAGCCATAACAAGCACCAAGATGAAATACCACTCCATGGTAAGACTGACACAATCTGTGTGAGAAAAATCCATAACTTTTCAATGAACTGTACAAGGATCCAAACTGATGGCAAAGACAGTGAAAAAGACCACCATAAAAAGGGCATCTCTCTGCATATTTTGTAACATCACTACAAGTAGCCAAATAATTAACTTCAGCACAACTGAAATTATGTGTGCAATTCATTTGTGCACCATTGCCCAAAACAAAGCCTACGCTTAAGCTGAACTGTATTATCACTACTTTCTCTATGCTCTGGGTTGTATATAATTTAAACAAAAAAAAAAATTATCAGTACCACTAATGTAGGAGAGTTTCTTTCACCAAAACGTAATGACGCCAGTAACCATCTTAGAACAACTTAGAAACTTTCAATGCAGTGCAACTCTTCTTCCAAAATTCAGTTCAATATTGCTTCAGATAGCTTCCTTTAAAGCACCTATCAAAAAGACAAAGTAAAAAGTTACTGCTTGGAAAAATGTACATTTCAGTATACTGTTCTGCAGAATGCCTTTGATTCCGGACTGGGGCACTTAAAACAGCATTTCAAAATGCTTGTTTTCTGCTATTTTTTGGCATCATTACACTTGCTTGGGAAATAGTACTATATGCTGTGAAGCTGTCCACTATACTGAATGAAAGATACTCCAGACTAAGTAATGGAAACAATCAGTATGTTCTCTTAGGGACAAACCTACAAGGCATCAAGAATGCTGTCAGTGCTAAGGCAGAATGCACATGACAGACTAAAGATACAAGAAGCTGTTTTATGTCCAACTGACCAACTTGGCTGACTGAAACAACAAAAAAATATTGTTACAATGCAGACATTAGATGCAAATAAATACAGCTCCAATAACAACAACAACCGTACAATTGTGAACATTAAACATATTGCTTAGGTAATAATATGAGGGAATGAACATTTGTCATATTGCTGAAAACTTTCTGTAGTAATGGGATTATAATGAAAACAGAGGTGTTTAAATATCTGTCAATAAAAAGTGACAGGATACAATACAATATGTGGAAATGTACTGTTCCAAGGACAAGTAGGACAACCTGGAGAACTGTGGAAGATAGTAGTATAATATACTAACACAAAAGAAAGATCATGCCAGTGATCTAATTAAGACTATAGAACTGCCTATAACATTAACTCATTTTTGGAAAATATTATGCTGGTAATGGAAGAATACAAGAAATAGTAGTAATAAAATGCACCTCTTCTGATATCCATGTAATTTGCTGTAATGCATAGGACAGGAATTAAGGTCATAAGGAATAGTGTTGTTTGCATTCAAGGTTTATGAGTGATATCTTCCACATCTAGCAAGTAGAGGTACTTAATTTCTTCATGAAATTAAAACATTTTAAGGCAACTTCTGTGAATATATGTATAAACTGTGGTCCTTTTCTCCACATCTCTATATACACATGACAAGTATCAAAACAAACAACAAATCTGATTTTTCTTTTGGACGTTGTCTCTTTAGCGAGCTGCTCATAAAGAACACTGCAACACCTGGATGTATTGGACTCTCCACTAAAAGAAAAAAAGTCACCTATTCAGATCTGGGTCAAATAACATTGGCCTATATCCTGAGAATCACTTAACTTTATGACTTAAGAACCATTGGAAGATGTCTGATCTTCTTCACCACTGAATTGAGTACATCCACAGGGGAGACCCTTCAAATTCTGAAAAATCTCTGTCTACCTGAGTAGGCCTTTATATAGGTTTATTTCTTTATTTTCATTAAATATTGTTTGTATTTAATGTGAAATAGGTAGTTTTTCTTTCCACTGAATTACATTTCTTAATGTGTCTGGTCGGTCACTTTCACTCACTTATTTTTAGAAAGCACATCTCACCTTTCACTGACCTATTTGTGCAAGCAGAGAGAGAGAATCTCATCACATGAGCTCTCATTTTCAGGTCTCATCGTAATAATTTCTCACCTTTGCCAAATTATCTCATGGACAAAACAAAGATTAAAGTCAGTGTACTTGAATTTTATTGGCGCCTTTCCCTATCACTAGCTGTGAGACCAATGTAGAAGTTAAGCACTTTCTTTCTTATTTCCATTGTTATAAAATAGGAACAGCATGGTTAACAGTTGACCAATACCTGGTGTTAGAGAAAGATAAGGTTTCCTGTGCCCCACAGAAACTTTTTCTTTAATAACTTATTTAAGAAGAATTATTTTACATATGCAAGATCTTTATTTTTTATAAAAAGTGACCTGATTTGTTGACTTACGTTAATGTCATAGGTAGTTCTACTACTCAAAATGTCATAGCTAATCTAAAAATTAGGTGCAAATAAATACAGCTCCAATAACAACAACAACATTATAATCTTCTTTACTTTAAAACAACATCTGAATTAAAAATTAAAAATTTATGAGGGGACAGAGGGAGTTTAGGGTACAATTTTAATGAAAAGAAGATGGGAAGAGAACACGTTTATTGTAAAACTTTGAATAAAAAAAGGTAATAATATTATTGTGCTGCTCTTAGTTATTTTACCATTAACTGAGATTTATTCTAGTAATGAAGAGCTAGCCAGAAAAATGTAACCTACAAGAAATGCAACAGGGTTAGGATGTAGCACAGATTTCCAACGTCTGCAGCCTTCCACTCATCCCTTTGGAGTCTTTTGTTGGGTATATGCAGAGCCTTGTAGTTTAGTAACCTCCATATTACCCTCTCTCAGACAAAGCTATAAATGTTTCTTCTCATCTTTACAGGATGAACTTACATGCTGAAATTCTAAAGTGGCTTCACTCACTCATTTGTGAAGCAGTATGGCCAAAGAATTAAAAACCTCATCATTTTCATGGAACCTAACACCTGTTAGAATTTTATCAATTTTATCCCAACAATTTAAACAAAGACCAAGAGTAAGAAGTGGAAATCAAAGAATAAATTGCAAACATACTTACTCTGTTCTGTCCTCCTTTCTTAAGTGACATGTCAGGGCACTAATTCAAAACCACAAGATTTTTAACTTGAAAGACACAAGACATTCAAAATAAATGAAGACTTTTTAATTCTCTATCCCTCTACCTAAACTAACCAGAATTTTGCAAGTTTGTAGTTCTGTCTGTACCTACATCACAGTTCTTATGTCTCTTGCCATTCACCCTCACTGTCATGTGTTGAAAACTTCTTAAATCTCTCTTGATCCTACAGTAAATTTACAGATATGCCCTAATGAAAGGCTACTTTGCTTCTCTGGTGATGTAAAAAACTGCAGCTCTTCGGATAACAACCTACAAGACTGTAAGAAAGTAAAATCTCTGAATAACATAAAAAAGAAACAAAAATACAAGTTCCCTATGTGTCATCAAAGCAATAGTAACAAACTAATTTTTTGCTACTGAAACAAGAATTCCTGAAAGACTGTGCTGTGAGGAGCTCAGGTAGCTTGGGAACTTAGTCAGTCTCTTCCCAAACATGATTAAGAATTCACATATGTATCCATTACCTGAAAATAGCAGAGGGTTTTGGTGGTGGTTGCAAATAGAAAAGACAATATTGTGGCTGCTTTTCCTTCAGTTTCAGGGGCATGTAAAATTCTAATTATAGGGAAAAAAACCCAAAATAAGTCTTTTATTTTAAAGTATAACAAGGACACCAAAACACAATGGGTAGGATCCTTTCCTATTTTGTGTAAATTGAAGGAAGAAAGTAACACTGATAGGTAGAGGATAAAACAATATTTTCTAAAACAAGATAAAATTCTACATATTTATTGCAGTTTCACTACTATATAAGTGGATCAATTTGTTAATTGCAGATTCAGGTTCAGCATACAAAATAAGTTGCCTCAAGTGAACTTTAGCTTGCTGAGTTCTGTTTTTGAGGTATGCTTACATCTTTCTAAAGAAAGCAACATTAAATTTTCTAAAGCAGGTGTTTCTCTGTTGTATGAGGACTTAAAGATTTAGTTTTCTACATTATTTTGCACTATTTTTGAGTGTTGAATACATTATTTTATAGTCTTCTCATTACGTAAGCTTGGACTCTCACGAATATGCAATGTCTCTCACCTAAAAAAGGTCCTTGTGACTCATTCTGGTTTAGAGCTGACAGAATATTGATCATCCATTAAGCAAATTTAGTGCATGTAATACCATCCTCAAGGTGGAGATAAGGAGACATACAGTGTAGGAACAATAAGACTACTTAATATTCTAATCTTAATCACTTATCTACTGTCCATATTTATAACATTGCTCTCAGTGGACACATTCTTTTGTCCTGAACTATCACTCAGGGGTGTTATATTGTAATTCGTTGACGAGTATTTGGTTGCTTTAGACTCCTACTTTAATTTGGTACTGATTAATAAAAAAAAGAAGTCTTACAACTGAGATAATAGAAATAATTGTTACTGTTTTCATACAATTCTAAAATTGAAGTTAAACTGACAAAGTGACCTTATTCTGATACACAGTGTTTTGGTGAAAAGATAAACACAACTGCATTTCATTTCAACAACAAAACTCTTGCAATGTTGTATTATTCCACTGGCTTATCTGCAGTTTAGGGTTTATCTATTCATTCTGCATAAGATCCTGTGAATGTAATTAAGGGTCACACATCTGTTACGAGGAGTAAGGGATAAAGGAATTAATTTCTTATTTTTTCTTCCCTAGAGCTAGAAATTGGCTTGCAAGTTACTATTCATTGGAACACCCCAGAGTGTTGACAATAAATGAAACAGATATAGCTGCACTCCACTAGGCAACAGAAAATCAGATTCACAGAAAAACATCCATCCATAAAAAGTACAGGACATTTATCCTCAGAACAAGGATTTACAGAACTTTTTAGTGACTGAGCACTTCTAAACATTAGAGCTCAGTTAAACTGAGATCCCTAATTTATATGTTATATATTCTGGCATTTTAACTCTATTTCTACAATAATAATTATTTTTTTTAAATTTTTACATTAAAAGCATTATAATTTACAGAAATTTTTATATTATTTCCTTCTCTCTGAATCATTTTTTCCAAAGTTTATTTTCAAATTTTCTATCATGTGTTAGTACCATCAGATCTGACTAATTGTGATGCTAAAGCCTATATGTGAATAAAGCATGACTTAACCGTTATTATGGAATTCAGTGAGTTCAGAAAAAAAGCATAGGGTACTCATTTCAAGAACCATTTGGTATGAGAATATGGTAGACTGTGCAGACATCACTAGAGGGAGTCATGACCACACAAACCAGATTGGTGCATTTCATAAACACTTTACTGAGCTGAAATCTTGTTCCAGGCTGTGAAATTTGTGCCATGTTATACAATGGTCACCTGTAGAAAATTCCCATTTGTTTTCTGGAGAAAGGAAAAGGGGGAAATTAATCTGTCACAAGGAAGAGTTTCTTGTGGTTGTTTTGTTGTTGTTGTTGTTTGGTTGGTTGTTTTTTGTTTTGGTTTGGTTTTTTGTTTGGTTTTGTTTGTTTTTTTATTATTATTATTTTTGATTTTTGTTAATATTGAAGGAGTTACATTTGTAGAATTTACCCATTTAATAAGTAGCCCAAAGAGCTTGTCAAAAAAGCTTTACATGGCGTTTCCCAAGGATAGAGACTCATTGACCTTTCTGGGCAACATGTGCCAGTGCTTGATCACCCCCACGGTGAAAAGGTGTTTCTTCTTATGTTCTGACAGAATCTTTTGTCTTTCAGTTTGAGCCAATTGCTTCTTGTCCTGTCACTTGACACCACTGAGAAGTGCCTGGTTCTGTCTTCTTTACATCCTTCCTTCAAGTATGTACATCAATAAGATCCCCCTGAGCCTTTTCTTCTTCAGGCTAAACAGTCCCAGCTGTCTCAGCCTTTCCTCATAAGAGAGATGCTCAAGTCCCTTAATAGCTTTCCTGGCCTTTCATGGCACTCTCACCAGTGTATTAGCGCTTCTCACGTGCTGGGGAGCCCAGAACTGGACACAGCACTCCAGGCATGGCTTCACCAGTGTTGCTCAGACATATAAAATATCACAGACAGTATAATTAAGATGTGTATTCTTAATGAAATCAAAATTGGAAACCTGATACATGGCAACAGATAGAAAGACCTTGATGAAATGGAACAACATTACCAACAGAATCCAACTATTTCTGTATTATGAAGGGGTAGACAGAATTTTTTTCCTACATTCTAGAAACAACTGCAGCTAAAACCATAGCACAGCTTTCTGTCACCAAGATATAACACTGATTTCTTGAAAAAAAAAATCCAGTTTGAGACCTTTACTGTGACTAAGATATGTTCTTGCTAGAGCCAGACTCTTTCCCATGCTCTAGTTTCATTACTTTTTCTACTGTTTAGGGATGACAGCAGCAAGACTTCTTCTTGCCTTTGGTTTGAAATAGATGCTGGCTTTATTCCTTCTGTGCTCATCTGACTATAGCTTTTGGTCCTACACCTTTTAGTGTCTATGGTGAAGATTAAAGAAGTTGAGGTGCTGCCCTGCCTTTGAGATAGATTGGTATTCACTCAAAGTGAACACCATGTTTCTCCTGAGCCTGTTTCAATGGCACAGGTTTCCTAGTGGTTATATGCCAATCAAGCAGTTCAGAAAGAAAAAAATAAGTGAAGCAGTTAAGAAATGTTTTAGAATACCTTTACTATTTCTTACTATAAAGCCATATGCCCCTCTTCCTAAATGAATGATAAGCACAGTGACTTTATTAAACTCACCCTATCTTTCCTAGTTACCATCAATCAAACAGTAAAGAAACAGTATCATTTGACTGATCTGACTGGTTACTCAAACGATAATGACATCTAAACATAGGCAGAAGTATCAAACAAAAGACTGCAAGCAATCTACAACACAAAATTTGTTTCAAAGAGTTTAAATTTCTGAAAAATAAAAGTAATTTCACAGACCCCGAAGACAAAGAAAGAAACATGTCAATTATATTAATAACACAATTAATCCATTGGAGTACATAGTATTTCTTCATACAGTGGACCTGCTCAAATCACCTTTATTGGATTCCACTGGAGACTACAAAGAAGGCAGTTTTGTGTCTTCATAAATACTTTTTTTTCTGTTGTTTTTTTTTTTTTTAATTAAGAAATTAAGGATTTTTTTTTCTAAGCTTCTCTTTCCTGCATTTATCTTTCCTTCCACTTCTAAATGTTCTTCACATGGCAATAAAAATCAGTGCTTCTCTCCACTTTCAACTGCATTTCTTTTCCTCCTTACTACTTCAAAGTTTAACAGGAGAGTTTTAAAGTACCCTTACAGAGGGCTCTCACCCAGCAGCTCTGCAGAACTGTGTTTGAATAATTCATCAGACTCAATCTTACAGAGTGACTAATGTGCTAATTATACAGAAGAGTCATTTATAAGGTTGGATCGGGTACTCAATGCTAAACATCATTATAAAATATTCATATGGTATTTGGGAATTTTCTGAAAACTGCAGATATGACAGACATCTGTAAAGATGGATAATTTCCTCAGCACCATAACTGAAAAGATTTATCAGAAAGCCAGCATCAGGACTTGGAGAGGTAAAATCTGTTGTGACTGTGTGTTAGAAATATGTTACCTATGCATATTGCAAAGCTATGTAAAAATAGCTCATCAAATTGAAAGCCTCCTATAGTCATGATGCATCCCTTAATTCACTTCCAAATTTGAACCTAATGTTGTACATGGACTATCTTGTACAAGATCTTGTTAAAAGTGCTTATAAAAGCTCTCTGTGTAACATGAAATTTGGCCATATGTGTTTGGCCACAACACTTCAACTTGAACTATACAGGAATGGGAAGCTTTTGATTTATAACAAAAAGTGGAACTTAATGAAAACCAGATAACAGTGTTTGTTACAGGAATAGATGAGATTCTTCTCTCAGAGACATAAGATGCAACAGGAGAAATAATAACGAACAAAAGCCTATCCAACAGCCAGGAAGGCCACATACATATCCAGAGATGAGATCTACAACAGTTCTGTAGCCAAATGAAATACGGCACCATCTAAAGTATATATGCTATCTCATAAGGAATATTTTTGCTGTCGAGATAATATGGCAAACCTTTGCATAGGCAATGGAAAAAAGCTGGTTTCATGTTTCATTTTAAGGTCTACAACTGGGTAAACTCATTAGCTGTAATTTTCTAGACTAAGCCACAGTTCCTCCAGTTACTAAATAGCATAATTTTATTTCACACACTTTCAACAAAGTGGCTCATACTGGACAGCATCTTGGTCGGACTGGATTCTGCAGTGTTCCATTACTGTTTCCTCCTTGACTTTTCATGTTCAAAACAGAAAAATTATTCTGGAAGAACACACCCAGAAGTACCTCTGGGTACCAAGCCAGCCATGGACAGTCTCAGATATGCTAGGAATGCCCATTGCATTCATGATGTAGAAACAGACTGCTAGAAACAAAAAAACCCTCTTTTTTGTATGTTTCCTTCAGGATCAGACAACATAAAATGGAACCAACTAAACACTTTTGCCTTTTCCTTACAAAAACTGCTAAAATTTTGTCGCTTCATGTTGCTTTCCACTTAGGACAAATATTCTTGCGTTTTAAATATCATGGTTCTTTGTTTTGCTTGCAGTCTTCTTCCACAGTTCAATGCTTCTTCAAGTATATAAACATATCTGTGACTAGCCTGCTGCTTAAACAATGACCTTGACTTCTGATGACTTCAGGCTGCAACTCCATTCCCAGCAGGAGATGTTCTGTTAGACTGGATGCTCCAAAACCCTCATGATCCTTTTCACATCTTGCTGCTGACATTATTTTGAGCTCTGCTGTCATAATAACATTTTTCTTAGTCATGATTTAAAATTTGAAATAACTAATCTAGGGTGCCTTCTTTTCCATATACCTCTCTGTCATATAATGTCTCATTTTTCTTACTCTCAGCTGTTTCAGAGATATGAAAGGTTATGTGAATTGCAAAGGGCCTAGGTAGAAAATAGATGCCAACAGAAAAATAGCGTAAGTTTCTCTTGGGTATATATGGAAAAAAAAATCTGCATGTCCACAAGAAGCAGTTTTAGGAGACTAGGGAGTGAGTTGGTGATGTACAATAAGCAATATGATACTTATACATATCGAGCTAACTGACAAAACTAAGTGCAGTGAAAACAGACCTGAATTATGAATATTATATCTAATTGGAAAAATAAGGAAAAACTTCAACAGTAAACTTAGGACAAGAATGATTTTCAATGGCATGAATTTCAACTACTGTTAATATTTCTATGGGATTATTTTACAAGGACCCAAGTGAATTTTAGCTATTATAAGCACGTTTATAAAAATCTCAATCTGTTCTTAATGAATTGGAAAAGGTAAAAAGGAAACAGAAAAGTAAACAACAAATCACTTAAAATTCCACAGAATTGAGTAAAACGTGTTTCATTTAATATTTCTGCCCCCTCAAAAGGAAGCTAAATCACCTAGATTATAATGCAGCTTGAGAACGCATAGGAGAGGGAAAAAGTAATGGGTAATTGTGATACTCTGAGTGTATGAGCAAGCAGTATGTGTATGTTAATTTCAGAGATACAGAAAGAAGTGTCCCTATCTCAGGAAGAATGAATCTTTAATTTCACTCACCTGAGACAGAGGTAACTCTCTGTTTGTTATGGGAAGAGAATCCCATGTGCTGACAAATTTATTGGGCAACTATCCATCCTGAAGAGCTAACAAGTGAAGCTAAATCTTATTCCTTTTTGGAAGAGTTTATAAAGTTCTTACAATTTAAATTCATGTACTTCCACTCAAAAATTTCCACTTAGACTGTTTTGGATATTGATAACAATTTAAAGATTGAACATATTTGGTTAGAAATGGATTAGTTTACTGGTATTTTTAACCACTACGTCTATTAGATACACGTTTTCTCTTAATTCTTCCTTGCCAATGAACTGCAAATCTTCATTCTGTTTAATGCATTGAAGTCATCCCTTGAAAGTGGGCATATGAATGAACAATCATGCAGTGCACCAGATATCATGGGATGTATTTAAAAGTTCTTTTTTTTTTTTTTTTCAGTGTCTGGTTTAACCAAACCTTTGTTTATACAGATGACTATATCTGAATATACCATTGAAATCAGCTCAAGCCCTTTTCATATATGGCTGTGTAAATGAGATAAATTTAGACGCTGGTTAAATTGACAGGCTGTTTCTGGAATTATTCTCTATATTCTGCCCTCATGAGCCATAAAGATTTTTCACTATAATGAGTATTTATATAAACATAGAGACATACAGTGTGATAGACCAGATGGCTGCATTGCCATTCAGAGGGACCTTGACAGACTAGAGAAAGAGGCAGATGGGGACCTCATGAAGCTCAACAAAGGGAACAGCAAAGTCCTGCCTCTTGGAAGGAATAACCTCAGGGACATCTATACAATGAGGGCCGATTGGCTGGAAAGTGTTTTTGCAGAAAAGGACCTGAGGTCCTGGTGAACAACAAGCTGACCTTGAGCCATCAATACATCTTTGCAATAAAAAAAGGCCAACAGTGTCCTGGCTGTATTAGGAAGAACACTGTCAGCAGACCAAGAGAGGTGATTCTTCCCCTCTCCTCAGCACTGGTGAGGCCACACCTGGTGTCTCAAGACCCTCTTAACAGTCATTCCTCTACCCTGTAAACACTCCATCAGAGAAACACAAAATAGCTGAGGTTCAGAGAGACCTCTAGAGATCATCTATTCAAACCCCACTGCTCAAAGCAGGGACAGCTAGATAACTTTCTTAGAGTGCAAGTTATCTCTATAAACTCAGTTAATACTTAAAATTAGCTGCTACAGTCCATGATAGACAGACTTTAAGAGGAAGAGGCATCTTACAGAATTTCAGAATTTACCTCTAAGCAATCCAACATGTAAACATTTACTCTATTATTGCATTTTAAAATCGAGGTGACATACCTTTTTTTTTTTTTTTTCTTTTCATCCAAGAGAGCTGAACAAGTTTCATTTGGTCTTGAGAAAGTATAGATAGAAAATTATTTAAAATTTTATATAGACTGGTATTCAATGTGAAATTTTAAACACAAGCATGCATGCACATGCAAGCATGTGCTCAGAACTTTCAAAATTTAAAATAGAAATTGCATTAATTTAAAACATTAAGACTTGAGACTTTTTTTACGTTATTGTTTATGGGAAAATATGGAAAATTAGCCTGATTGCTTGCATACTTCCAGATACCACTGACAAAAAGAACCCAGAGTGAGCAACATGACATTAGCTGGAAGGTATTATCAGTCAGGCAGAGTCACTCTCATTGATTGATTAAAAATTTATAAGAAAAACAGTACCACTTGATTATCTGGAAGAATACTTTTTCTACTTGTGGCTGGCTGCACATGAGACTGCTTACCCTAGAAGACGTCTATACCTTTGTTTTTGTTTAAAGTAGTGATGCACAGGTAGTAAAAGTAGCAATGCTACTATTTTTGTCTTCCAGTGATGTTAATTTGTTGCAGCAAACTATTCTGGAGCAACTGTCTCTGAGACAGTGGCCACCCTCTGTGAAATGCATCTAGAGAATGGCCCCAGCCAATGTATTGCTGTGATAGCTTCTTGCCCTCAGCTGGAGACCCAGCCCCTTTCTTGTACTGATTCTACCACAGACAGAATTTCCAGAAAAATCCAAAATTTTCATAAACGAATTATGAATAAGTTTCTGAGAATTCAGAGGAATTTGATAGGAGAGTATAGGTATTCACAGCAGAATTGCTCTGTAGTTTGTTGCTTTCAGACTCCTCTATGTGAACATTTTATGCAGTGAATGGATCTCAACACACAGCACTGGGACAAAGCATCTTGAAAAGTAATGCATTTACCTATTTCTACAGTGAAAATGAGTGGGAAGGAAGCTTCATGTCAGTGAGGGAATCTGAAGATGAGTGGTATATTCTGAGGAAAGGTTTAAAACAAAAGGAATTTATGTACTTAGCAAATATACCTCTGTCTTTTGCTAGCTCTGCTCAACACTTGCCTCCTAGGGAATGAATGTGCTATTTTTTTCATAATCTGCATGTAGCTTCTCTGTGCTCTAAACCCTGGATTTGGGAGATTATGCAATCCTTCAGGTTGGTATAATTTGTATCTGTGGGGTAAGGTCAGTGCAGTTCTCTGACCGTTTTTTCTGCTACACATAGAATGTAATAAATCTAGTAGTATTCAAGAACACATTACACTTCTGGAGACATAACATTAATTGACTGTAAATAAAGCCAAACGTATCCTGAAATGCTAATGTTTGTAACTTCTCGGTTTGGTGCCTCTTTCTTGTGCTGTTTACTGATCGTGCAACAGTCTTTCCATGCACTCACCCACCTTTCCTGCTGTCTACCTTCACAATACCCATGGAGGTTTCATTGAGAGCTTATTATATCATTGTATTTGCAGGTTTCATTCATTATTTCAGACTTCTGCATTTTAATTTTTTCTTTGGAATTATTTCTTTTATATGTTGTTGAAGTTTTTGACAGTTAACAACATAAACCAGATTAATAGGCCCGATACAAAAAGTAATAAATCGAGATTATTGTGACAGTATGACAGAATAAGTATTCAGAATTTTTCAAAGTAAAAGTAACTGATACTATAAAAGGAAAAGTAGAAATGAGGTGCTACAGTCTTGTGTACTTGCTGTGGATGGATTTGACTGTCAGGAAGCTGCAATGGCTGGCAGCTCTGCTAGAGAGGGTGCCAGGAGCCATAGGGACTTCCCCGGAGGCCAGCAGGACAGACATCTTCAGTGAGGAGGGCCCATCCCACCCCCCACAGCCAGGAGCAGGGCAGATAGGAGGCAGCCAGAGACAGCCCTCGCCCCAAGCATTGGGTGCATCCCTGGGGGTGGGGACAGACCAAAGCCAGACAGGGATGGTGGGTGGGGTCAGGATCAGGCCCAACAAAAGAACCCGAGGTTTGGCACAGCACCAGCATGGCCACACAGGGCCATGGGGATAGAGATGGGCCAAAGCTGGACCTGGTTCAGCGAGCCCCGTGGCCAAGCCAGGCAGGGCTGTGAAGAACTAGAGATTGACCCTCCTGTGGCATTGCTGGAGCACAGCCTGGTGGTCCCAGGGGCTGACATGGGGTCCTGGGCCAAGAGTAGGGGTGGGAAGACCCCTGAGGGTTGGCCAGGGACTGTCAGGACTGGGAGCATCTTTAGGCCCATTACATTATCTGGTGTGTCTTAAATCAGAAAATCTTCCTCACAAAGAAAAAACTGACAACTAATAAAATGAATTAGTTGAAGAATGCATGAAGTGAACCCAAATGGTACATAATTATTCCCATATGAATTTTCCTCATATAAATTATTTATTCCCATATTAGGGAAATTTTTAATTCATACTGTAAATAATGTCTGGAGAAGTCTTTTCAGATGTTGCTAAATGATTTGTTCTGTCTCTGGAGCAAATTAGATTAAATGTTGTAACTCAGCTAAGAAAAAGGTCACAGGTCTGGCTGAAGTGTACTGAAATTTGAAAATATGTTTTTTTAACATGACTGAAACCCATCACTGTTATTTGGGTGCCTTTCATCTGATTTCCATCAGGTAAATCTATCTCCTCTTAATTCCATGATTTACCACACATTCCAGACAAATTAAGTGTTCCCCAAGTTTACAGTTGAAAATCATGAACTTGAGGTTATAGAGAGAAGGTGCTTACACTAAAAGATTCTTTCAACAGTTCGTATTTTCCTGGAGGAATATTTTAAGTGCCCTACTTCCTTCATTTTGGGTTATTTTCGTGCCTGAACCCTTCTTCTGAATGCCAATGACTTCTATGCAGCAAAAGGAGGAAAGGGTTATTAATTTCTCTCATTCACTTTATGACCCATTCTTTCCTACATATTTTAATTGTTCTTATTGTTAAAAATTTGGATTTTTCTGAAGAAACCTAATACAAAAGGAAAACCTTACTACAGGCTTTTTTTTTTTTTTTTTTAATATCATATCTTTCAGGAAAGAAAAATGTTATTTGAATCTTCTTAACTGTGATTGGGGTCCAACAAAGGCTGTTGGATAGAATCCCTGGTTTTCATTTATTGAGAATTTGTGCTTTATGTGAGATGTGTTACCTTGCTTGTATGATGGCAAATAGACACTTTGCCTGTTACAAACTCATACTATATTTATTTCCTACTCTTATTGTATTTGTTTTTAACTGTTTGGTAATGTACAAAGCTGGCATATGTCTCACCAGATTATAAATTCTACAAAGCTGTTAGCATTTTGTGAAGTATCATAATGTACTCTTGACTGATCTTTTATTACCAAAGGCCTCAGTCAGCTACTGAAGACTGAAACTGGCAGACTATTTAGCGTGCCCTAAGTGTAACTTTGAGACAGCAGGAGCTAGTGCTTTCTGTAATTATAGTCCCTGATTGTGGAATCTGCTCCCTATTGAGACTGGAAGAGCAGCATCTGTTGTGACATTTAGGTTAAAATTAAAGAGGTACACAAGTTTGTTGATGCATTTAACTGTGGGGAATCATCTTAATTATTATTTTTGAATTGTGTTTGTAAGAAAAAAAGAATGCACAACTGAAGCTGTATAGAGAACTTCATATTGTTAAGAGACTGTTTAAAATTGTTTGTTATTATTTGTCCACAAATTAAAGGAAGAGAAGAGGTAATCAACACCATGAACACAGAATAAAACATTCAGTCTGGATTCTGAGAAAATAGTTATTGCACTCATATTAGTTCATTCGTGCAATCTCACCCACTTTATATATGGAGAGGCTGGAATTTGCCCTGAGAAACATAAACTATGAAACCATATTTCTAATTAGATCTGTCTTTAAACTTACCTCTAAATCACTGAAAAATTTCTCACTTAATTTAGTTGGAAGATAATTTTTTTCTAGGTTGGCTGGGTCACTTAGCTAGTGTGACATCAATTCATGTGTTTCAAATATTATTGTTTTTAAATATTCTATTTAGCAGCTGCCACATATTCCTTCAGTGAGTATTTGTCTCTTGTAGTATTTATTTTATATTAGTCCACAACATTCTCCTAGAAAAACTTTTTTTTTCATCATTAGGTCAGGCTGTATTTAACACTGGAATTCTTATTGCATCTCTATAGAAGTGCTCATATAAAATGGAATAAATCTCAGGTGTTTTCTTCAGAATTTTATCTAATTTGTCCTCACAACATTATCTTTTTAATATGAACAATTTCTAATATGTTATATCTTTCATGAGTGTTATCACAATTAAACACCATAAACACATCTGAATTTTGTAATCCTAATAGAGCCCATAACTATATAAATCTGGGGGAGGGGGAAAGTAATAATAATAATAATAAAAAGAAATAGTGGAACAGCCAGTGATTTGCTTGCTCAGCTTGGAAATAGATTTAGCTTTCCTTCATAGTAAAACACTAGTAGAGTTTCAGGTTTTGTGTTAGATTTCTCTCCTAAAAATAAATTGTACAAGATTTTTAATATCAAAATATTGACCATATAATGAAGGACTGTTCCAAAGGATAATTTGAGAATATCATATGCAATGAATAATAACTGAAAGGAGATAGAGGTGAAGTCATTCTTCTGTACTGTGGAATGACTCTAGAATTCTTTTCTCAGAGGACTATGGAAAGAATAAGTATGGGCACATATATATTAAATAAGTTTCCCTGCTGAACAGCTTCAAAAGAACATTACAGTTGAGCAACATAGCTAGTCTAATAAAACCACTTATCTATTCACTTAAGAGTTAATGAGAGTTCTCAGTGTGTACAGTAGTCTCACAAGTCTTAGGAAAATTAATGTGCTTGCTTTTGGAAGAAGGGAAGAGGTGTATATGAAGTATGAGGATAAACAAGGAATAAGTGGTAGATGAGAAGAAGTATGAGGTGCAGTGGAGATTCTTGGTTTGAAAAGACAGGAAAATGGTCTTTCCTGTCCTTCCTTCTGGCTAGGTGAGTGAAATGTTCTGCAAGCCTGTGGAGAGAAACCAAAACTGAGAGATGGATGTCTCCTAGTTCAACAATGAAAGGAAGACTGAGGAATTTCTAGACAGAGACACTGAAGGCTGCCAACTATTGGTGATGCTGGAGATGGCAAATCCCTGAAAGTAGGATAATCATATAGTTTTTTTTAGTCCTAAGAAAATTCTGGGCCAGAAAACTGGTAAAGAATTTGATAGAGTAATTTCTCTTAAAATGGGAGAAGATGTCCTGAATGCACTAGAGAGCCATAGCTCAAAGTTCAGAGGTGTAGCATGAAGTTTGGATCTAGGAGTTCTTAAACATTTTCCAGTCTACCAAGACTACACAACTAGGACAGAGACATCTCTTTTCTCCAGATAAGAAGAGAAAAGTGATATTCTTCTGAGAAGTGTCTGCCTATTAGTCTGTGACCCTTAAACCTGAAAGGTTAGAAGGACTAGAATTCATGCAAGAACTTGGGTTACTGTCACTCAGTTTTAACATGTGATTTTGCTTAATAACTAAGAGATTTAATGGTGAAAAAATCAATGAATAAGCAGTAAGATAGATAAGATGCTTCCTAAAGCTTTGCCCAGCAATTTTGACTTGCAAAGGGTTAAGCTCATATTTTCTTATGTTTCAGTACTCCTGGCTATACAGACTATATAATTTTCTTTCAGAATTTCAAGCATAGTTAATACTTAAATAGAAAACAAATCAAAGTACTATGTCTGAAGCACGTGATTCTTCCTGTTTTTGCAGTAAAATCATATGAGGTGAGAAATATTCCAGCTCATACAGATGAACACAGTTTGAAATGAAAGGTCTATAATATAGAAAGGATTTTTGGACAGTATAATCAACACAACCAGGAAAGCTATGCATTGTTTTAATTTTCCAACATACACACCTGTTAGACTGCAACTATCTTTATAAACAAGAACTTTTCAAAACAACAAAAAGGAGATTCACATTTTCTTACAATGTTGGTTTATGAAGATGCAAGTTAGTGATAGGAGAAGATACAGAAGGTACGTGGAAGAAGTCTGTTTTCCTACCAAATATATAACATAGCCCCATAATAAATTCAACTGTGGACCATCACAGTATAATGTAGAGTTGCCCATGAGTTTGTTACACACCATGCCTGTATTCAAAATAAGTAGTTAATATATTTATTCCCTTCCCTTCCCTTCCCTTCCCTTCCCTTCCCTTCCCTTCCCTTCCCTTCCCTTCCCTTCCCTTCCCTTCCCTTCCCTTCCCTTCCCTTCCCTTCCCTTCCCTTCCCTTCCCTTCCCTTCCCTTCCCTTCCCTTCCCTTCCCTTCCCTTCCCTTCCCTTCCCTTCCCTTCCCTTCCCTTCCCTTCCCTTCCCTTCCCTTTCTGAAATCAAGTTCTCTGTCTTTGCTTGACTCACAGGCTCCCCCATAAGCAGACAGGGAATGACACAGAGCTGATCAAACAGGAAGCTAGTATGCCCATATCTTCCATATGATGAAGGATCCGGAGTGTTTTTGCAGGTGGTTCACCATGAGACTTAGAGTAGATGTCGTAATTTCATGTTGGCTGTTCATAAGGAAGTTGCTGCTGCTTTTGGAAGTCAGCTAAAGTTCTTGAAAGGTCATCCCTGATAGTCCTATATGACTCCTATATCAAAGCTGTTAAAAACACCACATGCCACCACCACCAGTTTTAAGCAGTACCAAAAGTTACCATTCAGGGCTGCTTTATTATCTTGATTATCTTCTAAACTGCTGAAATTGAAGATATCCACAATTTCTCATTAGTTTCATTCAGAACCCCTGATGTCTGCCACTTGTTTTCACCATTCCCCATGTCTATTATTTCTAATTGGTGCAAGACTGACTGTATCAAAAGAACCACCAAAATGAAGACTGAGAATGACAATTATAAGGTATAAGCTTGACTTGACTCTTTGGTCAGTAACAGCTTAAGTGGAGACAAAAGGAAAGACCAAAATGTTTTTTTCCCAAGAAATGAAGATCCATGTTGAGTAGTCATTGTAAGGATTAGGCAGAGAGTGCTGAGAGATACTTAGAATTCAGTGGAAAATTTTAGATTCAGAATAGGGAAGCGAGGGATAACATAGGCAGTGCATGAATTACAGGCATGATATCAGCTAATGCAAACTCAGGTTTATGAAGTAATCAGAAACTGAAATCAAAAAGGGTGACAGTGAAGTGAACTTGATGTAGGAAGATGCCAATATCTCCTTACAGAACATCCTGTAAACCTATATAGACTGCACTAAAGCAATCTTTCTTCTCCAGTACTAGCTACAGAATGGAGTTATTCCTTGGAGGAGAGATCATGTGGTGGACATGGATTTGTTGATAGGCTTTTGGTGCCTTTCCTTTCAACATCATCTGAGAAATTCTATTTTTTTTTAGTCCATAGAGAGTTGCCTGCTTTTGCTGAATCTTTTGTTGTAAGCAAGTTTATAAGATGAGTAGTAAAAACCTTGATAGTCTTTTTTGCAAGAAAGCTATGACAGTTACATGAAAGAGTGAATGAAAAACTCTGAGTAAATGGATGAAGGAAAAAGAGACTTGCTGACCTGTTTCAGTCTTGCAAAGACTTTTGTTGTGAAAATGAATAATCATTCACATAAGTGTCTGAGAATGGAATCATTTCAGATAAGACAGACATTTGAAATGTTTCCAATTCTGTAAAAGGTGAATTAAACACTGACATTTAAGAGACCAACTGAGTTGAGATTAAATGCAGTTGAGATTAAATGCAATTGCCTATACTGAGAAAAGTGATTACCTTAACTGCAGATGACTACTTTTAGTCAAATGAGTGGTAAATTATGTTAGTTTAAGTGTAGGACTGGAATACATATTGTGGAATAACAAAAACCCTTGAAATGTTTCTCAATAGTATATGCACTCAGCTTGTTTGTATCCCTACACAAGAACATTACTTAGTATAATGTTTAATTAAAATAATATTATTCAGTGTTACTAGATTTGGTTTGTCAAGTAATCTATGAAATTAAGATATGAGTAAGGAGTCATACCACTGTGTATTACTGCAGTCTCTAAAGTGCTTCAGAAGAAAACAACCTATAGTAATACTGTTTTTGTTGTCACAATGTATAGAAAAAACACGACCTCATAACTCTTGATTGAAATTGAGGAAAATAAATCTAAAATAGAAAAGAAATCAAATGAAATATACAAGTATATATGTTTCTGATCCAGGAATATCAGCATACTGTTAGACTCGAAAGAAAAAAGTGAAACAGAATTAATCACAGCTAAATGTTGTTGTTGCTGCTGTTTGTTTGGTTTGGTTTGTTTGTGGTGTTTGTTTTTTTTTTCTTGTGTTGTGTTGTGGCTTGGTTTGGTTCTAAAAGTATTAATTCCATAACAGAATTACAATGAAATTATACCACACTCAATGTTTACACCCCCACTTTCTCTTCTAAGAGTACAACCTTTCAGTTCTAGTCTATTTTTTGTTGTTTTGTTGTTAGTTTTCCATTTGCCTTTGGAGCTGCCTAGACATCCCTCTTGGTTAATATCTTACCAGATCAAGCTTAGGCTTGGGAGGGAGTTAAGGCTAACCTTTCAGAAATGCCTTCAGACACTGCCCCTCAATGTCAAATATTCCAGCATAATCTATTGGTTTCTTATTTCCTTTTATGTTTCTTCTTTTTAATGTTTTATTTTCTCCTTAGATGTTTTCCTTCCCTCTTCTCCTGCTGTTCCCATTATCTCTAGCCCAACAGGTTCCCAGCTGTAGTTTCCTTTGTTTCCTCTGTTAGACTGGTAGCTCTTTTGAATGCATCACAGTATCTGTGGTTTGCTCTTCTGGTATTTGCTGTCCTAATCAATGCCTTTGCCATTTAAAACTAAGGTGTTCTCAGAATTGTCTTGAAGAGCTCTTTTTTCTGTTGTGGCCAAAGAGTTAAGTATTTTTCTACCTTTTCTGAAGACCTATAGTCCTGCTGTCTATCATTTCAGTGATTATTTAATAAACTCAGAATGTCAGAGAAAATAGAGTATAGCCAGATGAATAAAACTTAAAGCAAATGTGGCTTTACCACTTCTAAATAAGTCAGAGTTTTCTAAGAATGTTTTAACTTTAATATTTCAAATGATCTCATTTGTCTGGAGAAAATCAGCAGCACATAAGGTAACCAGGCCTAATACACTTATGAATGGGTAGATTAATTTCAACACATTAAGTTGTACTTCGGAGCTACCTACAAGGTGGGTACAATATATAGCCTGCAAAAATGTTTTCAAGTATTTGGACTTGAGTAGTTTCTTCAAGCTCTATGGAGGAGGCATTGTTGTGGGGTTATTTTGGTTGGGGTTTTGTTTGTTTGTTTGTTTGTTTTTGTTTTGTTTTGGTTTGGTTTGGTTTTTGGTTTTTTTGGGTTTTTTTTGCAGATGAGGTGCCACTATGAGAAAGATCCACAGAGCCAGAAACAAGTTACTAGCTTTGAGTAATAAAAATCAGACACTGTCATTGCTTTCTGTGTGACATACAAGATCAAACGGAAAGCTTAGTGAGTGGACACTATACAAAGTCTTCCAATAGATTAATGAGTTACATTGTTCTTTCTTGCACTTGATGCCCGTTCTTTTTAAGATTACACTTCAGTTATCTCATTCCTCCAATCTCAGCAAAACACTGTCAATCAAGCATAAGCAAGACAAAATAAAGAAACTGAGACAAACACCACCTACAAACTGCAGATATCCCTATATATATCCATTTGCTTTCTCTGCAATATTCTTGCATATGTACCAGATAGTTGAAGTAACAAAAAGTATCTGGTTGGAAATTTCCTACCTTTTTGTTGCTGCTTTTAAATAAACATAGTATAATAAAAACTTTAATTATACATGAGTAAATTTTATTTGGCAGTTTTCTTCCTCTATAGTTGTGTCTCTGTTTATCATCTAGAACTGAAATTACTGTATATTAAATGGAAGTTCATTCCATTCCAGCTAGTTTGATATAAAATCTAAACTGTTTTGGAGCTTATGGTAAAATACTGTGTGGCTCATCTTCCTCTTCTACATCTGTGATCAGCTGTGTAAGCAAAGAAGACAGAATCCATAGGTTCAGAATAGAAAATTAATGTATAAGACGCCATAACTAAAACTCCCATAAAACACTCGAACTTCAGAAAGATAGGCCTCTAATACAACCTCAAATCTGACATTCTGCCTTGTTTATAAACATTTCTCAAACTCTATTCAATTCCATATAATATGAGGTTAGTCTTTTTTTTTTTTTTTTCATCCGATGCATGATAAAAATGAGTACCAAAAATACAGTTTTATGATGGCATTACCATTCCACTTTTCAAATCAGCATTGTTGTAAACCTCTCTCTGGTCAGCTCTTCTCATGCATCTTTTCAGAATGAAAGGAATAGAGCATAATTTTGTCTATTCCTGGCATATTTAACAAAACAGTATCAGTAACGTTTCATGGCTAATTGTATCAAAGGCAGCTGCAAGACCTAAACAAATCAGTTTGAGGACTTAACTCACAGCCATTGCCAAGAGGAGATAAGCAGGCAATAAACCATTGCAGTTCTCCTGTCATATGTGCTGATTAAGGTTAAGGATTCTAGGTATTAGCAGAGACTGGGATAATTATATCTGTGCCCAGAGATTACTTCTTTTGATACAGTTCCCTTAGACAGGGACTAGGATCTTGATTTACTAAGAGGAGGCTTCAAAAGCTGCCTGTTTCTCTTGGAACTTAAGAAAAACTTCAGGCGCATTTTCAGGGTGTGAATCACAAACTAAACAAAGAAAAACAGGCAAAAACACCAGCAAAGCACTTTCTGCATTTGTCTTCACCAGACTTAGCCTCGGTCAAGTAGAAAGGGGAAATTGTCTCTCAGTCATTTGGTTCAAGATCTGCTGAAACTTTTTACTGCAATCTTATATGAAAAATTAAAAAAAAATGCCTACAGTTGTAACAGCCAGTTGATTGGAAATTTCTGTATATTAATGTTGAATCTGGTTTTCTTACACAAGAAAAATATGTTTAATATTTCAAAATCAACTTGATTCATCTAACAGGACTATCAGTGGAGCAAGCTATTATATCTTATTCCATCCCACTCCCACATGATGGGTGAATCTGCTTTCATACCACATCATAAAGCACATTTCATCGCTTAAATAAATGAAGATGATCGTCATAATAATTTCATGAACAAAGGATATTTATTGTAATTTGTTTGTCCATGATCTCTCAACAGATAAATTCAGCTTGATCACCTACAGGTTTTAATCCACAGAATATTCCAAAAATTCTCATTACCACCATGAAATCCAGCACTGCATCTTAAAACTTGCTGCTACAGAAACAACTGGGTAGCATAAACATTCAGTCTACGTAATTCTATGGCTACTGACATAAAGCACAGACATTAAAATATACAACATGCTCGTCATACTATTTTCCTTTTCCAAGTTCATTCTGAGATTTACACTTTTTAAAGAACTTGTGCTAGATCCACTATTAGCCAGGTTGCCAACAGTGTTACTTCCACCCCTCTATTTTTGGGTGAAATAGTATCTGTGTGTGTTTATTGCCATACTGAACACCAATAACTGAATTATTCTGAAGGCTTGATATTCTTGATTCTTGTTTCCTAAGGACAAGAAGGGCAACAAATTTAATTACACTGCTTAGAATGGAAAGGCAAACTTGTTCAAACTCTTTAAATGTATGGAAATATATCTTCAAAATATTTTTGTTTGGGACTTTTCTCAAAATTATCTTTTACATTTTAAATAGATTATTTCTATCATGCTAACTCGTTTCAAAATTGTTAAAGATATTACTAACACAGCATGTTTATTATGTATGTGTGACAAATAATCAGTAGCCTGATTTTGATGTTCTTCTGTCAGTGACTTCACTGTGAATACTGTAAGATCCTGTCCCATAGTTCACCTACTGGTTTTCCCTCAGGAAAGAAGGTTTTAACCATATTGCTATCCATTGTATTCTTAAAAATTTATATGTTAAGGGAATATGTCAATATTGTTCCACATACATGTTATTTACAATGTTTTTTTGGATACAAAAAGAAACATAGAAGAAAGGAAAGATCACACTGAGGAGGTCTGTCCACAAAAATTTAATCTAATCCTGCAGATTGAGGTTTTCTGTGTGCCATCATTGTGAATTAACTGGATGGAGGCAAGTTTTTGTGGATCTATGACTGTATGTCTCTCTGTAATATACACACGTACTTAAAGAGCACACTGTCTGGAGTTTACATAGATATGCAAATTCTCTTCAAGACACAGATATGTTTCCTTACCAGACAGAATACTTCACTGTAAACTCAAACTATGTGCATAATTTAACTCCAAAATGTGTCAGCAATCTGAAGTATAAAACAGGTTAGAGCAAAAATTTGAGATTTAGATTTATTTTCATCTTCCCTCTCCAAATTGTTTAACCTTGAGTAACTCCCTCAATACTTCTGAGTTTTCAGGGTTTTTTTCCATAAATTGATATAAATTCCAAAGACAATGTGTGTTAGCAGGAAAAAAAAAAATAAAATAGTTATACCAGAACTCTCCAGGTTAAATTTAGTTGAACAAGTGGAAATATCACTGGAAAAATGAGAAGCCTGAAGCTCAGAGAACAGTAGAATGATTTCTGGTTGGATGTTGACAAGACAGGATTTGAAAACACAATAATGACAATACATTTATGTTTGAAAAATTATGTATGAATACACTTATAAAATTAAATGGATTTCTATTTGTAGTTGTCTACCTGAGGAAAAAAAAATAAATAAAACTTTTTAATATAAAATATGTTAAATTTCTTTTATTATTGTCCTGTACTTCTTATGTAACCCAGGGACCTTAAGTAAATGTCTTAAAAATACCTAGGGAAAATTTAAATATACACAAAATAATAAGATTAAGTAGATGACCTTTTAAAAACCGTTCCAACACTGTTTTCTTTAAGCCTGTCTGCTTTAAGCCTTCTGTTCACAAATCTTCTAAAGCTACATGAGGTCTTTATTTCTTAAAGTCCTCATGTTTCCTTGTGCCATAAAGTATTTTGTTTGATTTTGACCTGTGAAGATTCATTTCTAGACTGACATTGTTATTTTCAGGTGAAATACTACAGTATGAGTGGCAGCTATTTCTGGAAAATAATTGTGAACAAACATATTGATGACTGGTCAGCAGAAAAAAATAAAATTGAATGATAATTTGTTAGGATGGAAAATTCAAGTGGATGTACACAAACTGATGTGCAGTATTTTCCAAGCTTTTATTTTAAAATTACGCTTTTTGCATTCTTGCAAATGTTAGTATTCACACATTTTCTTGAGTTGTCATAACATTTATCTACTTAAAAATCAAAAAGGCTAGCAAAAAATAGGTATCAAATATTCCAGCCTCTGATCCTAGCACCTGAAAAAGAATTTCAATCAGCATAATCTATATTTCATGAAAACCTGTGTTATATAACCATAGCCTTAACCCATAATAACAAGGCTTTAAAAGATTTTTGCATTAACATATAGCTTGGCAGTAATTTTGTTTTACTGAGAAAAAAGTAGGTTTTTAGCTCATGGTGAAAGGAATAAAATGCTGTGTTCCCTTTCCACTGAAAGATTACAAAAGACAGAGAATGAAAAGCAGGGACGAGAATAAGCTTTCAGTGATGCAGGATGGTTTGACTAACAAAATCTATTCTATAAGCAAACATTTCTTATTTTACCTTAATCTTGCAGCAAAGTTATAGACACATGTATAAACTGGATTTTTAACTCAAAGTGATAATTATGTACATATGTGTATATGATTTACATAGAATGAAATATTCAAAATTAACCTCTTGAACTGATTTATGTGAAAAATTACTGACCTATGACCTCAGAATGACTGACCCTGAAGTGATGGCTATCTGGAATCATACACCTGTGACATCAACTCCTGGCAACCATGATGTTATTTCTGAGCTATCTTTAGTGCTATGTCATGAGAACAGTTTAAATATCAGTCTAAAGGAGGTTGCCATGTTCCTTTGGTTCCTTTTTCTCTGTACAAGCAGAGGGATTTCTCTTCAGATTTTCATATTTTTCCACAGCCAAGGAGAAAGCCATTCCTGCAGCACTGTACATTCGCACTTTCCTTGTGATAGGTATAGAGGCAGGACTGAAGAAATGAAAATTATTCCAAGAATTCTGTGCCACATCTACTGAGTTCAGATGGGGGATATCTGGATGACAGGATCAAGTGTACCCTGATGAGGTTTGCCTATGACACCAAACTGAGTGGGACAGCTCTGTGGTGAGGGGTCCTGGCAGACAAGAAGCTCAATATGAGTGAACAGCATGCTGCTGTGACAAAGACCAACAGGATGTTGGGCTGCATCAACAAGGGCACCACCAGCAGAGACAAAGAAGTCATTATCCAACTCCACTCAGTGCTTGTCAGGCCACACCTGGAATACTGTGTTCAGTTTTGGTCCTTGCTATACAATAAAGATGTGGACAGGCTACAGAGGGTCCAGAGAAGGGCCACAAAGATGATCAAAGAACTGGGAAGGTGCGGTATGAAGAAAGGCTGAGAGAACTGGGTTTGTTCAGCCTTGAGAAAGGAAGGATTTAGGGAGATCTCATCACCATGTTCCAGTATTTTAAAGGGTGGCTACAAAGAAGATCGCAACTCCCTTTTTACAAGGAATCGCATGGAAAAGACGACAAGTAAAATTTACTCCTGGAGATATTCCAATTGGACACAAGAAGGAATCTTTTCATTATGACAACGATTAGCAATTGGAATAATCTCCCCAGTGAAGATGGGGATTCCCCAACACTGGACGCTTTTAAGGTGTCCTGTCCCAACAGATGGGATGAGGGATGAGTTAACTCTAGATGCAACATGCGCCCTGACTCAACAGATGAGATCAGGTGTGAGTTAACTCTGGGTTCATTCTGCGCGGTTATGTGAAGTGAATGACAGACAGTCACCTCCGGGGTCCAATTCAAGTGTGAGTTTTACTAAAAGTACTTGTTGGAATATTGGTTACAGCGAATGGTGACTTGGCAAAAGTATAACAGAACTTACCAACACATTAACAGCAAAAATCCTACTACGAGCAATATATTGGCAACCATCAGTAATTATAATATGAAATGTAACCAGAAATCTACAGCAGAGCTTAAAGATGGTGTTATCCTTATATGTTCAAAAGGGAAAGGGAGAAAGAGAGTGGTAGAGAGGGAAGGAAAACTAAGGAATAAGGGAGAGAGAAAGAGAGTAATAGAGGTACAGAAGGAGAGACAAAGAAATGGGGGTATAGAAAAAAGGAGAGAAGGAAAGAGCAGAGAGAAAGGAAGAAAGAAAAGAGTGAGGGATCCAGTGTCTTATGGCCCCACAGTGTAGATGACAAGACTTGTACGATGATGTGTGGCCTTGGTGTTCCATGGAGACAGTGCTGGGGTCAGGAGTGCAGCGTCCTCCGATGTCTGGTTCAGAGTGAGGGTCCTCAGGGTGCTGGTATTCTCTTGGTGAGGCCAAGCTGGTACTCCGTTAGGTGAGACTGGCAGGCTGATATTCCCTTGGTGAGGCTGAGCTGGTATTCCCTACCTGTGCTGTTTTAGGTGAGCTTTTTATAGCTCCCAGAGTAGAGAAAAGTCTGGGGGGAAAAGTGGTGATTGAGAAAGAGGGACAAGTCTGGACAAGTCCTTGGCCACGTTGAGGGGTCTCTGCTTTGCCCCTTTGTGTTATGCAGAAATCCAGGGGGAAGTAGTGATTGCAAAAGATCAACAAGTTTTGACAAGTCCTGGGCCATGTTAAAGGGTTTCAACTTTTCCCCGTTGTTCGCCAAACTGGGCATATCAGGAGATGGGGCTATGTGCCCTCCAGCACATCCTCCGTCTCTAGCTCGTCGTTGATATGCAGATCGCAGTTCCCCCTGCTCTGAATGTGTCATCTCCTGGCTGAACTAGTTTGGCCACAATGTTTTCAGCCATGATCCTTATCAATACCCAACAACAGGGTACTGGGCCATCTTGTCTAGACTGTGCTTTTGACAAGAAAGTTTGGAGCAGATGATCCTTGTGTTCCCTTACAACCTGTTATTCTATGATTTCATGATTCCATGATATATTAATATGGAATGTTGAACCTGTCCCCAACTGGGAATCTTCTGTAACAATAAGAGACATCTATCAAAGACTGTCTGAGAAAGAGAAGACCCAATATCTAGTAAAAAAAGACCTCTCTACAGGCGATAGTTTTTGTTCTGTGGACACTGTGATTTTCTATAGTAATTTGAGGGCTTTTCATTTTCTGACTAATACAATTATTGAAGTGTAGTGTTGCTAAGGCAACCTCCCAGAACGTTCCTTCCCTGAGGTCCACAGAAAATCCCAAGGAGTAAAGAAAGCAGCTAATTCCTATCTAGCACTCATTCAAAGTTGCATTTTTTTCTCAAATCTGGTTTCTCGTCTCATATCTTTGAGCTCATTTACTTGCAGTGAAAAATGAGAAAACAAAATCTTCCTTAACATTCAGGAATATGTCTTGCATACTATCATGTCCCTGAATGTTCCCTATTGTAAAAAGCATACGTCTCCTTTGACCTTTTATCTTTATTTTGTTACATAAATTATTCAGTTTTGATGTGTTCTGTAGGTCAGACACTGCACAAAAAACACTTCAGAAGAACTTAAAGAACCTAATAAATGACAATGAAGTATGCTTTTTTTCTGATATCTATTCAAATATAGTCTACGGCAGAAGTTGATTAAATACACAATTCCCAAATAAAGTATGCACTTTGAAATGAATTAAGTCTGTGCTAAAGCTAGAATACTCTAGGGCTTTGCAACTCAACGAAGGAAAATTATCCCAGAATGGATATTGCCTATTTGGATATGAAAAGATAATTAGAATTATCATTAGCAAACTAGCTCAAAAGTGATTACCTAAGTTAGATGATCTCATATGATTTCTCACATGTGCATGGCTGTCAAAAAGATATCTTTGCTTTTTTATCACACTTTTTTTTTTTTTAATTTAATCAATCCAACAATGTAGCTCATTCAATATGCAACATTTTCAGATTACCTATTTTAAATGAAGTATAGTAGAAAACAGATTTTTCTTGAACTACCAGGAGACTGCAATACCTAGAACTTTAAGTTACTTTGCAGATATCTTTTTTATCCATCTTTCCTCTTCTTATGTTCTTTTATCTGGTGATCAGGAGAAGAGAAAACATCCACTTAGGAAAACAAAAAAATCAGGTATTATTTTCACATTAGTTTTAACATGTCCATTAAATTCTACGATACACTAAATGCATCAAGAGTTTGAAAATAATAGCTTGCAGCCTCAGTGAACTTCTGCACAAGACAGTATAAACACTGCAGATTTGCTGTCTACAATTAACATTGCTATCTGTTTTTATGTCCACTTCTCAAACTGTTATCACCCTTAGTATCTTTCATACGGTACTTTTCTTAGGGAATACTTGTAAATGATGCATACCCCTACCAGGCTTATTAGGAGACCCTTTCTAGAGAAATTCCTCCTTTCCATCTGACTCCAATTAGGCAATTTCTTGTCTATATTCTTTATGCCTCCACTGACCAAAAAAAAAAAAAAAAAGGAAAAAAAAGCATATTAACAAGCCTATTAGAAATGTAGTATACTAATTTGCACAGATTCTACAAAACACTAGTTCTTGAATGTTATTGTACACTGTACCCCATTCGTAATGAGAGAAAGCACTACTATTTCCAAATTCACAACCTTCTATTTTATCATTTTTGTGTTCTATTCTGCTCCTCTAGTTCTCTGTTACCATCATATTTTTGATGAAAACCCAACTCACCTAGCTTTGCCCCTAACACTGATTCAATTCAGCTAAAAGACACAGAGAGTAAATTACAAAACAACTGGTCACGTGATGTCCTGGTTTTGTCAAAAACAAGACCAGTTCTCTTTTAGTGCTTTTTCCTTTCAGCTAAGTTCTTCTAAGGAGCTGTACTTTTCTGAATTTAGCTCCATGTTTTTTGGACAGTTTGCTCCGGGACTGACAAGAGTGACCAATGGAATGCAGAAGAAGTTCATGTTTAGATTTATTGCTATAACAACTAGGAATTCTGATAAGATTTCACACATTCCATCATGAGAGGGGCATATTTGCAAGGAGGGGCAAACAGAACAGGTGACTAAAACTGAGTATCCCATCCCATACATGTCATACATCCTATAAAAGAGGGACATCACGAGGTTCTCGCTCTCTTTGACCATGGCTAGCATCTGAAGAGGACCCTGCCTGTCTGCCTGCAATCCTAGGCCTGGATCCTGAGACCCTGCATCCCTGAATCCAGTTCCGGTTTGCTGTAAAGTCCCGCCCAGGACTTCCGGGTGCCTGCCTTGCAGCTCCTGCAGCCACGCCAACTCCCAGCTCCACCACCACTGGAGGCATGCCAACTCCATGCAGGAGGGGTTAAACGCTGCTCTACCTCGGTACATTCATAATTGGTTTTGTGGTTTTGTATATTTTGCATCATTTTCTCTATTTATTAGTAGCATTAGTAAAGCCTTTAAAACCTTTCCAACTTGAAGTCTCCCTTCCTTCCTCCTTATCACTTTTTCGTATCTAAGGTGAGGATGAGGGAGGGGATAACAGAGAGCACCTGCCACGGTTTATTGTCGCCTTGCAATTAAACCTTGACACATGAAGATACAAACAAAGTAATAAAAAGACACCACAGGTATCCTCTTTCTTCATATTGTTTTTTTTTTGTCTACCACTTGAATTTCTACCTTGTGGTGTTTGAGGGTGACTTTCACCCCTGCACCTTCTTTCTCTGTCTACTAAAAGAAAAGATCCAAAGAGGAAGAGAAGAATCAATTTTTGTTTATGCATATTTACAACTATATTTGTGGCAAAAACTATAAATTATTGTGAGAGATGGTGACCCTCAGCATACGGTTTGAGTGTGTGTGAAACACAGTGGTCCTTAACACACAGCATAAGTGTGAAAGGCTGAGATATTGTGAATTATTTGTCTCAAAGCTTGCTTGCTAAAACAATATGCTTAAGGCCTGTTTGTTACAGAAAAATGCTTGCCCACACTGCTTGCTTAATTGGGCCCACTGTAAAGGCCTAAATACAGTGAATTAAAGTACAAAATGCATGATCACTGTGAATTGCTAAAACTCAAAGAATGCTTGAAGCTTATGTAAGCTCAAGTGAAGCTCCAGCGATACCAGCCACCAACATCTGCGACTCGACCTGCAGTATGCTCAGGCAACGCCTGCCACCAGCTGCTATAAAATAATGAAGTTATGACTTGCAAGTTTGGCCATCTACCACCAGGACCAAAACCTGACACCTGGGACCGGCGGACCTGAGACCCAAGCGCTGCCAACACCTACTGGGACCTGGACTCTGCTACCAGCACGACCCGAGACTTGCAAAATGCCAGCATTACTGAGGCCTGAAACCTGAGAGCTGCCCCACAGGAAATGATATTTGGATCCCTGATGGTGACTATCTCTTGCTCATCTCTTGCTTATCTTCTCACGTACTTGCTTAACTTTCCTCCTAATTTCTCCCCCTCTGTCTCTGTTGCTCTAGCTTTAGGAGTGAAAATGAAATAGTTTCACTCTGTCTTTAGGCATAAAAATTTAAAAAAAAAAAAAAAAAAAAAAAAAGATTGTTTAATAGTATCTGACCTTGTTTGTGTCTTAATCTCATTCTTGGAATAATTTTTTAACCTTCCTGAATCTGAAATTGGACCGGGACCCCACAATTATGAGTTCAGAAATTAGACAGAATTAACCACAGCAAGAAAGGACATAGTGAATTAACCGGAGGATAAGTTGTTCTTTTCTACAGTGAGAAGTGTATTACAGTTAAATAACAAACATACAGTGCTAATCCATCTAGGAGTTTCAGTAAATTACTTGAGAATTTGGGGGGTGTGGGGAAATGGTGTGGAGCTTGTAGTCCATTTCATCCTTCTACTTATTCTTTTGTTGAAATAATGATCAGGAATGTGTGACATCCCAATAACAGCCAAAAGTAGAAGATGTCACTAACAAAGTATTATATAAGCAACACAACCAGGGAGATGAAGCGGAACAGAATAAAGTCAAATATAAATTGAAAAAGTTATTCTGAAAACTGCAGTAACTGGAGTAATCTAATGGGTAGATCAGGGTCCGTGTTCAAAAATAAATCTGTGAACATTTCTTTAGAAATCCAAACCAACATACCTCAGCACTTGTAATCAACTACTCCTCCTTCCTCATAGTACCTGAAAGTCTTCTGTCTTATAAAATCTTGATTTTTTTGTAAAGCTAAAGTATGATATCTGGAAATAAGACTTTGACTTTAAAAATTGTTCTTCAGATTTTATCTCTCCATAAAATGTGTACATCACAGTAATGACATTGAATTGTTTCTTTAATTTTTGTTTATATACTTGGATATCTCATATGAAAGTCCTGAGAACAGAAGCAAAATAAAGTATCGTTATATGATCTCCAACTTACCCCTCAATTAAAACAAGCAAACAAACAACAATCACCACCAAAACCAACCAAGCAAGCAAACAAACAAACAGAAAACCCACAAAACTGTTTGGGTCACCTGGAAAACACCTTTAAGTGAAGGAACATCGTGGAGAGGATTCTTTCCTTTCCTCCATTTAGTTGAATGAGAAATACTTCTGTCCACAAAGCAGGATTATCATAATTCTTAAAATTCATGTCAGTGTTGTTAGATAAATTTAATGATGTGACACAACTTTTAGAACAGATTTCAGGGAAAGCCAAATTACCATAAAATTGTATAATTATAGAATGCTTTAGGTTGGAAGGGACCTTAAAGGTCATCTAGTTTCAATCCTCCCGACACAAGCAGGGACACAGAGTCATAGAATATCCTGAGCTGAAAGGGACCCATAAGGATCATCAAGTCCAACTCCTGTCCCCACACATGGCAACCCCACAGTCACACCATGTGTCTGAGGGAGTTGCGCAGTCTCTTCTTGAATACTGACAGGAGCCATGAGTCCCTGGGGAGCCTATTCCAGTGTTCCACCACCCTCTGGGTGAAGAACCTTTTTCTAATGTCTGACCTAAACCTCTCCTGGCACATCTTCTCACCATTCCCAAATGATATATTGTTGATTATTTTGTTTAAAGTTCAAGAGGTCAGGTTGTTTCGTTCTGGGTCCCAGCTCAAAAAACAAAGTCCTTACCCTGACCCAACTGGATGCATGGAGGTTTGCCTTCAATAAGGTTTCATTCCAAGAGCAAGAGGCCCCTTTAGGTAGGTTTAGGTTCTAAATCACTTCAAAACTTGAAATTCTTTTTAGAAGCCCTCTTTTAGCATCATTTTGTTCAATTATCAAGAAAATTTAGTTTACGTCATTCAGCCTTTTGTGAGAGCTTGCATTGGAAAAGCTTGGCAGTCAAAGAGTGAAAGACAGGTAGTAGTGTAGACTCTTGATATTTCAACCTCTGATTGTACAGGGCTTTCAAGCTACTGCCTAATCTGACATCTATTGGATCAATGAAGATGGGAAATGCTGATTTTTAAACAACTGTGCCTGTATTTTGCTGAATCTTACTCTGTAGTTATTCATTCTCACTGTAGATTTGTGACAATCGTGCTTCTTATTAGGTCCTTCTGCTCTTCTATACATCAGTTTTCACAGACAGTACAGTTATGGTAAATCTTCTCAGAGAGGCATATCCTCCCAGATCTTGACTCTTCCTAGAGAGTCTTCATTTCACCAACAACTGGGAAAGGATTAAGAATTGCAGATACATCTAAGGATCCAGATGTTTCCTTCTTCCTTCAAGATTAAGATATTGAAGCTTTTCCTGGAGTTTCCATTTACTTCAGTCTCTGAAAACAGAATGAAGCACATAAATCTTTTTAATTATGTTCTCCATACATTTAAGTCTGATGCTGTGTGAATGAGGTTTCTGAGATGCTGAGAGTTGCTTTTACTATTTTCTATGGCAGAGAGCACAAGTCTTCATTCAAATAGACTTAGCTATTACGTGGATTCCTAATAACTGAACGTTAGAGCATGTGATCTAGCAATGAAATTGTTATTGTTGTTCTATAAGACAGCACCCTTGCTGCCAAGTAATCTTTTAAGTCTTCTTAGAAGATTAATTGAAGTTCACTTACCTATAATCTTGCCCATGCAAAGAGAAATCGAATGCATGAACCAAAGTCAAGACAGCAACCTTCATTTAGGTAATAATTTTTTTTTTTTAGTCATTAAGTAGTTAGAACAGATAACTCTTCATCAGAATTTCTGAAAAACTTGTGCACATCCAGCTGGAAAAAAGTGTTATGTGTATACACTTAATGGTTACTACCAAATGTTATGGGGGTTAGACAAATAATATGCTTAATCAAGTGTGGTGGGAGGAGCTCTCTACTGTCTAATTTTTCATTTGTTGTCCAGCTGTAATTCCATGTGCCATTGAATTTCATTTTATAATACCTTTTGAATATAAATATATATTATATATATGCATGCAGATAGTCCTTTAGTCATTAGGTACCAATAAAAGTTACCTAAGCAAATCTTCTTTTTACTTATTTTAAGAGTTAAGGACAGAAAAATGGTGTATTATTGTACAAATATACTTAAAGTGTCACTGGAAAGTGCCCTGAACCCCTACCATTTCTTGAGTAATTACATGGACACTCTTGTAAGACTTCACTGTAAATCACAAACCGAGACTGCTTAGCTTTAGTTTGTATTCCTTCCAGAGGCAGGAACGTGAAACTCATTCTGCTGAATCCAGTAAACACCTGATAAGAATTCGTCATTGGAACTGAAAGATGAATCCACAGAATTCAGTTCGGAAACAGCTCCCACTGACTGGGTTGATCAATGGCACAGAGAGAAACTAAAAGGCAGGAACACTTTGGTTCCTACTGAACAGGATATGCGGCATATTAGTCAGAAAAGCTATAAACAACAGCAGAGCAGTTGAGGTTGAAACAGACCTCTAGAAATCATCTAGTCAAATCCCACTGCACCAAGCGTGGTCAGACAGAGCACACTGTCTAGGAATGTGTCCATTCAGGTTTTGAATGCCTCCACAGACGCAGATTCCACCATCTCTCTGGGCAAGCTGTGCCAGTGTCCAACTACTGTCACAGTAAAAACATGTTTTCTTGTGTTCAGGTAGAATTTTGTGTATTATAATTTGTTCCAGTCCCTTAGCCATCTTAGTGGTCCTTTACCGGACTTGCATCAGTAGCTCTGTGTCTGTACTGTATTGGGGAGCCCAGAACTGACACAATACTCCACATGTGACCTCACCAGGGCAGAGGAGAGGGGATGGATCACCTCCCTTGATGTGCTGACAGCCCTTCTCTTAACATAGCCCAGGATGCTGTTTGCTTTTTTTTTGCCATGAGGGTGCATTGCTGGCTCATGCTCAGCTTGTTGTTCACCAGGACCCCAGGACTTTTCAACAAAGCTGCTTTCCAGCCAACTGGCCCCCATTGTGTAGAGGTCCCTGAGGTTATTCTTTCCAAGATGCAGGACTTTGCCTTTCCCTTTTCTGAACTTCATGAGGTTCCCACCTGCCCCTTTATCCATTCTGTCAAGATCCCTCTGAATGGTGGAACAACCATTCAGTCATCAGCCACTCCTCCCACTTTCTTATTGTTGTCAATGCACTCAAGAAAATTCCTAGACTTGCATCTTGCATTGTCCTGCCAGCAGATATCGGAGTGGTTGAAGTCACCTATGAGGACCAGAGTCTGTGACCATGAGAATTCTTCAAGTTGTTTGAAGAAGTTCTCATCTTCTTCTTACTAATATCTGTAGAAGATATCTACTCCAATGGCAACCATGTTAGCATTCTGCTAATCACGACCCATGAGCTCTCAGCTCTCATCTGGCTCCTGACCCATCCCAAGGCAGACCTCCATGCATTCCAGCTTTCCTTACCATAAAAAAACACTCCCCCTCCTCACCTCTCCTACCCATACTTCCTAAAAAGTCTGTATCCCTCCCTTGCACTACTTTAGACAAGTAAGCCATCTTGTAACATACCTGTCATGCTCTTGAGGTCATTCCCCTCTAACTGCATACTTCTGACTCCTCATGTTTGTTCCCAGGGCTGCATGTATAAAGGCACCTTGGAAGAGTACCCAAACATACCATTTCCATGATACAGGCTTCAGATCTTTGCCTACAATACTCTTCTGCAAGCATTTCCTTCTTTATTTGCAAATACTCAAAAGGATTCCATTCCAACTCTTGTTTTGTTGATTGCTATGTCCTTTCTGTTTGCATCAACTCAGACCCTTGGCTTGCTCACCCTGCCCCCAACTTCCTTCCTTGTTTGTTCTGCATAATTTCTAGTTTAAAGCTTTCCATAACAGGTTGGCCAGACTGATGACAAAGGTACTTTTGCACCACTTACGTAAAATCATAGAATCATAGAATCATTTTGGTTGGAAGAGACCCTCAGAATCATTTAGTCCAACCATAACATAACCTAACTCTAGTACTAAACAAAAACCTTGTCTAAATGCTTTTTAGACACGTCCAGGGATGGTGACTCCACCACTTCCCTAGGCAGCCTGTTCCAATGCCTAACGATCCTTTCCGTGAAGAATTTTTTCCTAATATCCAATCTAAATCTCCCCTGGCACAACTTGAGGACATTTTTTCTCATCCTGTCACTTGCTACTTGGGAGAAGAGACCAACACCATCCGTGCTACAACCTCCTTTCTGGTAGCTGTAGACAGCGATGAGATCTCCCCTCAGCCTCCTTTCCTCCAGGCTAAACAGCCCCAGCTCCCTCAGCCACTCCTCGTAAGATTTGTGCTCCAGGACCCTCACCAGCTTCATTGCCCTCCTCTGCACTCTCTCTAGTATTTCAATGTCCTTCTTATGATGGAGGGGCCCAAAACTGAATACAATATTGAAGGTGCAGCCTTACCAGCACTGAGTACAGTGGCACAACCACTTCTCTAGTCCTGCTGGGCACACTATTCCTGATAGAAGCCAGGATGCTGTTGACCTTTTTGGCCACCTGGGCTGGCCACTGCTGGCTCATGTTCAGCCTGCTGTCAATCAACATCCCCAGATCTCTCTCTGCCAGGCAGCTTTCCAGCCACTCTTCCCTGAGTCTGTAGCACTGCCTGGGGTTGTTATGACCCAAGTGAAGGACCTGACATTGGGCGTTGTTAAACCTCATACAACTGGTCTCAGCCCGATGACCCAGCTGGTCCAGATCCCTCTGTATGGCCATCCTACCCTTCAGCAGATCAAGACTCCCACCCAATTTGATGTAATCTGCAAAGTTACCGAGGGTGCACTCAATCCCCTCATCCAGATCATTGATAAAGAGATTAAACAGGACTGGTCCCAGTACTGATCCTTGGGGAACACCACTCGTGACTGGCTGACAACTGGATTTGGCGCTGTTCACCACAACTCTTTGGACCCAGCCCTCCAGTCAGTTCTTTATCCATCACAAAGTACACAAATCCAGGCCATGAGGTGCCAGCCTTCTCCAGGAGAATGCTGTGGGATACAGTGTGGGATACATCCACAGCCTTTCCCTCATCCACTAGTTGGGTCACCCTGTCATAGAAGGAGATCAGGTTGGTCGAACAGGACCTACCTTTCACAAACCCATGTTGACTGGGCTTGATGATATGGTTCTCTTGTAAGTGCTGTGTGATGTTACTCAAGATTGTCTGCTCCATGACCTTGCCCAGCACTGAGGTTAGACTGACAGGCCTGTAGTTCCTCAGATAGTCCTTCTGGCCCTTCTTGTAGATGGGTGTCAAATCAACTCCATCTCTTCCAAGCAGCTGATGGCCCTCAAAGAGGTTCCTATGGTCACAGAAACTGAAACCCTGCTGCCAACCCCAGCTCTGTAATCAGTTGTTAACCTGCAGGATCCATTGAGTCTTACTCAGATCCTTCACTATCATGACTGACAAGAATACCACCTGGGTCCTCCGTGGCCTTCACTGATGCCCCAGAGTCCTGTTGTCATGCTTAATATTTCCCAGATCACCTCAGCAGTATCATTGGTGCCTGCATGGAGGGGCATCTGACAGTGGCAGTCATAGTGTTAGCATTCAGGACATATAACCACGGGCGTAGTTATATGCGGTGCTTTATTTCAGCGCTGGGAAACCAGGGGTTCGCACCCAAAGCTGGCTTCGACCACTGATTCAAACTCCACTATTTTATACAATTTGGTTACATACATATTCATTAAAGTTACAACATGTATATTGCATATTCATTAGGTTACACAATTATTTCACAGTATCAGTTGCAACACCTTGGAACTACTCTAAGCATGCGCAGTGTCCTCTGGTGGTCGTTCAGGGGGTCTTCAGGATGAAGTAAGTAGTCTTCATCACTAGTGTACTTTTCACCTTTCATCACAGCACATGCGCACTTCGCATAAAATTATATAAATTCTTGGATGATAGCAAATGTACCTTCTCAGCACTTTCAAGATAAGATAAGTACTAACTCTCAGTTCTCTAAAATATGAGCTCGTATATAACCTGCATAGCTTTTACGATAAGGTAGGAATCTTGGATATGGTCTACAGAATCAAAAACACAGCTCAGCCCACAAAATTAAATTCAACCATAACAATAGGATCAGACATAACATCCCAAATATAAGCCTCTGACAAGCAGCAAACCTCCCTAGATGACAAGTCATGTCAGCAGATCTGAGCCTTCATCAACAGGGAGTCACCTTCTGCTCTCACTCATTGCTTCTTGCCTAAGATTTCTGAATGGCTCAGGTTTGACTACCAAAAATGCTCCAGCTGACAGCACTTCCAGCTGTCAAGGACTGTGAACCTGTTCCATAACTACAAGTCATGAGGTGAGGCAGGAGCCTTCCTCCCACCCCATCTAAGGATGTATGGATTACACAAAGAAAGTTTGCAGGCCTGATCCTGACATACTACTGGAAAAACTGTTACACCTGCTGGCAGTGTGCTGGGCCTGGCTCTTGTATAGGCCTCTCTGTAGCATGGATTAAAAGGATGGACTTGATACTCCCTAATTAGATTCCAGGTGCCTTTTGATGAGGGTGTCCTGGTTTTGCTAAAAAACAAGTTTCTCTTTCAGTGTATTTTGCCTGTCAGCTAAAGCCTTCATATTAACTGCATTTTCCTGGAGAACCAGACACATGTTTTGGTAAACCTAGCAATGGAATGCAAACTTATTGATAAGCACAGATGGACATCTCGTGAGAGGGGCGACGAGAAGAAAGAGACCAAGAAACTGACCAACTGTGTATAACATTCCATTCACGTGAATACTTCATATAAAAGTGGGAGATCACAAGGATCTTTGTGCTTTTCCCTTTTCCCTTCTGCTTATGGCCGACATTAGAAGAGGACCTTGCTAGTCGTCCCTGCAAACTGAGGCCTAGTGAGAGACTGAATCCAGCTCCGATTGGCTGCAGAGTCTAATCCAGGACTTCAGGTGCCAGCTCTGCAGTTGCTGAGACTTTCAAGATTGGTTTTGTATATTTTGTATTATTTTCTCTATTCTTATTAGTAGCTTTAGTAAAACATCTTTAATTTTTTCCAACTCTCTTCACTCTGTGCTTCTTTTCCTCCCAATTGCCCCTCCTTAGTGAAAAGGGGGGAGAGGGAGGGGGAAGTGTGGGGGGGAGAGGGGGCTAACAATACATCTGTCAGGGTTTTATTGTCACCCCGCAATCTTAACCCTTTACAGAGGGATAGCTGACAGAGTTTGTCAGAATCTGCTGGAACTAACCTTATCTTATCCTTAGCCTTACCTGGCAGCAGCAGCAACCTCACGGTCCTTTGAAGATTCCCAGGAATACCCAGGTCTTTGACAAAGTGTCCAGAAACTCAAGAACATGTCAAAGAAGCACAGCCCAGAAAATGCTTTGCAAACTGTGACATCTGTTGGCTGCCTCTGTTGGTTGTGCTCTGGGAGCTGTGCTCTGGCTCTGATGGTTATGTAGACCCATACAGAGGGACAAAACAAGCACATACAGCAACATACAGTCAGATTCCCTCTCTATTTAGCTGAAAACTCAGGTCAAGTTTTCTGAAAAGGGTCCATGCAAATGGAGACCAGATTTCAAGTCAACTTGCAATGATTTCTGAGTGGATCATGAGCAGCTTATGCATTTGTGGTAGAAAACAGGACAATGGGATTAGTCCTCCGAGACATTTCAGAGTCTTTCCACTAGCCTCCACAGGCTTCAGACTGAGTCCCAAAAACTCTGAGTTTCACCAGCTGTGATATTAGAATTGCAATATCCAAAAACATTTAGACTTTTTTTCCATTGATTTTAGATATACTTGAGCTATTTATAGATGTGGTGCAGATGAACTGCTCCAGACCAAATTCCTGCAGGTTAAATGTTCAGAAGCATAATTTAGATTCAGACTAAACTAGATGGTAAATTTCATTACTAGAAGATGCTGCATAACTAGAGGCCATATTATTGAGAGCAGATACAAAACTAATGTCATACATTAAGTGACAAAGGGTCAGTGGTCATGCTTGAATGAGAAATAATTCAAAGCATATATATTAGTGGCTTTGTGTGACTGTAAAAGTCATTCCATCCACAGATATGTAATTTATGCAGTACTTCCCAAATGCTTTGACTTTCACTGAAAGGTATAAATTACTTAATATGCTAGCATAACAGAAGCCTTCATGAACAGTACATTTTTTTCCACTATCAGGACCTTTAAATACTCTATGAATTCAAGCCTCTATGATATAGCAAAAATGAGGATGTGTCACTCATTAATTTTTTTCCTTTCTCAGAAGTGCTATGCTTTTACCTAAGCTGTGTAGTTCCAATATATTTTTGCTTTTTTGTTGTTGTTGTCTACATTTTAGGTTGAGTACATTCCTCCCTGTAGCATTGATGAGTTCTGGATGACTTGTGTTTTCTCAGTCACTGATGTCGTCTCTTCTGTTTGGTCAACCAAGGCAGGAAAGACCTTTTTGGTCAATATAAAGTCAGCCGCCAAGTGAAGCATCATCACTCACAACCTGATGTCAAAAAAGGACTTGAGACTGCCTTGCTTAGGAAAACCTGGAGGGAGGACTACCATAATATTTTACCCTTTAGAGCTACTCAATAAAAATAACCTCCCCTTTACCAAAGCAGGTAAAGAAATCCACATACAATAGTTTCAAGCATGAGTTTATACATGTCTGTAGAACTGCCCTATTTTTCTTGTGAGTTCACATAGATAAGTTGTCACTAAACTGATATTTATTTGTTATGGTTCTGTGTCACGCTGCTTATGACTAGTTTATATTTTCTGATGACGCTGATGATTCAGTGCAAAATGATATTGGCTGACATTCAAGTCAGAAGTATTCACAAGTTATCAGCAAGAAATTTGAGATTCACAAAATGGAAAAGTTAGGTTTTAGTCAGTAGCAATTACCTACTAAGTTTTCTTTAAGTTGGTATTACTGGATACTGGGGAAGAATAACAACAGAATTAACATTCAATCTGCTATAATTCAGTTTAATATATGTATTAGTTACTGTTCTGATGTCCATATACAATTTGAAACACAGGACAACTGAATCAAAGGAAACTCTACTACAAATAAATTTTAGAAGTTATCTAATCCATCTGCTACCTTATGGGACTTGTTATCCCGGCAGCAGTTTTTTTAACCTATATTTGAGGGTGTTTTCCTCAAAATCTCATGTGTACTTAAGAAAGTCCGTAAGAAATAAGAACACTCCTCAGCTGTCTGTCTGGGTTGCTGATCCATTGGACTTTCAAAATGTATCCAAGCCTCCACAGTTTTCTCTTCACAGTTGCCTGTAAAAATAGTAGTCCTAAAGAATCCTCTAAAAAATGGGGCTTATGAGTTTTATAATGGTCTTATTCTTTATGTTTTATGTTTGCTCCTGTCCCTTACTGTCCAAAATTTTATGTTTGCTCCTGTCCCTTACTGTCCAAAATTTAATTGTATATATATGGTCTGTGTGTTTCATGCAAAAAGGGTCAGATATAGGACTAAAACCATAAAATAATGAAGGATCTAACAAATGTTTGAAAAGAATACATGCTTTACATGGTTAGAGTTTCAAAATAAAACACTAGAAGTCTTTATGACCACTTTCCAAAAAATGAATTAAACAGAGAAAAGCTTTGGATTTTTCATCTTCTCAAGCAGAACATAATTCTAACACAATATGAATGCACAGAAAAATTTGGTACAAACCCTCAATGACATTCTGCTGGTGCAGAGATTGGAGCAGGAAAGGTGGACTGTTGAGTATTGATAAGGATCATGGCTGAAAACATTGTGGCCAAACTAGTTCAGCCAGAAGACACATTCAGGGCAGGGGGAACTGCGATCTACACATCAACGATGAGCTAATGAGCCACAGGAGATAGAGGATGTGCTGGAGGGCACATAGCCTCATCTCGTGATATGCCCAGCTTGGCAAACAAAGGGGAAAAGTTGAGACCCTTTATCATGGCCCAGGGCTTGTCAAAGCTTGTTGATCTTTTGCAACCACCACTTCCCCCTGGATTTCTGCATGACACAAAGGGGCAAGGTGGAGACTCCTCAACATGGCCCAGGACTTGTCCAGACTTGTCCCTATTTCCCAATCACCACTTTCCCCTCCCCAGACTTTCCTCTACTCTGGGAGCTATAAAAAGCTCACCAAAACCAGCACGGGTTAGGGAATACCAGTCTCATCTAAGGGTCTGTCCAGCCTCACCGAGGGAATACCAGCTCGGCCTCACCAGAGGGGCCTACCAGCCTCACCAAGGGAATACCAGCTCTGCCTCACCAAGAGAATCCAGCACCCTGAGGACCCTCACTCTGAACCAGACATTGGAGGACACTGCACTCCTGACCCCAGCGTCCTCGCCGTGGAACACCGAGGCCACACATCATCGTACAAGCCCTGTCATCCACACTGTGGGGCTGTAAGAGACTGGACCCTCACTCTTTTCTTTCTTCCTTTCTCTCTGTTCTTTCCTTCTCTCCTTTTTTCTACACCCCCATTTCTTTGTCTCTCCTTCCGTATATATATATATATATTTCTCTCTCCCTTATTCCTTAGTTTTCTTCCTTCTCTATCACTCTCTTTCTCTCTTTCCCTTTTGAACATATAAGGATAACGCCATCTTTAAGCTCTGCTGTAGATTTCTGGTTACATTTCATATTATAGCTACTGATGGTTGCCAATATATCGCTTGTAGTAGGACTTTCTCTGTTAATGTGTTGATAAGTTCTGTTATACTTTTTGCCAAGTCACCATTCACTGTAACCAATATTCCAACAATTACTTTTAGTAAACCTCACAATTGAATTGGACCCCGGAGGTGATTGTTTGTCATTCACTTCACATAACCGCGCAGAATTAACCCAGAGTTAACTCACACCTGGTCTCATCTGTTGAGTCAGGGCGCATGTTGCGTCTAGAGTTAACTCATCCCTCATCCCATGTGTTGGGATGGGACATGGACTAATCATTGCAGAAAGTCATTCTCTGCTGCTGGATTCAGCTCTTATCATTAAGATCTTGCATCTCTAAGTCTTTCATGTAAACGATGAGGAAAGGCATTATGAGAAGGTGAGGGAGAGGAGGGGTTGAGGGGAACTACACAAGCAACACAGATGCGGGGGAAAAGGAAGGAAAGGAAAAGCAAGAGAGAATTATAAACTTTAGTTTGCCAAGGCCTTATCAAACTTCAGTAGTAGTACAGAGTAGTTACAGTAGTTGGAGTAGATACATTTATACAGTTCTAAAATTACATTTGGTTCTTTCAAGGCAACCACGAGGCTGATGTGCTCCCCAGTGAAAATGAGTTTGACACCCCTGTTTTAGATGGTCCTTCCTAAGGAAATCAGTTAAAATATTTAAGGAAAATGAAAACTTAACACACCATGACATAAAGTGATTCAAAGCCAGCTGAAAGAGCTGCTCAGACATATCAGGAAACAAGATTGGAATCTTTCGCACAGCTCTGTTAGACAACTTTCTTCAGCAGGTCTTTTATGCATTATAGTCCTGACTCTACACCACCGAAAGTATCTGCACCATTATTGCCTAAAGTAAAGTTCACATTTATGGTATGACAAATGTATCTGAAAAAAAGAGTGTAACTAAAAAGAGGATAATTATTGTCAAGAGGAACTTTTACAGTCTTTGCTGCTATCGTGAATCTAGTAAGATCCAGTTACCCCACATCCAGGAGATGATCTCAAGTTGGGATGTCTAGTAATGGAAAAGTAGTCAAATTTTCAAGCTGTTTTGAAGATTATCCTGTAAAATTAGAATGTTATATAGTCTTGTTTCTTGTATGCAAGAGCTATAAACATTTTTCTATGCTTCCCAGGCTGGACTTAAACGTTACGAAAGAAAATGAAACAAATGCCTTCTTCCTACCTTACCTATTGGTAAATAGTAATACAAAGGGAAAATAAATTGTGAGCAAATGTTTTTGGTTCTTGTAACAGTAGTGTCAGAGAGAAAATGGAAACAGTACAATAAGATAAGAAGGACTAATAGCTAGATCATCACAAATGAATAATGACAGCAAAAAAGGAGAGCACAAAGTCCAGTGATGAAAACAGAATGGTGATACCAATCTGTATTTCCCCTGTTTCTTCTCTAAGATACGAGACCGCTGACTGATGTGATAGATTCAATTAACCTTCCACTTTATCCTGGTACTTACATTGAAGTACATATTTTACTTCACTTGATGTTGAAAGTCATTTATATATATATATATATAGTTGTAAATTAATATGGAATTATTGCATAATTATCTGCTTGCATAAACATAATGAAACGATGTTTAATATCCAAAGTAAATACATCTTGATTTTTATTTTTGAAAGGAATTACTAGCAAAATTTATGCCTTTTTAAGGAAATGTTAGTATTTTGCTCACACTGGGAATACCAGCCATAGAAAAGTAGCTCTGACAAATGCTGAAGTTTTGCATTTGGATATTTAGGATTGCAAAGATATCCTGTACTTAGCATGCCTCCTTATTTGTGTGTACCTGTGTAAAAAGCTTGCATCATTAGAAGTAAATTATTGTTTAAAAAGACTTTCAAATGAACTGCAGTTATAAACCTCCAGTTCAGAAACATCATATATTATGGCAAAAAATGCTAGACTCCAAATTCAACACAAATTGATCTTTAATGCAAAATATTCTCCAAAATACATGAATGATTACCATCTGGATAGACTCAGAGCCTTCGTTGCTCATGAATAAAGGATCTCCATTTCAAAGATCTAGGATCATGTAGATCAACATCTGATTTCAATGACTGTGTGAACTGGTGGCAAAGCTAGCATGAGCATTGAAATTTATGATCATTTGTGTGTATGTGTGTGTGTTTGGCAGTCACTTTGTCTGAAGTGAAGAGTCTCTACTGTATTACTGACAAATTGAAACATGTACAAGATAAAAAGGAAGAGGAGCTGAAGCATAAAGTTATTTTTAAAACAGCGGTACTTGCAGGTAATCTAAATCTGAGCTTACTCTTGAAAAAAAATAGTTTGAAATACATTTTGCTTTGTATTTAGATCTACAGTTACTGCCTTCACTGCATATATTGACCTCAGCAGTTATTATGCAACTGAAGATCTACTTCTTCCTTCCAAAAGTAATATTTACTGTGAAATCAGTGGAGAAATGACAGCTTACATTATGTGATAGGGAGCAAGAGATAATGGACTCTCATTATAAACCTGAATGTTTACCCAGTTGCCTGAAACCTTATGGACTCTGCTTTATCTTAAATCTGAGTCCTCCCATTGTCTCAAAGTTTTACTGACTTTTTGTGGCACATCTCCCCAGAAATTCTGTGTCCCTTACCAGTTCCTTTGTTCCACCTAGTTCCCATAAGAAATCTTTTCTACCGCTGAACGTGACATTGCTGGGAAACCTCATAACAGCTCTGCTACCATAAACCTTCATTATCTGATACCATAGTTCTGCTTCAGTAATAACTAGAGAACCAACTTTTTTTTTTTGTTTTTTTGTTTTTTTTTTTTTTTTTAATATATATATTGGATCACATTTTGGAAGTTCCCAGAGCTATTCCTAACAGGTGGAGAGCTTTTTGACCAGAGCCCACACCTAGTTATGAGTTGAACACAACATAAATTGGAAAGACAAAAAAAAAAAAAAAAAAAAAAAATTAAAAAATCTTATTTCATTTAACATAATTGAGAAGCCATGGACAAATTTTTCTAAAATATCGATTTCCAAAAAACATTGATTAGTAACTAGCCTGCTGTGGGTTAACCCCACCAGGCAGCTAAGCATCACACAGCTGCTCACTCACCCTCTCATCCCCAGTGGGATAAAGGAAAAGTGTGGCAGAATGCAACCCCCCCAACCCCTCTCCGCCTCCCTCCTTCAGTATGGAAGGAGTAGGGACATCTCCCTCTCTCTCTGCTACTTGAGGCTGACAGCTTCTTTTGTTTGGCCCCAGAGCACCCTGGCCAGGGCCATTAGGAGAAGGGAGTGCCAAGGCACACTGAGCCGCGCCCAGCGTGGGGGATGTTTGGAGGCTTCAGGGGCACCCACAGACAGTGTGGGGGTGCAGAGAAGCTTCTAGAGTGCCTACAGTCAGATCTGATCAGCCAGTATAAAAATGGGACTCTCGTCGAGACTCTGCCCATTGTCGCAGGTCTCTCGGAGCACGAGCAAGATGCTGCCGCCGAGAGCCCCCCTCCCCGGGATGGGGACTCCGATTGCCTTGCTGCCACGTGTGTAAGTAAAACTTCTCGCAGGATTGCAAGTATATTTATACTTTTCGTGCACATATGCACGTATAACTTTCCCCGCTCCATATGAGTGCATGTAAAATTAATCCTCGCACAATCCCGAGTGTATTTTCCTCCTGTGCACATATGCACGTGTAACTCTCCGTGCATATTTGCACGTGTACTTTAAATTATTTCCTCGCACAATCGCGAGTGTATTTTCCTTCCATGCACACTTTCACGCGTAACTTTCCGTGCCCAATACGAGCACGTGTATAAATTATTTCCTCACACAATCGTGAGTGGCCGCCGAGAGCCTCTTGCACAATCGGGAGTGTATTTTCCTCCCGTGCTTCCACATAAGCACGTGTAGGATTCCGTGCACACTTGCACGTGTAAGTAAATCAATCCTCGCAGGAATGCGAGTGTATTATAAATTTACCCTCGCGGAATCGCGAGTGTACACTTTCCGTACTCACTACTAGTACGTGTATCTTTTTAAAAATAATCCTCCACCGTGTTTAGGCAAGTGTGTACTTCTCCGGGACTCGGGGATGGCTTCGGCATTGTTTTGGGTGAAGCCACGTGCATGCACACTGTGGACCGCCTGTTGTATTAGTTGCTGCCTCTTAATAATTTTCCTCAACTGATATCCGAACCTTTATTTAAGTCACTTTTGGAGTGCTAAAACCATGTTTCTCACCGGTTTAAACAAAATTGGTTTGGACCCCGTTGTCCCTTAAATTAACCTACGGGGTGCCTCCGTGACAAAAAGGAATAGAATAGTAAAAGCAAGAAAACTTGTTAGTCATGATAAAAATTATTTAATAAATGAAGCAGAAGTGGAAGAAGAAATAAAGAAAAGAAAACCAAGTGATGCAAAGGCAAATCACGTCCTGTGGGTAAACCGATGACAGTTCCCCAGCAAAAGAGGGCTAACCCTGCTAAACCCCCTTCTTTTTCCTTTTTATTTCTGAGGATGACATGGGATGGCATGGAACATCACTTCAGTTTGTTTTGGCCAGCTTCCTGGTTGTGCACTCTCCCAAGCTCTTGCATATCCCCCAATCTAGCAACTGTGGGGGCAGAATTAAAAACAGAAAAGGCCTTGATGTTAAGCAAGCACTGTTCAGAAACAACAAAAAATATTTGTGTGTTATCAGCATTGCTATGGTCACAAATCTAAAAAACCCAGCACCATACAAGCTGCTATGAAGACAATTAACTCCATCCCAGCCAGGCTCAATGCATTATCAAAACTTGCTTAAGAATTTTGCACATTTTCTTGGAAAATAATTTACAGAATAGAAAACTATAATGGTTTTGATAACAGTACAACAGATATTAATTGAAATAAATGAAACTGTGTGAGTCATCTTCAGACTGATTGTGATACTGATTTAAATTTGTGAGACTTTCATCAGAGGACAATATTGATACTGACTTCACTGAGGGTAGTTGCCTTACTTAGGTCTCATCAAGCTGAGCAAGTTTACCAGAATATGGCTTATTATAGAATTTATATTTCTATCTGCTGCCCTGTGATTTTGATTTTAGAATTCTCAAAAGTTTCTTAACATTTAAAATATATGCACACATATATATGCACACTCAATCATATATATATGTGTATAAATAATGTATCTCTAAAAGTTTGCTCGGGAAGTTGAAAAACACAAATATCACAGATTATATTTCACCATCTGAAATGCAAGTAAAGAGTTTGAATTTTGTTTTACAATAATTTACTGGTTCTAGTCCTGAATAAAGTAAAGAACTGTGACAGACTTGTGTGAGTGCCAGGAGGTTGAAGCTTAATTCAGTAGTATTTGTAAAGCATTTGAATGGCATAATGACAAAAATTCAAAGACAATCCGATAGAATAAATGAACAGACAATCCTGAGTGTCAGGATCATGCTGGGAGGAAACTGAATTTTGAAAAGCCATGATGCCTAAATATTTTAAGGCCTGACTGATCTGTGTTATCATTATAAAGTGTAGTATTGGAAGGATTTTAACAAATGATAAACCTCTAATTTTCTATCTAGCTGCTGTTGACAATTTACCTTGATTTTAACCAGTGTTCCATGATCAAAAACTAATAAAGACAGTGAAATAAGTCATAAATTATGGGGCATTTTATGCTTCATTCTTTCTTTTAAATTCTTGAACATATTACATAAATCCCATTTGTGGTCATAGAGTACAGAAGTCCATCCTTCTCTACTCTTGTGCAACCCCTAAAACTGTCTGTGAAGTAGCCATACCACTTCAGTGGAAGTTATTGTTCATACACAGGGTTATTGTCACGGAGGCATCCCAAAAGTCAGTTTTAGGTGAACAGCATGTTCTGAACCAGACTTTATTCTAGCCAGAAAAGTGTAGCCAATAAACTGACTAGAAACAGGGTTTATGCAATTATATAACACTCCAACAACATAAAATACAGGTTCAGATATCAGTTGAGGAGATTATTGGGGTAAGACAACATAAGAATAATGAGGATCCACAACATGCATGCATTCACTCACGAGAAACTAAAACAGAGGCTTCTCACACATGGGTACCCATAAGACATAATCACCCTCCTGGGTTAGGCAAAGACTCACCCAAAGATATATCCAGTAGAGAAAAAGTAACCACTCACCACAAGAGGAGGTGAGGCATTCTCAATCCCAGGAAGTCTCCTTAGACGGCATCTCAATCTAAGAGGAGGGCTCCAGTTCATAGACCCGATGCTCCGAGAAGACCACTCAAAGGGGATCTTCAGTGGGAACCCCGTTTTATAGCCTGGTCAGATCTGGCTGTGGGCATTTGTGGCAGTTGCACTTCTCCCTTCTGAGAACTGCTGTAGCAGTTGTACATCCCCCTCTCCTTCAATGGGGCAGTTAATGGCTCTTTTGTGGGACCCTGAGTCGGTTAGCCAGGGTCGTTAGCAGAGGAGGAGCAGTGCAGAGAAGCCGAGAAGCTTCTGGAATGTCCACAGCCAGATCTGATCAGACTATAAAACGGGGTTCCCACTGAAGATTCCCTTTGTGTGATCTCAGAGCAGTGGGTCTGCTGAGCCAGGAGTCCTCCCCTTAGACTGGGATGCCATCCAAGGAAATTTCCCGGGATTGGAAGCACCTCAACTCCTCATTTGGGTGAGTGATAATCTATGTGCTTGCCTAGCCAGGCAAGTGTAACTCCTTGCTAAACTCAGGCAAGTATAGTCCTTGCTAGACAAGCAAGTGTAAATCCTTGCTGGATCAGGCAAGTGTAGTATCCTGGAGTCAGAGGGCTCTGTTTTTGTTTCTTGTGAGTGGGTGTGGATCCTCACACTGTGGATCCTCATTATTCTCATTTGCTGCACCCCAATAATCTCCTCAACTGATATCCGAACCTTTATCTTATGTTATCAGAGTGGTAACTAATTGTATAAATCCTGTTTTGGTCAGTTCATTGGCTGTACTCTTCCGACCAGTATAAAGTCTGTTTTGCCCCCTAAAACTGACTTTGGGGTCCCTCTGTGACAGCATTACAACACATTCTCTAGGCACCTTCATTGCTGAAGACCCTGTCAATCGACCGACGGTCTCTCCCTCCTGCTCCCCAAGCTGAGTTGAGGTGAAGTCACCCTGCTCCCAGTGGGGAGGACATGACTGTCAGCACCACCCCAAGTGTGCAGGTGGGCACAGGCACAGAAGGGCACGAAAGGTGCTAAAGAGCCATCAACTACCCTAATGAAGGCTCCAGATCTCAGGGGGATGTGCAACTGCCACAGTTATTATAGAAGCCTTCTGGGGTAGCAGCAGAAACTGACATGATTTAGATAACAGGCAAGAAGGTACTGCAGGATAGATGAAAATTTAAAAGTAGCATAACATTGTGAGTTACTTGCTCTAAGTGTTAAAGATCTTCTCATGTAAATTCTCTTGCCAAGGTTAGAAGGGCTTTATGTTTGGTTAGCTTCAGCTTCTAGTAAGGAGACCGAGCGCAAGGAAAATATATTATTTGAATACCTTGTAAAGGGATATTAATTTAAATGCTTTTATGGTACGCTATTTCAGAGGTGAGTAGTGGGGTTCCCTGGTAATTTTCCACCATTACAAATACCCATGACTGAAAACAAGTAGCTTGTAATGAATGACACCTTCAAGGTAAAATGTGATTGCTACCTGATGCTACAGCTGGTAGAAAAGCAACTGATTTAACCCATATTTTTTCTCACACATTTTAACAGTTGAACAACCAACCCAAAACTGGTACTTTCTTACAGCTTCATTTTCATACTTGCAGTGCAGCTGGTCCTGCAGTTATGAAATATTATTTTACTTGATTAAAATTCTTAGATACTTCCATTTCCTTTGAAAGAATATATTCCCTTTAACACCTGGCAAAAGAATCAGGATAGATTCTTTGGAAGAGAAAGGGAGAAATAATTTGTTCTACCCAAGATGATGAGTACAGAAGAGATGCTCTTTGAATATGGGGTAGTTTTGGGAGTCCTAGAATAATTCCCTCCTTGGCCTGAATATTCCCTTTTTGCTGGTGGATTGATTAAAGGAGCAAGAGAGATATGGAAGCACATATTCCCATGCCTTTATTTTTCTCTGTTTCCAATGCCTCTGAGATTAATTACAAACTGAAGTTTACACTGAATCACTAGGACAGACTTATCTTACAGCCCTTTTATACAAAGATTAATTTAATGAATTGTTCTGTCAAATCATTCATCACCCTTCAAAAACACATGAATTTGGACCTCATGACTCTGTATTGTCAACAGCAAATGTTCAAAAGCCTATCACAGAATCACAGAATGTTAGGGATTGGAAGGGACCTTGAAAGATCATCTAGTCCAATCCCCCTGCCTGAGCAGGAACAAAGTCAGGCTTATCAAAAATCAATTTTCATAATAGGAGTTAAAAAAAAAAAAAAAGTATTTTTAAGTAAATTAATGATTATAGTAGTGCTTTAAGAAAGACATCAAATATGTTGACACTTCTGATGAAGTCACGTAAAATGATGAATGATGATTAGTATTTCTACTGGGTTTGTATTTCACAGAAAGTTACTTCTGATAAATTATCATTAAAAACCAAACCAAAACAACAACAACAACAACAACAACAACAACAAAACTATTCCTTTTCTGGAAATTAAGAATGATGTGAGTCTCTGGATTCCACATAAAATTATTTTCAATTACTTTGAATAAAGCTTGTAAAAGATGAATCTGGTCTTTTGATTAATAATAGTCATAATAGCCATTACTGAGAGTATTACAAATTAATAAAAACGTCATATTCTTCCCCTCATCCCAGCAAATAAGTTGACGGGTGGATTTTGGAAGTGTTTGCTGCATTACTCAGGGAGAGGAAAAAATGACAATGCCATTTATAATATTGTATCAATCATCACTGCTGCAGCTTTTCTATGCCTTGTCATGCCTGAACTTCACACTCCAGGGAGGCACCAGAACAGTAATAGTTTGTCTTGCTTAGTCTACATCCAGGAAAGAAATAATATGGAGCTCACACACAGTGTTATATTTTGTGCAGTAGGTCTCCATTGTGTTGACTGTTGCTAACAAGAATTGGGGTGAAATTTTGATGGAGAGTAGACCACTGTTTACAAATGCAAAACCAGAAACTTCTTTTAGACTCCTTGTTTAGCCTGTGCTTGAGAATAAAGACATTGTTCTTCTTATTATTAATATGAAGGCAGAGCACTTTATTTTGAAAATCAGAATAAAATCTTTTTGCAAAATAGCAAGACCATTATAATAAAATTGACCACACATCCAGTAGCTGCATAGAAAGCAGTGTACTGAGAGAACATCACTACATAAGAAAAGTACAATTAAACCACTATAAATAGTAACCAGTAGCTGAATATTGTCTAGCTTCCTTTTGCTTTCCACTTTCTAACTTGCAGCAAAGATTTGTAAATGTGACTTTCAAAAACATTTTTCCAGCACTCCTTGGTAGTAATTGTACTCATCATTATTGAAAATACCTCTGCATCAGTACAGAATATATGAGAGTGCTAGTTCTTTGCATCCCTCTTCCTTTGATCACTGCCCCTCTGAATAATAGAGATTGCTAGGATTTTGCTTTAGTGTAAATTTATCACAAAGAAAACACCATTGCTTCTTATTGATTTGAACTGCTGCATTCCTGTTGAAGTCTATTTTTGTACTGCTAAAATGCAGTGTTGCCAGTCTGGAATTCAAGCGTGGATTTCTCATGCATTGAACAGATGCACAAAATTTATTCACTGATCTGTTGGCATTTAAAAATTCCTTAAAATCTGTAAACTCATTTTGACCTAGCACCTTTTAATTGTAGTCTCTCTCAGTAACTTATCAGTTCTTTGTTGTTCTTCAGGCTCTTTACCACACCTCCCCCTGTTTTTAAGGCTGTTCCCTCACTGCAGAGCTTTCAGGAGACATCTATTTTACATGTTATGACCCAGTACGTGACATGGAAGCCAAACTCCAGCAGCATTCTCAAATAAAGGCTCAGCTATTTGACTGCACTATTTAACTTTGATGTCTTTGCATATGAAAAAGCAAAACAATTAAAATGAAGTCGAAACTTCGTACTAGCTAAATACCTGAAAAGCACAAAGCCAAATAAATGGATAAACAAGCCTATGTAAATACAGCATATTTTCTCTTTAAAAGCTTCTGTTTCTGGTTACCAGACAATTGCATAGAGCATTAAGAAATCTCCAGGAAAAAAAGATGATTTTATTTCTAAGTATATTCCTGTGTGAAGTCCAACATGTTAGTGCAATGTGGGTAGCTGAAATAGGTACATAAAATACATTTAACTTTACATATATTTAAAAATTCCATAACCCCGGTTGGTACAGAAGATTCAGAAAAATCTGACTTTATACTAAAATATTCATTTTTTTTCATATTACTTCAAAAAGGTTGTTTCGCTGTCCACTCAAAATTGACATAATGCGTATGTGGATGTAATATATATTTTTCTTGTCTCCTGAGAAGTAGCATTTCAATAGTTAATGAAACTACAGAAATTGCAAATATAAAATCATACTAGGTTAATTGGTTATTATTTCTTTCTTTCGTAAAATGCTAGAAAACTGGAGTGATTAGAACCTTGTCATTTAATTGCCATTAAGTCTTCTCTGAAATTGAACAGACAGTTAGCAATTGTGTTATTTAAACATTTTATACACATATTATCATAGATCTTCATTGGGAATAAAGGCCTACTGATGCAGTATTTTCAGCCTCCACAAAGTTTAAATGCTGACTATCTAGAACATTTTGCCTACAATGGGAATGTAGGGAATGAATATTTAACATTACATATAGCAGTGTCTATGGTGCTCTTAATGAAGTGGAAATAAGTGACCAGAAATTGACTCGAGGAATCATAAGCTTTCCTGATAGTTCAATTTCTCTGTTGAAATATACTGTACTTTTGATTTCAGGTATGTGAGAGAACTCCTCTGGTTTAGTAAGTTTGGTATATCAGCTGAGCCCAGCTGAGAAAATGCATGGTAAAATGCAGTTCGACTGCATGCCTAAGACAACAAAAAATTAGCTCAGAAATACATTTCCACAAAGGAGAGGCTAAACACATTTGTCATAGAGCTATACTTCACGAATTCTGTAGTCAAACATACGGTATTCTGTAGAAACACAGTCTCTTTTCCCGCTATATAATTTCCTTTTCTGAGGTCTGGCAGTTAAAAAATTCAAGTTGTTTGAAAATACCACTTTCTTTTTTCTTTTTTTTTTATTTTTTTCTTTTTTAACCAATTAATCTTTCAGTACCTTCCAAAATTTGCAGATCTATTTTCTTGACTTTCATACTCTACTATAAATTCAGAAAAATTCTGGTGAATTAACAGTTGTTACCCTCCATTGCAAAATTTATATGTGTAAGTGGACCAATAATCTGGTCCAAAATATCCCTTTTAATTTTTTTTCCTAATTCAAAATATTAATTTTCCAAAACCAAACCTTTGTTGGTAAATATAGACTTTTTTGTGAAACTTTTTTCAATTTTTTTTTTTTAATTCAAGATGAAATACCTGATCTGGGAAAAAAAATTAAAAAATAAGGGGCTCCCAATCTTCTCCCTTTTTCCATCATTCTGTTGATCAGAATACTCCCCAGACAGTGATAAACCCAAGTTTACATCCTTGCCTGATTCTGACATAGACTGAAATCCTAATATCTAATTTCTGTTGTGAATGCCTCAAAAACTCAGTAACAGAATCAATTTCTTGTTCCACTCCAATAAACATTTAATTATTTATACAGAATGAACAGAGTCAGCTAAGAGAATGGCATCATAGCTTCTAGCATTCGAATCACACAGATTTAAACTGAGAAGAGTTGGAAAGGACTTTTTCCTTCTTATGTGGCAAAAAAAGTATATTACCAAGTGTCCAAAATATGTTTTCGATCATGAATCTCCATTCATCACATTCATCATGTTCTCCATTGTGTCACAGCTTCCTGTGTAGCTCGTGGCACAATGTAGTAGCAGGACTCCTGCATACGTGTATTTACTAATACAGGTAAGGCAAACGTTATCAACCAAAAGTTGATAAACATTTCAAAGAATTCCAAAAGAATGAAATTCTATTAAAACTGTCTGGCAGCTTTTGGCTGATAAAATCTTTCCTCCTAAAATGTTCATACAGTTTAAAGGAAACATATTTCCATGTTGCTTATATCAGTAATTGCATATTTTAGAATATGAAGCACCTATCAACATGGATAGGATCAGATATTTATACATCACATTTTTCTTTCAGAATCTGATGTAGCTGATAGACTGTAGGTCAATCTTTTCCTCACTGAAAACAATGAAAGCATTCCTACTCTTGTTAAGATCAACATCAAGTATACACTGCAAGTCAAAATATTAACACACTAAAGAACTTCACCATTACCATTTATGTAAGAAATGTAATTATAATAAAAATGAACTAAACAAAGATTAAAACAGATTTACCAGAAACTAGGGTAAAGGAAAATCAGTCATCTGAATAAACATTTGACAAGACAATTGTAATAGGATTGATACGGAGGAGACAGGTGATATTACATTTAGGCATTCTATAATAAATTTCGTTAACATCACCTGAAGGTGAAGAATAAGCAGGAAGTAAGTTATGAACAGAATATCAAGGAAAATAATTTCCCTCCTTCCTCCTCCCTTCCCAAAGGAAAAAAATAATTTTTAACTGACAAAATTTATGGGGGAGTTTTGATTTTGAAGTAAAGATCTAAAAATCAGCTATTTAAACAACATTCTATATATTAGTAATATGAGGAAATAATTCTGAGTCATTCACATACCATTATTTCCCTTGTAATAACACAGAAAAATGGACAACAAAGAAATATGTTGTCCTAAAGAACCAGGAAGATTTAAAAAGTACTTAGAAATGTTCATCCCACAACTTTTGGATTTATTTAATTTGTATTCAGACCATGTAGATATTAGAGACATCATAGACAAGTGGAAGATGACAACAGGACGAGTATGTAACACTTTGGGAAGATGAACTAATATACCTTTAAGTATTGCAAGTGATAGAACAGCTTTCAGGAAGAACAGATCTCAGAAGGTTCAGCACTGGCTATTATGTAGGTCTCATATAATATGTAATATGAAATAAATAATATGAAAGCATTACAGGTAAATGTGCACAAGGAATAAACAATAATAAAAAAACATCTTCCCTTTTCATTGCTCAGGTCCTTAATTTGACATAGGAGTTTTTAATAGTTCTTTTTTATGTCACAGTCTGGAGATTACAAAAAATGTTTTATTTTTTAATTAATAAAATGATGTCAAAAATAACTTTGTTTGAAAATACTGATGAAGGTAAATCAAGTTTCCAGTTCTTGTGTGTGTAATATTGCTAGCTAGACATTTCAGATATATCCTAATAACACTTCACATATATAAAGCATGAGAATCTTGCATGAAAGCTCAGGTACATGAGACCAAGATCTGATTAATTTTAGGCTTATTTGTTTGCCCAAAGAATAAACTCTTACTCTACTGTTTGGATGATCACAGGTGGAAAAACGCTTACACTGTCGCTATGTAATAAAGAGTAAAATGCCATTCTCTGGAAAAACAGGCAACTGTTTTCACTGGATCCTCCTTATTTAAAAAAAATGTCCAGGATTAAAGCTATTTCTGAGACAAATCCTGGTATTAGTGCCTTTTCATATGCAGTGCCTTTGTTACAATATCATACAAAATAAAAAACATGCACAGAATAAATGACGGGAAAAGAGAATCACTGTAACTCTAAAGACCAGGGTAATATAAATATTACCAAAAGGAAAGCTGTAAAAAAACCTAAAAAATATTCATACCTTTTTGAGAGGTTATAATTAATCTATGTTCTTATATTTTATTTGATTTTCTCATAGAAGTCTCACAAAGTAATATGAAAGCATTATAAGTAAATGTGTCCATAGGATTTAAAGGTGATCTGGAAACAGCTGTGATTAAACTATTAAAAAAAAACCAAACATCCTTACAGGATTTTATATTTTCTGGACAGAACTATCATGATACTAACACAGATGATGCATTTGTTACTTAAATTAAAAGAGATTTTCCTTTCTTGTCAGACAGTCTGGAACTTTTACTATACAAGACCTGAATCTGTTCTCTCTGATGCCAAAGAAAGCTCTCTCTGCTGGAGATGTCACATTTGTCATTGAATCTTGATTGTGTCTGCATAGGAGAAACAAGCCTGATCTTGTTCCCTTTAATATCGGTGGCAGCGTTCCCAGCAACTTAACAAGGCAGGAGCTGAGATAGGACTGAACACTACATTTGTGGTGTTAGCTTCCCTCAGCTCCTGCCACCTACTAGCAGATATTTGTCAGTAGTCATTGAGAGAATAAGATATTCATGAGAATTAAATTTTTAATGTCAGCAAAGGAGCTTTAAAATCAAAGATAACCAGTGTAAAAGGACCTTTGTGCAGAATCACTCTGCTGACAATAATAACTGACAAAAGTAAATTAATCCTAAATCAGCTGTCACCCTTACCACAGACAGAAAGGATACATGCTTATGGATTCTGTAAACTGTAGATTGGGTAAGACAGGATGGCCTGATGTTTCATCAAAAAAAAAAGGTTCTGATATCTCCAGCCCCCACAGGTGTGAAATAGCTACAGTTCAGACAGCTCCAACAACCTTGCTTTATCATGCCAGCAATCTACATTATTTGAGGGGCAAGACAAACTGTCTCCCTTCCTTAAACGGAGAGTTTATATTTTAGCTATATGACTGGTCAAAAGTTCTGGTCACATTTGCGTGATACCACCTGCACTCTCTGTGAGGTGATGTCAATATTTAGAGAAGATAATGAATTATAATTTAATATTAGAAAAGAGCAGGAAGTATAGTGTTGAACATATATAAATCATAGTATTGAGTTAAAACTATTCCAAAATATTATTTTAGGACTGACTTCTGAAAACGGTAAGTGGTTCCAAAACATTTTGAATGACAGAACAGTTTTTATTTGAGCCACCACATCACCTTATACAGATGAGGAAGAGTTGGGTCAACATTGTTTTTTAGCTGCTCTGAGCACTCTGTTTTTCTTTTATTTTCTTTTAATCTGGTTTGCATCAAGCACTGATTCTCTGTGCTTTAATTTCTTATGAACAGCAGTGAATGGTGAAAAGCACGGTAGCCTTCTTGCACATTTCAGATCTGACAGCTCTAGTCACTATTTATGCACAAGCAGATATATTATTGCTGATAACATTTTGGTTTTCACCTTAATCAGACTTTTTTTTTAAAGTGTACTCAAAATTCATTTGAGAGATTTGGGGAGTTCACTTGTCAATCAACCTCTAAACTATGGTTTGCTTGTTTTTCACAGCTCTTTTCCATAGGTATAACATATGTCTGAAACATGACTGTATAATGTGAAATTTACCAGAAGCATACTAGGATCAGGATATGTTACAATGTAGTTAACAATTATCTAAGTACAGGGAGGACAGAGTATTTCGTATGCTTTGCCATTTTGCTTGGTTTCATCCTTTGAGTCCAACCTGGATAATATGTTATCTTACTGGTTTACTTTTGTTTGAATTATCCTGAGGTACATACAGGTCTCCAAGCATTGACACTGAGAAACTGCAATTATAATTGAGTTGGACTTGGATATATTTCATTACACCGATATTTATTTTTCTCTTCTGAACTGCAATATAGAGCTGTCATCTTCAACTCAGAACACACAAAAGTTTTCAAAAACTTGAGCGCGTTACTGAAGTCACATTGCAATAACTCTAATAAATTGCACCTGTGAATCTCTCTCTGGTTTATTTATATACTGTATCACAGGTTATTAACAGAAAATAACCCACTAGGATACAACATTCTTGTTTACAGTGAGATGCTGGAGGTGACAGGAGGAATATAAACCATAAAATCAACAGGGAATACAGAACTAATAAAAAGACAAGGGTCTATAAAGCAGAAAAAAAACACCCAAAGCCAACTGTGAAGGCAAAAATAAAATAAAATAAACTTCCATCATAAAACAATCAAAATCTGCCATACACTTATAGATACCAGGGAGCACAAATACCCACTGTGCTTCAATATTTATGAGTGTCAGGAAATATGTGAGTTATTCAGAATCAAAAATTGATCAGCAGGACATATCTCTCTAAAACTCTGGTTATGTCCACTTCACTATAACAAAGGAAAAAAAAAAAAAAAAAGAATATCATATAGTAACAAAACACTTCTGTTTAAAGAGAAAAAAAAATGAGAAACTGAGAAGCTTTTGAAAATATTTGGAGCTGCTATTGCCTTTAAAATTGTTTTCAGATGAGCATCTGGTATCTTTACAGCTATGCTGATACATAGATTGGATAGATGCCATGAATATATTAACCATACATTTTCTCAGCAGCAGAAGTTCTCTTTGTGAAGCCAAGAGAAAAATCACCTGAGAAAAGAACAAGAACTTGGAAGTGGTGAGAATATGGTGTTTATTTTATATATCATATTATGTAGAATACACTTCATAGAGGCCTGTAGAGCTCCTTGTGATTCTGCAGTTCTACACATCACTTTTTATATTGTGCTTCTCTATACCTGCATTTGGTAACACCTTAGTTTCAAAGGGACAAAATGATTTGTCAGAAAGAGAAAATACAGCTTTTTAAAGAAAGGTAACAGGTGGGGAATATCTCTTCTTATTCCTGACTGCACAAAACCATGAAATGCTACAATTTCTAGCTCTCATTACCTGTCAAATTCAAAAGTGCCATCTATCAAACTAAATGAAAGACAACATTTTTTGTTAACTGCAAGTACTATACACTCAAGCTGGAAAATATAGCCACAAAACACTGGTGAGGCTGGAAAAGGTTAACTTTGGTGTGAGGCACACAGTTACATCCTCAACTCATGTTGAAGTGTGTCTTCACCTTTATCTCATAATGAAACAACACAGTCCTGGCATAAGGCAAGTTTACATGTCACTCAGTCCTGGAGAACATTGCCAGGCAGAGAGTAACAGTCCCGAGGGTTGAAGATGGGAGAGAGAATTTGTGTTTGTGTCACCAGAGCAAAAACAGCAACAGAAATAGGTACTAGAAAAATGTTGCTGGGAAGCTCTTGAGAATCCAGTCCTGCTTCTCCTCCTCTGAGCCAAGATGCTATGGTTCATACAACGAACACTTCCATAGGATTTCCACCTCCTTCAGCATTATTCCGCTGTCCATGCACCAAATAGCTACACAATTACTCTGGGAACCTTATCTGCCCCTAACAACACAATGTGGTTTGGTTCAGACAACATGGAAACATACAGTACTCCTTTCCAAAAGAGTGGGCTCTTTAGGACTGGGAAGGTTTTATAATGTAAATAGTATTCCCCTTATTATTCTTCTGATTCTGTCTGTCTCTATTAAAATACAAAAACGCATTTCCACCAATACAGGTAGTGCTGTCTGTGCTAGTTGCTGACCTGTTGCTTTAGTTTTCTGTACTACAGCAGTAAGGTTAAGCAAGATCACAGACTCCTCAGGAGCTGCGTATCTTGTGGGGTAACTGAGTGTCTAACTTTCAGTGGATGCCTTTCTACCATTTTGCAGCTCTAAGAGGGAGTATTCCTCTCCCTCTCCCTCTCCCTCTCCCTCTCCCTCTCCCTCTCCCTCTCCCTCTCCCTCTCCCTCTCCCTCTCCCTCTCCCTCTCCTCTCCTCTCTCCTCTCTCTCTCCTCTCTCCTCTCTCCTCTCTCTCTCCTCTCTCCTCTCTCCTCTCTCCTCTCTCCTCTCTCCTCTCTCCTCTCTCCTCTCTCCTCTCTCCTCTCTCCTCTCTCCTCTCTCCTCTCTCCTCTCTCCTCTCTCCTCTCTCCTCTCTCTCTCTCTCCTCTCTCCTCTCTCCTCTCTCCTCTCTCCTCTCTCCTCTCTCCTCTCTCCTCTCTCCTCTCTCCTCTCTCCTCTCCTCTCCTCTCCTCTCCTCTCCTCTCCTCTCCTCTCCTCTCCTCTCCTCTCCTCTCCTCTCCTCTCCTCTCCTCTCCTCTCCTCTCTCTCTCCTGTCCCCTTCATCTTTATTCTGAAAAACAAAATACTTCACAAATTTTCAGGAAGGCTGAAGTAAAGAGCAACTGTGTTATTTTTTTCAACTAATGGGAATCATAATTGTTACAAATAGCTTCAGTTTATCCATCAGCTTTCCCCTCACTCCTCCTAATGAGCACAGATATCTGACTTACTCACTTATTTCTGTTTTTAAAGTCATTGTCTATAGCAGTTACAGTGGAAATGCTAAACAGCCTGTAAGACATACTCATCCCTTGAGACATTTTCTAAGGAGAATATCAACCTTCTGGTATGTTTTTGAGGAAAATCTTCCCCTAATTTTTACTAAAAAAAATGGCCAACAATCATCTGCACTATTTCCTGTGCAAGTGTGTCCAACCAGTCTGACGAAGGCTGATAAATATTCACATTCTAAGTATTATATAGTAAGATCATTAGTATAATATAATTCCTTGCCTCTATCTTCCTGCCTTCCTCTACCAAATATCATACTGTCTTCAGCAGATCTTGGAAATTAACTGATCTGATCCAAAGCAATTACTGCTTGCCGTTGCCTCAGGATATTGTTAATATGTAGCATAACCTACACTTTGTTCCCCTTCATCTAATATATATCAGTTTGAATGTAAAATTATGTATTTAATTACCAGTCTTAATTTTAATTGTACAAAAATGTAACAAAACGTATTCTCAACTGTTTTGTCTTAAGCAGTGATATGCAAATTGAACTTTAAGTGCCAAATCAGAAGTGACCACCTAATCAACAGTATAAGTAATTTTAATTTACAATGGCCATTTTTGCTTAGCTCATATGTATCAGATGAATTTAAAATAAGAAAAAAAAAATAATTTACAAAGAGGTACAATGGTCTCTGGAGATGCAACATCTCATTTTAAATTCAGTTGGCAAGAATACTAATTACATTATCACATATTCAGCAGCATTCAGCAAAGTTATTTATTCATTCATCCTTAAGAGCCATGATGCCTGGCAGGTCACTGCCAATAAGCACTACCTTGAGAATCTTAAACGATGGTATACAAAGAAAATTAGATATAGAGAGGCTTGAAAAAAAACCTCTCACAAAGAAGCTAAACCTTTGAGATTTGCCTCTTTGCTAGCTTCATGATTAAGTGAAAAAAATGTACTTATCTTCATGAACAAAACAAAAACCCCATAGTTTTCATGAGCATAAAAGAGAAAGAAGGAAAGAAAGGAAGCGAAAATACACAGACCGATTTACAAATCATAAATCATGAAATTATAAGGGACTCAGAGGAGCCAGTAATCAACACGCCGAACAAAGAAACTGAATCCCACAATCTGATCTTCTATCATGTCTGTGTTGTGCTCAGCTTCACTGAGTCTGAGGCAAACCAATGAAATTCCAGAATAGTTTTCAATATTTTTTTATGTTTCCTTTTTTTCATTATATTTGGTATTAAAATAAAGCCTACATCTATCACGGTATGGAGGGAGAAACTGGGAAAACAAGGAGGAAAGTCAAGCAAAATTAGGACATGTAGTGATATTTATTGTCTGTTCTGAGGAACAGGAGCTTCAACAATGTGTTATTTAAACAAGACAGGAACAAATTAAGGCTCTAATAACAAGTTTAAACAGCAGTCATGCAAATGACAGTGGTACAGAAAAAACTGAATTCATTTCAGACAAATGGGTCTGAGTTCTCTATGAGTTCTCATTTGTTCAGTTTCTCAACATGAACTTATTATAAAACAGAACGGGCTGAGGAAAGGGAAAGTTAAAATTGAATAGACTGGGAAAAAAAATGATTTTTAGTGGGAAAGAGAAGCTCTAGCACACCAGAAAGCTGAGAAGAAAAACAAAGATAAAAATGAAACACGAATAGGTTTTGATGAACAGGGTAAGATACTTTGCACTGAATCCGAGACACAGGTCCAATTCAGAGAGAAACCATATGTAGAACAAGGAGGGAAGAGATGACCTTGCTAAAGGGAGGGGAAAATAACAGCAACAGTGAAATGATTTTGAATCTGAAGTCAAGATCACTCACTTTCAGTAGGCAGGGAGACTAGGAGAGGAAACCTGTGTGTGAGAGAAAACATGGTCAGGTGTTAATGAGAAATTATAGTCGATAGCTGTATATCTAGAGCACAGACAGGAAAGTTATGGTATGAAAGAAAATTATCTCACATAAAGAATATGAAAAAGGAATTGGACCCAACTAAACAAGAAGACTGGGAACAGACATTTTATGGAAAAAAAAAAAGGAAGATGCTGTAATTAGGAACAAGTGGTAGGTCACAGTGAGGCAAGAGTGTGCTGAGACTGCACGATTGATGCCAGCAAAGAGCTGAAAGACACAATGACCACTAGTCTGGATCACAGAATCATGGAATCGTAGAATAGTTCTGGTTAGAAGGTCATCAAATCCAACCTCTCCTACAATGAGCAGGGACATCTTGAACTAAATAGAGGTGCTAAGAGCCCTGTCCAACCTGGCCTTGAATGTTGCCAAGGATGTGGCATCTTTCACCTCTCTGAGCAACCTGTGCCAGTGTTTTACCATCCCCATTGTAAAATATTTCTTCCTTTTATCTAGACTAAACCTACCCTATTTTAGTTTAAAACCATTTCCCCTTGCCTTACCACAATAGGACCTGCTAAAAATTTTGTCCCCATCTTTCTAATAAGCCACTTTTAAGAACGGAAATACTTCAGTAAGATCTTGGAGCCTTCTCTTCTCCAGGCTGAACAACCCCAGCTCTTCAGGAATAAGATCTTCAGCTGATGTTAACAGTAACAGGTATATTCATTTTAATAGTTCTTCATGATTCATTGTATGAAGCTGAAGGACAGTGCATTTGAAGAGACCTGGGATTTCTTTTGTTTCTTTTCCAACCTCCTCTGCAAGTTTCCCAGATACCATTACACTGCTCAGACCATCTTATGTTTTTCTGCTGACTCAACCGTTCATTGTAAATGAATAAGCAGCAAAGGAGATGGTTTTTAAGAAATAATTCTTCTGACAGGCTCAGTGAGAGTATTCCTAACCAGAGTTAGAACCCACTCTTACTTCGGGAATTTCAAGATAAGCTTTCCCACTAACCTTGAAGAATGTTTAAGTTTGAACCATAATATTCATACATTTACTGTCATAAAAGACCACAACATAAGGTGACCATGTAAAACAGACCATAGTGTTTACCAAGGGATTTCTAAATAGCATCCAAAACTATTTCTTGACTTATTAAATAGTTTTAGAAAATTATAAAATCTGGATATTAACTTAAAATTACTGAGAAAAAGATGACATATTTATTGAGTAATTTATTAAACTTTTGAAATATTAATGTGTATATTATTACTATTATTTTATATTTTCCTTCTGTTATGCCTTTTTTTTTCTTATTAGATTATAAAGCTGTTCATTGTCAGATAAAGTATTTTCCAGTTAGGTATTTTTAAAATCTCATTTAAATATCTCCTTACCTTCTTTCCCAAGCAAAAAATAATAACAAGGCAGGTGTTTTTTTTTTTGTTGGTTTTTTTTTTTTTTTTTGGTTGTCGCTGTTGTTTTTTTTGTTGTTTGTTTGGTTTGGTTTGGTTTGGTTTTTTGTCTTGACTAGCATTTTGCCAATTCATTTCTTTTTATTGTTTGTTTCTTTTTCCCAAAGCTATTTAACAAAGCAGTATACAGTAATCACCTCATAAAAAAATCCACAGAAACAACATCTCTAGCATGCCTAAATTACCATACTTAAATATAGTAAACCAATATCACTTTTAAGCACAACACTGCCTTAAAAGGTCATTTTCTACTGGCCATTGGAATGATATTATGTTTCTTCTCATTGTCACTGATTGTGGGATATTGTTTTCCACCTAATGAAATGTGACTTAAGCCTTTCCTTTTCCTTTTCTTTTTTTTCTTTTAGGCTATGTAAACTTGAATTTGGCTATATAAATGTGAACGTAGTTCAGATTAATATCTTGTACCAATCAATTCAGAGTGGTCAGTGTAGTTAACTTGTAGCTACTGTTATTTACCACTCCATCAATTTTTGCAATGTTACAAGTTATTGGTTTGCAGGTTTTTATATTCCTGATTTCTTTTTTTCTTTCTTTTTTTTTTTTTTTTTCCCTTCAGTGTTGGAAGCATTCCCAAGGCTCAGAAACTGCAAACACCAGCAGTCTGGGCCTGGATATTAATTTAATTCAACTGACCTATACAGTATCTCTGCAGCAATCCAAACTGCTGGCCAGAATGCAAGTATGTTTTCCAGCAATGGGTTCAGATTTGTCACTTTGTACTCCACCCTCTCCTTCAGCATCCTCCATGTGATCAAACCTTAGCAATATCCTTATTTCCTTACTATCTTAGCAACTTCATCTCTTGATGTAACTTCAGTCTAACTTGACTAACAACAATTGTATGATGTTCAGGCAATATTTTTAACATCCGTTAAATCTTAGCATTAGTGTCTTCACAGCAATACAGTATAAGCTAAATTCACTATGTAGAAAAGATTTTGTTTTTCAGACACCCTTGGGGATATTGTGTCTTCATAACTGATGACAGAAAAGGCAATGAAATGGAGCTTAAAACAAGAGTTGTATTTTGGCCTTGTTGTACATTACTAGTAATGATAATATCCTCAAAAGAGCTGAGCAAACAGGTCACTGTATTTCAGTGGGTTATTTGTGGAGTAAGCTACTGTTAATGTAATGATAGCAGAGTCAAATTTATGCGCTATGTTTACAATATGCTTAAATATTATGTTAAATGTGGGAAAGTGTTATTGAGGCTGCTTTCATAACAGAATGCAGAATGAAGTATCCTGCAAAGTTGAAGTAGTGCAGCATGCCAGATTGTCTGCCTTCAGGTGTTGAACCTATTGGACCCACACTACCATACACCACCTCTGTCCTTCAATACCCCTATCAATTTTTCATTATTTCCCATTTTTACAAGATATTACTAATGCAGTTGGAAAATGAGAAGAGCAAGAACAGCAAGCCTGACAGAAATTAAAATGTCAGGATAGCCACATCCACTTCTAGAGAACATAGTCAGTAGGTCATTTCATCTTACAAGTCATACTCTCCTGAATGGTGTAAGCCTCAGCCTTAGCTGGAACTATGGTATGGGGCCTAAGCAGAACCATAAAAGCTTCATTAACTATAAATGGCCAAGACACTTTTGTCTACAATGAGAGTTTGACAGTGATGTTTCAAATGTGGTAAATTTATGCCTGCCATCTCACAATGGTTCTGAAATTGTATCAGAGACATACTGGAGAACCACGACTTTTAAAGCTGAAATTCACCTTCATGACAGACCAGCGTAGGATCTGGAACAGAAGAAATCTCATTTCTAGGCTGTCATTCCAGCCTATATGTATGTGGGCATCTCTCTGCTGGGCTCACACTGGTTGTAACCACAGCTGTTTGGCATTAGTGAGTCTAATAGAGGTGACATTGTCAAGAAAGCATTATGAGATTTTAATAAATTCTCATCTCCTTTTGGTTATCTATCTAGCCTTAAGATAGCTTTCAAAAGTGGATCAATGCTAGCATGAACAATGCTATCAAGATCAGGATGACCTGCTCTGCACTACCCAGTTTGTGCACTGACAGCAGGATGCTGTTCCAAGCAGAGTAGCTTCTATGCAACCAGGGAAGGTTGTAGAGTTTCCTAATCACTGCTTCCAGGAGGGAATGCAGAATACCATTTCCTCATCTATAATAACCCTTATAGACTTCATCCACACAGTCCCACTGTGAAAATTTCTGTTGCTCCAATTGTAGGTCCTAAACTCATTTTCTTTTCCTCTCTCTTTCATTTTGCCTCCCCTACCGAAGTAGACACTACAGCCTGTTCCCACAAAATCAATACCACATCCTGATTTCATTGTTCAGCCCTAATTGCAGTTTTCTATCTCCATTCTTTAATAAAATGTCCTGACACAGCTCCTTCTCCACCTAGGAAAAACAGGGATAAGGATTCTTCACAAAGTAATTTTTACTTTTGCAGCTACACAGACAGCATAATCAATATATAACTGTAGAATGAGATATTGTACTATTTCACTATCTGCATCAATCCAATAAAAAGACTATTAACGATACAGATTTCAGCTTCACTTCATATATGCACTTCTTATCTATTCCCATGGTTCAGTCATATCCTTTTTATACATATAAACTATAAACATGAGCTACAGAGCGCTTCTGAATTTCTCACTTCAATGGCATAACAGCATTTTCTCTGGAGTTCTAGCCTCTTTGGTTTCTTTTATTTATTTATTTGTTTGTTTGTTTGTTTTAGTTTGGTTTAGGTGGGGTGCAATAAACCTGATGTAGATTGAATGAACTTATTTGCCAAGCGGTACTTACATCCTCGTTTGCCAATGGCAGAACTTCAGACTTAGGACTCCTCCCAAAGAGTATCAAATCAAGAGAGTAGAAACATTTTTAAAAAAGAGAAACCAAACAAAAAAAAAACCCTTTGTTTTTAAAAGCCCTATACCAAAAAATACACATTAACACGAGTTAGTAAACTTTGGTTTTCTTATATGAAGAAACCATGACTACAGAACACACCTTAAGAACAAGCCCAAAACATACACATTTTCAATACCGTCTGCCTCACAGACACACACACAAAAAAGAACATTTGTGTATACAAAGTTTGTCCTTTCTAACTCAGGCCTTTTGAAATTACTCATTTCACAGCTAGGGAATATTTCCGTACAGACCACACTTGATTAATGGGGCCACTTCACATTAGTCACAGTTCTTTCAAGAAAACCTCTGATACAGGCCATCTGTCAGAGTCTCATCAGACTATATGCACATGCAGGCTAGAGTGTTAAGCAAAGCATCCAGAGAGAAAGAACACAAAACCAATCTGTGTTCTGACTTAGTTTGTCTAATCTGCTACAAAAGTGATTTGGCATCAATATAAGAAAAAACAGGGTGTCTTGTCCTCCATGGGTTTTCAGACAAAACTCGAGTTTAGATCCTGGACTCTTCTTCCACTTGTTCAATAAAATGGACATATTAACACTATTTCTTTTGTTTAAGTACAGTATTAAAGGCATACAGTTGCTGTTAAAAAGGACTGGAAATCTTCAGGTTTATGCCTTTAATTTTCTTCAAAGCCAATAAAAGTGAAGGCAGCTGTGAACTGCTACGTGCTACAAAGAAACAACCTTCCTGTGAAATGTCACCATTATTACCCACTTGGAAAGACAGTTCTCTTTTCAACCCTTTCCCTTATCACACTGAGAAAGTTGCTCTCCTTTGGTAGGACCTCTTTTCTTGTTTTCAGTATCATTCCAAGTGTTGTGGTCTTTGAGTCAGTTACCTGTTTCTTGTTGCAAGGTGTTTGTAAGCCACTTCACTGTAGCTATGGTGAAACATTTCATTTTCTCTCTCTCCTTTACACACAAAGAGAAGGGTAGGCACTCTTCACATAGGTCATGATCCAGATAGCAGTCTCCAGGTTGCTGTGAACCCTATGGCAATTTATCTGACATCTTGTATTGAGAAGCCTGTTCATTTTGATCTTCTACAGACTTTCAGAAAAAGTATGCCATGTGTGGCAGTTTGGAGAGGGTGGAGAGAGGAAGAGAACTTTTTATTTGTACCAGGTTCTGTGATTTTCTGTGGTGGATCTACTGTAAGTTGATCTTACTGATCTCCATCCATTCAGTCAGTTGTGCATGTGTAGGTGTCCAGGAGGGAGACCAACAAGCCAAATGCAACTGAGTTTTCAGTCTTTGATAAATAACAAGTGGAATGTCACCGGTGACCCCAGAGGCACCCTTGCAGCTGTAAAAATTGGTCAGAGAATTTGTCTTTGAGACTACTTGAATCCAAAATATAAATGCAGACAGTAAACACATACTGGATTTTTCCCTTTCAATCCTCGAAGGTTCTGAGAGCAGCTTATGACTTTTCAATTCAAATCACGCTGAGTATTCCTATCAAAACCTCTTCCATAGTCAGGTCATTTCTGAATGATGTACTGAGAGTGTACAGTTTTGAAATGCCTGATACATAGTTTGGTTGTGAATGTCCACAAAGGCCACAGGGGCATGATTCTGTTCTGTCTTGAATGGATAAGCTCTTAAAATCAGGCTCTTTCTGTGAAGATATCTCAATCAGTGAAAATTCTAATTAGTACAATATTTTGGAAAACAAATGTGAAAATAATATGAATGCATTGTTCATTTTTTTCAAGTACATTTTTTATGATTACTCCCATATGGAACTTTTTCTATATCACATGATCATAGTTTTCTGTGGAAATGCTTCCTTTTTTCCTCCTGCCTTCCAGCTGCTACTGCCTATGATGAAGTGAACTAGCTACTTGGTTCTCATTCTTGACATTTTTTTCTCAAATAAAAACCAACACCTTAAACATCCTTAAAGATGAATTTGTTACAGGGGACAGCTGGTGAAACAAATGGGAAAATTGCATGGAGGGAAAGAGTGTCTTAGAAGTGGGCTGAAGAATTATGCATTAGCATGAAATTTCCCAATGTTTTAAAACTTTATCTCATGGAAAGTGCTTAGCAATAATCAACCTTGAAGGGAGAGAAAAAAGTAAAAACTGAAAGCTATTTAAGCAACAGCTGTGGCTTAGATAGCCAGAAGGATTTAGAGAATCAAAAAATCTCTAAAGGTTACAAATCCTTTAAACAAATGGTGAGCATACCTTATGAGTTGCATAAATACCCCCACTTTTTCTGTTTGTTTCTTGAACTCATAAGTTAAGTATGTTTTTACATGCTTTGCTTCTTACCCAAATTAAGCATCATGAATTACTTAAAAAAAAAAAAAAAAAAATTGAGGTGTTGTGTGGTTTTTTGTTTTGTTTTTGTGTTTTTTTTTTCTTTTAATTTTTATTTTTCTTTCTCCTCGGGTATCTGCTGATACACTCCTCTTCAAGGAGGACCACAAGGGACAAAACTGCTGAACTTGATACAATTGGTTATCATGAGATACTTAATTAAGCAATTCTTCTCCAACAGTCTTAGCAAGACTGGAAATGCACTAAGACTGATTCACAGAGGAGACTTTATTTAGATAGGTTACACCACTCCGCCATCTCAGACATCAAAATAAAATTTTACCATCTCTGTTGTGTTTCAAAAGCATGTAAATACCTTCTGTTGAAGAAAATAAAGAGGTCAGTGCAGACACCTGTTTCTAGTCTATGCCAGAAAGATAATATTAAATACAATCCCTGCTGCTGAAATGAACTGTAGTCCACTGTGCTCATGACATATCCCCACACAAAGAGAATCTGTAGTTTTGCTTTTCTCTTTCCCTCCCCCATACCCTGTAAAATCCTGTATGCACATATACAGTCATTTATCAATCCTAATCCCCATCTTGGTGAATTTCCTGAGCTCATCTGACAGCTGCTTTCCCAAGACTAAGACTACAATATATTCAGATAAGAATGGCTGGTTCAGAGAGTTCAGGTAGTTTCATAAATTCTCTACAAAGCTACAAATCATATTTCTTGATAACAGTCATAGTCATAGTATGTTTTGCCTTATTAAGATTTCCTGTGTGGCAAGACGAACTTTGATACTCCATAACGGAAATGCAGAGGTGATTTTCACCTACTGGGTGTTACAATTTGATCATCTCACTTCTTGCCTGAGAGGCTTTGGGCAGAAGCATAAGTGACAGAATCATATTTCAGGCACTGGCATCAGACCCTCAGTGGTCTACAACACTCTTCAGCCTTAGAGTCATTCTTTATGACTCATGTAGTCAGTGAAGCTTAGAAGACCTTCAGGTTCTCAATCATTCATTTCATTGTTCAATATAAGTATCCTGATAATTAGATAGAAATTCATATAACTATGTGTTAGGACAAGATCTCCAAACGAATTCCAGCTGGTTTGAGGCATCTACTCTCTTACTGAACAGTCATTTGTGTCCTGTAATACTGATACCTTGCAAATCCATGTGTACTCTTTCTGTAATAACATGGCCCAGGTATTCTATTTTTAAGATCCTAAGAAAACATTTTTTTTGCCTAAATACATGTAGAAATATTTTAAATCATTTGTAGGTATTTGTAATGAAATATAAATGCATGGGACCTTTCTCATAACGAAGACAAATATCTTATTTTTATTCCAGGTAAGCTCTAGACAAAACTCCATTGGACTTAAGTTGTATAAAATCTGTCCTTAACAGATAGACCAGGATCACATTGTAAAACTTAAAAAGCCAGCTTTCTCTGTTAATGTATTGGGTTTATTTGGCAAGGTTTTGGTAGCAGAGTGGCCTCTATGAGAAGAAACTAAAGGCTGCCCCTGTGCTGGACACAGCCAGTTTCAGCTGGCTCCAAAATGGATCCACTGCTGGCCAAAGCTGAGTCCACCAATGGTGGTGTTGCCTATGTCATAACATAGTTAAAATGCTGCACAGCAGCTGTGAGAGTGAGGAGTGATAAAAATGTGCAAGAAACAGCCCTGCAGACACCAAGGTCAGTGAGGAAGGAAGGAGAGGAAGAGCTCCAAGCACCAGAGCAGAGATTCCCCTGCAGCTTACAGAGAAGACCATGGTGAAGCAAGTTGTCTCCTCTGCATCCTATGGAGTACCTTGTTTTGCAGCATATGCAGGATATGCCTGAAGGAAACTGCAGCCCATGAAGTGCTCAGGCTGGGGCTGGCTCCCAGCAGGAACTGCAACACATGGAGACAAGACCATGCAGGAGCAGATTTTCTGGCAAGGCCAGTGACACATGGGGGAATCCACTATAAATATTTTCAGAATCAGTCTTTTTCTGAGGGATTGTAGCCCATAGAAAGGACACATGCTGGAGCAGAGGAAACATGTGAGGAGGAAGGAACAGAAGTAATGAGGTGTTATGAACCGACTGCAATTCCCATTCCTCATCTCCCTGCAGTCCTCAGGGTGGGAAGGAGGTAGAAAGGTAGAAGAGTCAGGAACAAAGAAGTTAAAGGCCATGTACAATTTAGTCAAATAAGTGAAGTCTATTTTCTTTCTGGGAGAGGTGTAGGTGTTTCAGATGGAATCAGAACCAACTTGAATATCAAGTTACAACATTGCATGAAAAAAGGAAGACAACATTTATTTCTGTTTTACTAGTTTTTCATATCTGTAGGATTAGGTAAGCTAAAATCACCACAGAAAGGCTATCATAGCTATTCTGCAAGAGAAATGACAGAAAAATCACAAGAAAATTTAACTACACAAAAATTCCCGCCTAAGCTAAATTTATCTGAGCAAGAATATTAATGTGTGTGGTGGTCTCAAGAGTACACCAAACATCAGATTCAATTCACATACAATTTTAATTGCTTTTTGGAAAAAAAACACAGCATTTAAAGGAAATATTAATAGGAATATCCACTTTTTTGGTTTCTGAATACCTGTCCTTGTGTCAGGCAGATAACATCTTCCACTGTTAAAAGAAACCAGAAGCCAAGCTGAGTAATAAGAAGTATATATTAATGGACTGCATATATTCAATTTTATGAACAAGTAGAGATGTATTTGAAAAAGAATGCAGAAATTGAAAATGTTCAACCCGTGTGGCACCAACCACTGCCACATGAACTCATCTCCTATACACCAAGAGTAGGGAAATCCTCCATCTAAGGAGAGTGACCTCACTAACTTAATGGTTCTAAATAACTAAAATCCTTGACTTGCTGTGTCATTCTATTATCTTTATCTCTGCTCCTGCTCTTCTTGAAGTTAGAAAAAAGTCAGCAAGCCTGCAAGATTCACAAAATCCTCAACTTCACTCTCCCTTTTCTTTCACTTTGGAAAAATGTCCTTTAGACAATAAAATCAAAAGCAAATGATCAAATCAAATTATCTTCTGCAGCTTCCTTTGATATTTTTTGTTAGACTATAGCCTTTAAACTCCATTTTTCTATTGGGAAATAATGACTATGACCATAACAAAATATTTTATGCAATAACAATAGCACTAACTTTTATCACCACCGTGTGATCACCATGACTTGGTTGGGTTTTTATGGCTGTTGAGCACTGTGATATTTTTTGAGCACATTTTAATGGATCAATAATCCCAAATATCTAGCTCAGAATATATTTTGTGCTTGTAATAGATACATCTCCCAGACAACTGTCCATTCACAGTAAGTAAAGTAAATCAGTATTTGGTAGGCCTTACTCTCCTTCAGGCTACTGTTCTGTTCCTTCTACTGATCTGTCAGGGAAAAACAGTCAGAAAACTAACTAGTTGAGAGTTCTCTCAAGAAAAGTGTTTGTAGTGGTGGAATCAGCCAGTGAAATAATTTCATGAAACTACTAGATACTTGCATAATTTAGATTAGCTTCAGAAAGAGGGGAACAGAGAAGCAGAAAAAAACCTTCCTTCCATAAGCTTTTATACTAAATATGCTGTAGGGAAACCTAAGAGTGTGACCTTTTCTTCATTATTTCGTCTGCGAAGGATCAACATACATAATAGTTCCTAGGGCGTGCTTTTAGGTCATAAATACTCATGGAGCTATTCAGATTTATGAAAGTTCAAGATATAATCTATACATTCTGTACACTCTATAATGTTCATTTATAAAACACTCAAATTATATATATATATATATATATATATATTCTGCTGATAGTTCCTTTTTAACAGAACAAATTAGAATACAAAGAAATTATGCAGTCAGAGAAGTGTTTGATATACTAGTTGAGAAACAAACACATGTACAAACATATTTTTTTTTTAACAAATATATAAAAAGAACCAGAAATCAAAACTTCATGTGAAGAGACCATGAATTAGTAAGCATCAGATGGTATTGTCTGCTTCCAATCAAATAGAGAATTGGCAAAAAGCGACAGAAGCTGATGTCAACAGAAAAAGTCAAGAAGGATCATCTGTTCTCAGTCTTATTCTAGGGCTGTAATTTGCTGTTTCTGCCTGTCTGTTCTTTTTTTCTCTTTTGAGCAGTAATATGTAGTATTGATGAAAGACGTGAAAGAAAAAAAAACCTTTTCATTTCATCCTCTTAATTCAGTTTCAGATATGAGGTACAAGTGTATCTAGGATGAAAAAAATACCCTCTCATTAAAAGTATATGGTAGTATTTCAAGGTAATTCAGACAGAGGCAATGAAATCCAGCCGACAATATCTAATCAATGGTAGGTAGAAACTACAATAAAAATATCTTCTAAGAAAAAGTACAGAAAGAACACATTGGGGCAGATCTAGAAGTCATAATAATCCTTTCCATCTACAGTTTAGTTTCCATGGCTCCCTAAAAGGAAACAGTTTGCATTATGCAAGCACAGGGACAAGATCCTTTTATGTCACTGAAAACAATGATGCCCGTATAATCAAGGCTATTATAAGCCAAACTATGAGTATGAGTAATAGTGTCTCTGTATCTCACTGGAATGCATTCTCATCTTGTTTCTTCACAGTGAAAAAATATGTTGTAAAGGGAAGAATCCACAGTAAGTGGGCAGATTGAAACTACAGTTTAGTCTTCAAAAAAATCTAATGACCTTTGGGAAATGTTGCAAGACTGATCTCTTTTTGCAGGCATTTCCTTATTCATTAATCTGTTTTAATTATGGTCCGTGGACAGAAGTGCAAAATTGGCCTTGATCCACAGCAGCGCTCACTGCTGTCACTTTGGGAGGTTCACAGAAAGATCAAGGATAGTAACTGTAGCAACTAAATATTTAGTCATTATTATTCCTTCAGTACCCTATGGTTACACTCAGCACCATTAATAAGTGAATGTGCTCATTGTTAGCTTACGATTTCTGTTCCTTGTTCTCTCAATCTCTCTCTCTTTTGGGAACTTTGCCTCTTCTTCTTTAGGAAACTGCCCTTTTCTGTCCAGTATCAGATTTTTTTAGCACCATTGGTGAAAACCTTAATGCTAAACCAATCTGCAGCAGAGTTAATAAAATCAATTAATACTGATAATGAAAGGTCACTAAGTGTTACAGTCCCTTATTGCAATAACAGGATATAAGTAAGTCTGTACTGCAAAAGGGATTTAGGACAAATGGTGGAATTAGACATGGGAATGCACCTTCAAACAAGTTGCTAATAATTCACCATTTTGTGAATGTGCCTTTTTTGCAAGGCTTTCTACAGACTGAAGTAGATACTGCCATGTTGTTATATTTCAGGTGATATACTTTATGTGGAATGAGGTACTTCTTGGCCCTTATGGATAGAAACACAGTCACTGTTTTAAATAAATGACAAATCTAAATGTATGCAGTGTGCCATGTAAATATGTCACATATTTTTACATTATAAAACCAACAAATTTAATAATTCTACTTGTAAAATTTATTTAAAAGTTTTTGTGAATAAGTGATCTTGATCTTTATCATTGGTAATGGTTAAGTTCACCCAGCTTTTCAGCCAATGGGGCCAGAATCAGTCATTTTGGAGACTAGGGACATGCCTGATCGAATTCAGGAGAAAAGAGCTAGCCCATGAGTTTTCTATTATATTTAAGCCTTTCAGATACTCTTAAAAGCTAGTTAGCAACTTGTTTGAAGGTGCATTCCCATGTCTAATTCCACCATTTGTCCTAAATCCCTTTTGCAGTACAGACTTACTTTTTTTTTTTTTTTTTTTAAGCTTGTGATCATATTTCTTGACTGAAGTCTTGTTTTACTACACTCTTTTCTTTGGAGTTCACGTCACGAACTAATTTAACATCCAGTAACTACCTGTGGTTTTTATTCTGATAGTGATAATTTAAATAATCTTCAAAGTCTTTATCAAAATCTTTTCAATTTAATCTTTGCAATCTTTATTCTAGACAAAAGACATAAATTAGATAATAAAAGGTGATCATACCAATGCACTGGCAAATGAATGTTTTGATTGATTAATTATTATGGAGATTATGCTATATAGGAAGAATTATTTTAAAATATAGGAACATTTAATGATCCTCTTGAGTTTGGACAGGCTGTTTTAAAATACATTTAATTTCATAGTTATGACCCGAGTTTTCGGGATAAAGAGTTACATATCTAACACTAATTGTATTTAAACATATATCTAGCATTTACAGTTCTCTTCTATTGGAAGGTAGTGTCACCTAGACACTACCTAGTGTAGTGTAACTAGAACACCAAACTCTTGATCAAAACCCAGTAAATATTTTGACTCTTACTGTGTCTTTACCAAGATATTACATATAAAGCATTTAGCCTTTTACAGGTATTCAGGATTTAAATATTCCAGGAGTGAGTATGGTGGGCAACAGATATTTTAAAAAACGTGTTACAGGTATGTGGTTGTTGTGAGGCCTATGGCAATTCTACTTTTGGTTTAGGAAAAGATCCCAGGAGAAGCACAAAGCGTTGCTATGTGTCAGATGCAATTGACATAGACTTCATACATTGCTAAACAACACACAAACCAGGCATAAACATACCTATGTTCTTAATCCTCACAGGTGCTTAGTCGGACCAGATGATGACTATCAGTTCTGTCATCTGTTCTTGAAATAATTTTATGTCTGACAAAAGATTTGTGTGTAGTGTCTTGTTTAAAATCTCAACATAACCAACACAATAAACAATAACTATTTCTTTATGGTGGTTTCATCTGGATTAACAATAGAAAGTCCATCTTCTAAGACTACCTTAATAGGTCATGGAAAAGAGAAACTGTTTGAGCCAAAAAATATACCAGTCTTAGTTACTCTCTCAGTTACTGCTCGAGTCTTGTCCTTGTTGTTGCTCAACATTTAGTTTGGAAATAGCTGAAGTTAATATACTCCCATTCTTCTTTTCACTGAAATTTGCTGTGACCTTAAAATAAGTCATTATTTTACATACAATCACTCTTCTGAGCACCTACAATTCACTCTTCACATGTACTGTGCAGGTGCTTGTCAGAGTCTTGTTGTAAATGACATTTCATACTTCCATATTACTTAGAAATATGACAAAGAAACACACACACACAAAAAAGGAAGTCAGCTTTTCACTGAAAGCAAACCTCAGGCTTCTTAGCAGAAGAGCTTTACCTGGCTTTCTGCTACATTTCATTTTCTAACTTGCCATGGTAAACAAAGTAAATTAGTGGCTTTCTGCGCAACACAAGCCTCCCTCATATTAACATTTCCTTTCCTTTCCTTTCCTTTCCTTTCCTTTCCTTTCCTTTCCTTTCCTTTCCTTTCCTTTCCTTTCCTTTCCTTTCCTTTCCTTTCCTTTCCTTTCCTTTCCTTTCCTTTCCTTTCCTTTCCTTTCCTTTCCTTTCCTTTCCTTTCCTTTCCTTTCCTTTCCTTTCCTTTCCTTTCCTTTCCTTTCCTTTCCTTTCCTTTCCTCTCCTTTCCTCTCCTTTCCTTTCCTTTCCCTACAAAACTTCTTGAAGATAAAAGACTGAACAAGTAATATGTCTTTTAGTTTTTATTACTATCCTCTGTGATAAAAATTATACCACTGAAACTTTATTATAAAAACAGAAAAGTCTGTGGGACTTAGCAATGTATGGCCAACAAAGTACAATCTATTCTAATTTGCTTCATACTAAGTTATGAATAATATGAACTATCAGAATGATAATCACTACCTATATTCTCTGGGATTCACTATGATGTTCACAAGGTCTCACATAAGAAGGGTCGTAACATTGTGAAATGGATATAAAGTATCTTTCTCCATGTATTTTGCGTAAGCAAAAGAGACATAAACTTCCTTTGGAAATAAAACTTCGCTCTGACCTCAGTGGGAATGACCTCAGCAGGACAGTTGCAGTTCTCTGCTGCCTTATATAATGGATCTTTATTGTACGTTTAGCCAAACGAATTTGCCAAATTCTGACACATAAATTAGTTTATTATCTTTTCCAGTGACTAGAAGTTGGTTGACCTCTTTCTTTAATGACAGAAAAAAACTAGGCTGATCAACCGTTTCAGAATTCGAAAACTGAAAAACTCACATGCGCCATGCACAGCAATGAGTACTTAGCATTCCACTGTCATGTCAATTTGTTAGTTTTTCATTTTTCATTCTATACACTTACAGACTGACAAGCCAGTTTAAATAGACACAAGTGTACACTGATTCTTGACTTGCATAAGCAGTCTGCATAATCTGTCAAACATCACCATTTTTACACAAGTTTTCTTAGCACCATAAGGCTACCTTGGGAAACAAAAAAAAGCGACATGATGCCACAGTAATTCTGAAGTAGCAAGGAGAAGTACAAGACAAGACCCCAAATCTGAAATTCCTTAAAATTACACGTCCCAGCACGAACAAAGGGAGAAAAAAATAAAAAAATAGAACTTCTTCTTCAGCACATAATCAGCTGGATAGTTCTCTACAGAACTCATTTTATAAGTAAGGGACTTTCTGCCTCGGTGTGAGGCACTTTGTACGTTTTTATTCTAGGAAAAAGAAAAAATCCTTGAAAATTTCTCAGTTCTTTCTTCAGCTATTTACTGAAGCTGAAAATACATAACCTTTCCTTTTTCTTTGGCTTTCCCCTTGATCCCCACTCTTTTTTTTTTTTTTTTTTTTTTTTTTTTGTGTCTGTGTGTGTGTGTGTGAAAATAGCAGAATATAAATTTAGTTTCCAGAGCCCAGCAGAGCTGTTTTAGGCAGCACAGTTAGCATCTGTATGTGACCAGCTGAGAAATTAATAAAGCCATCTGAAATAGGAAATTAAAAACCATAGGGATAACACTATGTGGGTCTCGTTCATACAAAAAGGAAACAAGCACAACTGGTGGGCTTTCCCTGTAGAAAGGACAAGGGAAGTGCTTTAACCAGATAAAGTGGCTTGGTTTCTATGCAGCTGCTGAAGTTTTGCTGGGCAGCCATTCTCTAACCACTTATATGTCTCATCTTCTCTCTTCTCTCTCCATGCTTCTTCACAATGACAAAATATTGTTATTGCAGTGAGAATCAGGCAAAATATTATTAGCTTTATGTACTGACTTTCTGTTGTGGTTATACATAGTAAGAAAAGAGGAGTCTTCTCGCACAGTAAGACAGCAGAGTCAAGGCGAGACTTTTCAAATTCACATTACTTCTAATAAAGTTCCCTGTGGTAATATGCTCTATATGAGAACGCATCACAGTATCTCCCAAATGCAAATGATTTCTTGATTTTTAAAATTTGATCTTAGCTATGCAGATAGGGAGTTGCGAAGATTCATTAACTGCTCTTTACACAACATTCTCTATATATAATATAAAGCAGTGAACATGTACTATACATTAATTACTACAATTAGAATTAAATAGAGAAAAATTACAGACAAATATTCAAAAGATAGAAATGTACTGCCCTAAGCTTTCAGTATCATTATCAAGATTTAAGGTTGTATAAGAAATTACTTGAATTGAATACAAATAATTGTACATTCTTATTTCTAATGTTCCTACAGAATTTACATAAAAATAAAAAATAAAGGTATACTGTTAGTTACTAATTCCATCTCTACTGAGTTCTATTGAATCTTTTTCCACTAGCACATTGTCTGGGACCTTAAGCAGACGCAGGTAAGCAACACTCATCAATCATGAAAAATGAGGTGCACTTTAAAGGCTATATTTTGTGATAGAATTTTCCTCTGAATAACCAATTGCTGCACACATAGCAGTACAAAAGTCTTTGTCCTGATCTCCAGAAACGATGTTTGTTTTGGGGGATTCTACACATTAGTGACATCTCTCTAATGTGAAGAGGGAAATACTGTTGTTGAAGAAACAGAACAAACTATATGGGGGGGGGGGGGGGGTGGCACAAGTCATTGCTATTGCAGGAGGATGGATACTTGTGTTCAGAATTAGGAAGAAAGTAGACTTAAGATCAGGTCTATTTGCTGGACTTATCTGTGGACATGTATGGCATGGCATATGTGAGAAGGAAAGCTTGCTCTGTAATTTATGGATTAATGTTGTTTAAGGTTGGAACTATCTCTCTATTTGAATCCTCAGTACCTCATGTGGGTAAGTTTCAGGAAGTCATTCACGAAGTATGGTGTAAAAGTTGTCAGTGAGAGTCCGCAGAAATATGAACCTGATACATACTTGAATTTTAGGAAGGAACCTGAAACTACATGGACATGCTGAACAGCATAAAATTTTATATCTGTAAGGCTGAAATTGTTGTTACTCTATAACTTCTTGATGACTTAGTCACATGTTTTTCTGGGACTTTTGGAGGTCCCAAAACTTTGAAGTCTGATGCTCTTGGAATTAATATTTTCTGCTTGAGCATAGCTAAGATAGTACACACTGATATCATGGCTGTCAAATCACAGTGTTCTAAAAAAACTTGTAAAGGCTTGGAAAATAATAAAAACTCTATGGCCATTGTTTTCTATGCAGTTCCATTTTTTTTTTCAGGAAAAAAATGTTATTATCTACACTTTAAAAATTACTACCTTTATGCTAAATATGAGTGATCCAGATTATTGCAGGTAGTAACTCAGAGGCAAGTAAAGGTCTGTAATTATAGTTATAATTATGCATAATGATATGCAGAGTACTACCTTAATATTCAGCTCCCTCATTGTTCAAATGGGGTACAAAACACCTTTGTCTCCTTTGGGACAAACAGAATTTCTTCCTGAATGGGTCATTTGAGAAACACTTGCTAGATATGTAAATAAATACTGGACCATTTATTTGCCAACATGGACATTGTGGTCCTTTTTTCTTACTAAAATTAGTGTCATAGCATAGTCTCCTTGAGAACATGACATAACAGGGAGGATAATTTGTCCAGTCCCAAAGGTGACTTTTCAAACACTATTAAAAAAAAACTTGCTGTAGGGACAAGGAGGCATAATGAAGCAGGGAAGGCAAATGGAGCTCAGCCCACACACTGCTGCATGTTTGATTTAGAAAGTGAGTTTTCATCTTCCCTGACAGAAATTCTGCTCACATGAAAATAATGTGTTAAATTTCTGGATCTTTTATCTCTCCTGCCTGAATGCAAGAGGCTTCACAGCCCTTTCATCATATAACAATTTACTTTGGGAAAGATCAAATGTATCTACCATTGATATTGCAGCAGTTCTAATGTCTGCTCCAGATTCAGACCCATTTAATAGCTCATTGGGGCTGCAAAAAATGAAGAAGATAGTGTGTCCTTCTACAGAGCTCACTATCTCATATTATTATTGAAGGGTAAATGGTGACTTTAGCTGCTAGGAACCACATCTTGTCACTACATGGGGAACTGTGGCTTCTTAAAGTCGAGGAAATTCCAGTATGATCTGCTCATGACCATTTTTCTGCACAGTTAGTTTTCTCAAGACCATGTTTCCCATTAGGTTAGTAAAGGAGATTGTGCCTTAATATACCAGATACCAGTATAATGTGGAGAACATGGAACATCTTTGTAATGGCTGTAACTAACATTTGACAGCACATTTCCTGAAATATTCCAGCCTCACAGGTAATAAGTGAAATGATCACCACCATTTCATTAGAATTATAAAACTATAGAATTATTTTGGTTGGAAGAAACCCTCAAGGTCATTGAGTCCAACTGTTAACCTAATGCTGTCACTAAACCATGTCCCTAAGAACCTCATCCATGTGTCTTTTAAATACCTCCAGGAATGGTGACTCCACCACTTCCCTGGGCAGCCTGCTCCAATGCCTGACAACCCTTTCCATGAAGAAATTTTTCCTAACATCCAGTCTAAACTTTCTCTGGCACAAGGTGAAGTCATTTCCTCTCATCCTATTTCTTGTTACTTGGGAGACCAACACCTTCCATGCTACAATCTCTTGTCAGGTAGTTGTAGAAAGTGATAAGGTCTCCCCTCAGCCTCCTTTTCTCCAGACTAAACAGCCCCAACTCTCTCAGCCTCTCCTCATGAGGCTTATGCTCCAAACATGCTAATGTCTTACTAGCTAGCTAAATACACTCAGAATTTTTCACTCCCTACAAAGTATGTAGGTACAATCATGAAATAACATCCTCAACAATGTACTCTGAGATTCAAGCACATTACAGAGCATAAATTTTGGACAATAAGGTATAATAGCTTTTCTTTTGAAATTAATTCATGTTTTTAATAAAATTATGATTTAAACCAAATTAAGGAATTGGAATATTTTCTATTAGTTCTCTGAACTATTTTTAATGTTTTTTTCTCTCCTCTCAGTCACTTAATCTCATGCTTGCATGGGGTCACATACACACCTCATGGTGTGTGCTGCAAAGTGTGCAAATTTACAGCATAAGCCACAGACTAATCAACTGTAACACCACAGCATGCACCAGAACACAAAAGTGCTAGGTCCGTGACAAAGGATCTGTGCTTCCACTGAATAACAGTATTTTTTTTTTTTTTCGGGGTACACATCAATAATTAGAAAGACTCAACTTCTGCAAAATACTACTGATGCATTGATATGGAAACATAACAAAGCAAAGAACTTACAGGAACAGAATTCAAGCCTTATTGGTATTAAACCACATCTATCTTCTTAAAACAAACAAACAAGACAAAACCAAAAAACCACACATACACTTGTGTGACATAGATACGTAAAACGAGGATCCAAATCCATCTCCTTTTCTTTGAGAAGTCTTATATCCAAAGCCTATCTTTACCTTTTTCATCCCTGGCTTTTTAACAGCCATGACTATGAACAGCTCCTGGATCTATCCCAGAATCAGTGACACATCTCAGTCACCACGGCACAATCCTGGGAGCAGGGGTGGAGTGAGCAAGCAGCATGTGGTTTTAGTTGCTGGCTGGTGGGAAGCTGGGGCAGCAGTGTCAGCCCAGTGCTTTCACTACTTGTAGTGATCACAAACTCATCACTGGAGTCCAGCAATAAGGAGACCGGGTGATCTCATCTTCATGCCTTTCAGACCCTGAGACTTCAGGGAAGGTTTCAGAACAGCTTTGCCAGTGGCAGCAATGGCTCTCACAACATCTTTATGCATGAGGAATGAGCAGGCAAGTGATACAGTAGATTTGTCTTGCCACTGAAATTCAGCTGTTTCTTCTTTAGCTTTCAGGTTAGTACACTGTTAACAACTGTGGGTGCAAGTACTGGAGTGTCCTTTAGAATTGTGGAGCCCTTTCTGGGTTGCATGGACACACCTGCCTTGGCTGAAGGGCTTCTGGGTGCAAGTGGGTACCAAAACCAATTTGACAAGTGTTGGACAAGACTCTTGGACATGAATCCTGGGAGCAGGAGTAGGAGCATGACAATCAGTGAAGGACAGGGGCAAGTAGGAGCTTGCCATGTGCCCAGTTTCCAATTTTGTCTCCAGATAAAAGAATGGCCAAAGGGGCAGCACTAGTCATGGTGCTAGAAACTTGGGAGAGCTGCCTTTTATGGGATTATAAGATCCCCATCCTATGAGTCTTCAACTGAAAAAAGCCACAAATAAGCAAAAGAGCGTGCAAGGAAACATGAAAACCTGACAATAGGAAACAAAAAAAACCCAGGGGGACTGCTGTCATCAACAAGTACTACAAACCTTGTGAGATGCCAAAACAGGAGTACCTCTGAACTAGATTCTAGGACCTCCCGCCCACCTCAGAACCCAGTCCCGCTCCAGGACCATACGCTGACCTGGAACCCTCTCTAAAACCAACAAGTGAGCTAGAACCCACTACAGATGACCCAATCCCCCTCCCCCAAACCACCAGCTCCAGAATTCATAACTGCTCTAAACACGGCTGCACCAACACCACCCCTAGCTCTACAACCAGCTCTCAAAACGCAGCCTCTGCAACGGACCTGGACTTTATGGGCAACCTAAGCTCTGTGGCCCCAGGTCTAATATTAACAGCAATCACATTACTTTCTCCTTTTTATGTACAAGGATTGGAAGAGGCAGATCACCCAGAAGGCTGGTGTCGTCTGCCAGAAAAGTAACCAGCACCCTCTCAACATTACGAGAAAGGAACATAGGCTAGACAAAATTGGATGAAAACAAAAGGTACAAGGTTCTATGTTCCTCAGGCAAATGACTTCACCACCTATTTAACTGCATTGATATATAATAGCACCAACATGATTTGGACTTAGAAACGTAAGTAACTTTTGAGTAAGTATTTCATTTTATCCTGGATACAAAGATTGGTAGCTACCCAGCCTCTGGTTTCCCAGAGCAGTTAGTAAAACTTCGTTTTAACTGGGAATTCTGCAATATTACCAGCCAGATCACCAGGCTGAATCAGAAGACTATTCTTAAGTTTCCTTGGGAAGTTCAATGTTTCCATAAAACTTTCATTTAGTCATAAGATAATGTTCATCCAGTCACACTCTTGGGGTGTTTCATAAGCATTACAAATTCCACTCTCTACTGAGAAAAAAAAGTAATGTTATCAAAAATTCTGACAGCATTAACAACATATTATTGATATTCCTACACCAGCAGATGATTTCACAACATTAATTAGAGGGATTTCCAGGAAGTATCAAAAACTTCCCTTGAAACCAAATTTATGTTTTGGGAGATGATGAACCTTACAAATTTTAATCAAGGCCCATTGGAACTAAAGGAGACTTTTCACTGTGTGGAAAGTACCTCATAGTCGGTATCCTTTACATGATATATATGATTGTGCATGGCATACCCAATTGGCAATGCCTAGGATAAGATTTTACCTAGAAGGGGCCACAGTGAGATCAAACAAAATGTAATGAAAAATATACTTCAGAAAAAAATCCTATAGAGCCTCATAAAACTATCTGGAAAATCTCATCTTTTAGTCTTCAGACTTTCAGACTGCAGGGCATCTTCAAATGAAGATCCAACTGTCATGAAGTTTAGTAAAACATCGCTGTTAAAGGACACATACCAAGAAGGTTAAAATGTAAGTCTTCTAGTTATCAGAGACAGAGAGAAACCTTTCTTATAGTCACAGAACTGTACACAATGTCATAATGGCAAATCAGTAAAATCTCAGCTGGAATTTTTTTCTGATTTATTTTAGTTTCATGATTCCTAATGTATTTTATTCTTGCTCCACCTTTCTTATGTATTTTCACCTATGTAAGCTGAAAGGTTGCAAGACTGCTCATTTTCTCTCTTTTTTTCCAGCTGTCAAAGAGTAAAGAGATTTCCATCTGCTGGGATGACTCAGTGGAACAATCTCCATTTAGTTTGTCCTTCCAAAGTCAAGAGTGTGATTATTCTATAATACTCTCACCTGATTAATTCTTAACTATGAACATAATTGCACTCTCCAGAAGGTAAATCACTCTTATAAATCAGTTGCTGCTGACAGTTCACTCTTCCACACTCTAGCACACTGTAGTAAAGTCAACCTGAGATTGTAGAAACAAATGATTGTTAAAACATAGATTTTGCAGAAGGTCTACTCCTTAATGAAATGCAGGCAACATGATACTGCAAGGAAAAAAAAAAAAAAGGTCAGAGTAAGTGACTTAGGAATCCTTAAACTACTGCAAAACCTTACTTATCACCAGAATGAATAAAGAAATCAGTCCCTGAGTACACACTCGTCCTGCTGCAAACTGAGACAAAGGATCACTTGACCTTTTTGAACTCTAATCTATTATTACCTTGCCAAAGGTGGGCTTGGAACAGAGACTGCCTTCAAATGACAAATTGAATGAAAATATATCAAGTGAAAAAAACTCATAGTACATATTTCTCATATCCCATCTCCATCCCTGCCCAACCCCCCATTTAGCAAAGACATTTTTTCCTCATTCTAGCTAGTGATCAATTTACACCCTAACACATAAATTTTAACAAAACCATGTGACTGTAGCTCCCAGTTGTATGCAAGGCACTCCAAGGGCCTTCTCTTCACATGCAGGAAAGGTTAATCTTTAATAATTGTTTTTCAATATTTTTCCATTTTGCTCAAGTATCAGTAGATTAGAGACCAAGCTTTGGCTTAAGAAATCAGAAACTTTTTAATCAGGTTTTCTGAAATATCCAAAACAGGAAGAAAACCTACATTGTCCCATTATACATGGAACAACAGCTCCCACTGCCTGATCTTGGATGCTGGAAGACCATGATATATTTGAATCCTGAGGAATGCCTTCACAAATCACAGAAGGACAAACTAACTTGACATAATGATAGATACGGAATTGTTTCTGGCCTTGGAATGATTTTTTATTTTCCATAGGAGAACATGTACTGACCTATTCTGAATAACCTCACATATTTGTTTCCACAGTATCACTGAGTTCCATGGGATGAATCTGATAAATGTAATATATTTAGCCTTTGCCAAATCAATACTCTACTGATGACTCAGCTTTATTATTTTATAAAGGATAGAAAAAATCTTAGGAGTTTTTTTTTGGTATCTTAGCAATTGATGTATTATTCACTTTATTGAATCTTCTTTCTTTTCTGCAGAAAACTAAATAATAGGCTCTAACTTCTCTTTGGGTACAGAAGAAATTACTATCACAAGTGCTTTTAATTGTTTCTGATTCCTTTTCCTGGTGCTTTTGCATGCATTTGGTTTCCCTAGTGAAATGAAAAATTACTATGAGATAATGAAACCTTTGAAAAATATATTTCCAAATAACCATGCCAGAATTACTCCTGAAATCAATGACACTACATCAGGTGTTAATTTATTATCTTACATTTATTCTTTGTACCTAAGTCCACTATCTCAAAACCACACTTTGAAAAGGAAATGTGAAATAAATGTGCCACATTTTGGTTAAATCCAGGGATATATAACACATGTAGCTTAGAGAATCAGCCTTCAAATGAGGCTGATATGCAAGGAATGTGTTAAAGGAGAGATATTTTAAAAGATTAAATTCTATGCAGGGCATATTTGAGAAAATTAAACTTTCCAGGCTTTATTTTCTGTCTTTTTATATTGCTTTTACATAGTTCTATTTGAACTCCTTTAATTGTCAAAGGGATGAAATTTTAAGGAAAAACAGTGAAAAATCATCCATCATCTGTACAGGTTTAGCTCCCACCAACTTTACCATGTACTGAAGGATACCTTCTAAGTCCTTTCTGTTCCCTTTTGCCATACTTGGTTCTGAGCTCTACACTCCTGAAAGTAAACTGGTATTGTCATAGCTGACGTAGATCAGAATCACCTTGTATACAGTACTAGAGCTACTACTTCACTTTACTGTAGATACATCTTTAGCTGATATATATATATATATATATATGTGTGTTTACTCAGCTAGACATTTAGTCACAACTTGTTCTTAAGATCACTCTCTGTTGTACAGAGCAGCTTTATATAACACCTATTGAAGGAATTATGAATGTGTAATCCTCTAAACCTTTATATGGTAGTGCACTTCAACTTCATTCTTGATCCTATGTCATTCCTAAAATCTCCCATTACACCCAAAAATAGAAAGGAAAATTGTGATGAAACTTCTTTGAAATTCCTAAATCAGGTACTACACATCCACTTGTCTTATTATATTCAGAATACAGGCTTTGATTTTTTTTTTTCCTCTTAGAGAAGAAAGACTGTTTTGCAAAGCAGTTGTTCACTCCTATTCACACAGCTTTACAGCTAAAGTTTTGGCTTTAAACTCAAATATTTTATGTGGGTCAGAACTTTGCATTAAACCATTATACTTACTTCTCAATAAGACTAACATTTTTAAAACAAACCAAAACAAAATAGAAACTTCACTCCTTTTTCTTTTATTCAAATGACACATTAGGCCTGAAAGGGCAGGCATTAAAAATCTTTCCAAAAACAAATGTATGAGCTGATCCAAAACTGAAACAGATCATTAGTGATCCACAGTTCCTCTTAAACTCTTTTTTCCAAGATACAAGATGTGTGTGTTCGTTCCATAGTACAATACACTACTCAATTTGATCAATATTCTGTGAAATAAGATGTCAAAAGAAAATTTATTCTTTCTTATCATGTCAATCTTTAGATAAATATTTTCCAACTTTTCTTGGGTTGTTGTTGTTTTGTTTTTGTTGATTTTGTTTTTGTTTTCCCCATATATTAATTTAGAAATTGAAAACCTAATGTATAACCTCATTTCTTTCCATTTTTTTGCTTCCTCTTTTCACAAAGCTTCCCTGTTTTCACTAAAAAGAGTATAACTGCAACATAGCAAAGAGATTGTGGTAAAAGCTAGATAGCAAGTATCTTTTTGACACAACTGCTATCTTACGATTCCAAATGAAAACTGCTGAAGTTAACAAATTCTTGAAACTTGCCAAGCTTTCTGCACTCATATGGGACTCTTCCATCTGCTCTCACTAAAGGAATTAATATTTTTTCATTTTTTAAAGCTGGGTTTTAGAAATCAGTACACAATTGTGAAAACATAGTAGCTTGAATATTTTTGTCCTGTGTATACAATACAAACTTAGATTCACATAGATGTGCTGTGACTCTGTCTATAAACAACTATGTTTCATTTAATTGTCTGTAGACACAGTGCAAAGTAAAATATGCACACATGTAATACAGTAAAATTCTCATAACCTTTGAAATTATTTAGATGTCGAATTAATATAGATAGGGCCACTCCTGAGAAGCTCGTATTTGCATTCACAAGTGTTTGCAAAAGGAGGTATCCAGTTCAAGGTTTTCACACAGGCCTGTTTTTAATTAGAAGGCAAATCAAGGTAAGCAAATACCCTAGACTGCTTATTCTATTGCACATTACAGTGGTCTGAATATGATCTTGTGAATCATATTTTATAAACCATATCTGACTTGTTTTAAGGTTCTGTGATACCATATGTGCTGCACGCACTTGACAGATGGATATTGATATTGGTTCTAATCTCTGTGAATACTAGTTGAAGCATATGCAAAACTCATAACGATATTAAAGCTGTGCCAATTAAGATAACATCCAAGCCTCTGATGAAACCTGATAGTATGTTTCACAAGCTCCACTTCTGAATTTTGCATTGTGATTTTGATGTATCATTTCTTGATCCTGTGTAGCTAAAAATAAAATTAATACAATAGACATTAAAGTATATCCAAAGACTTCATGCCTTAAAAAAGTTAATTCTAAAGAATAGTCAAGCCACTAAGATAGAAAGTGAAAATATAAAGGAAAATTATAATGCAGGTATTTATGAAATTTAGAACTGAATCGGAGTTTTATCCACTTCCTGCACAGGCTGGAGGACTGGGCAGAGAAGAATCTAATGGAATTCAACAAGGACAAGTGTAGGGTCCAGGGTCCTGCGCCTGGGGAGGGATAGCCACAGGCACCAGTACAGGCTAGGAGTGGAACTGCTGGAAAGCAGTGTTGCAGAGAAGGACTTGGGAGTTCTAGTTGACAACAGTTAATCAACCATTAATCAACAATGTGCCCTTGTGACCAAGAAGGCCAACGGTATCCTGGGGTACATTAAGAAAAGTGTTACCAGTAGGTTGAGGGAGGTTATTCTCCCCCTCTACTCTGCCCTGGTGAGGCTGTGTCTAGAGTAGTGCATCCAGTTCTGGGCTCACCAGTTTGAGAAGGACAAGGAATTACAGGAGGGAGTCCAGCAGCAGGCTATGAAGACGATTAGGGGCCTAGAGCACCTTTCTTATGAAGAGAGACTGAGGGCAGTGGGTCTGTTCAGCCTGGAGAAGAGAAGGCTGACAGGGGATCTCATCAATTTTTATAATTATTTTAAGGGTGGATGTCAAGAGGATGGGACCAGACTCCTTTCAGTGGTGCCCAGCAATAGGATGAGGGGCAACAGGCACAGACTGAAGCATAGGAGGTTCCATCTCAATATGAGGAGAAACTTCATTACTTTGAGGGTGCCAGAGCACTGAACAGGCTGCCCAGGGAGGTTGTGGAGTCTCCTTCTCCGGAGACATTCAAAACCCACCTGGACACATTCCTGTGCAATCTACTCTAGGTGTATCTGCTTCAGCAGGTGGGTTGGACAAAGTGACCTCCAGAGGTCCCTTCCAACCCTAACCATCCTATGATCCTGGTGCAAAGAAAGTTGTTACATTCACAACTTAAAATGCAAGAGTGCCTTTCAGGGTAAATATGAAAACAAACCTCAGACATAGAGGTGTCTTCCCTACAGGGTGAGGTTTGTGACAATGAGGAACTTCAAAAATAGAAGGTCAAATTCTGCCCCAGACTGAGTGAAGTATTTTTCTAATACATGAAATGGGTTTAATGCTTTATTATACTGTGTTTTAATCTCAGTAACTGAGGAAGAATGTCATACTGGATAATTCAGTAGGGGACTCACATCCTTTTTCCTGACTCAGTAATGTAAGACATTGATGGGCAGATCTGGAAAAATTTTAGGTATGACTCTGCAGACAAAGCAGATGCTTCTTTCTATTGTCTTCTTTTCCTTTCACTAGAAGTTATTTCTCTTCAGCAAAGTAGATGACATACTCACACATTAGTAAAAAGAGTCTAGTATCTTAATTAATTAATAGATTAGGGTAAAGTCCTTTGGCTCAGTATAGTCTAACTGAAATATGGACACCCTTTCTCTTCTGATGACTGTTGGAGAAATTGTAATCTATAGACAAGAAAAAAGCAGGAGTGATGAGTAGTAATCTTTTTCATATACTGCAGTCTGAGTCACCAGACCTCAACTGTCAATGTCCTCAAACAAGAAAATTTGGCCCTCTCTGTGTCCCAGTTTAAAATAAATGAGGATAATAAGACCTGGGTAGTTTGTTTGTTTGTTTAAAAAACTCTGAGAATTATTTCAAAAAATTACAGGAAAAGAACAAGATATTGTTATTTCATTTAGCCACAACTTTTGGCAACTAATGATAGTTACTAAATCAGATACTGAGAAACTGATGACATCCTTGTTATCAGATTTACAGAAGAATTAACAGGGACACTGGATTCCAGTACATACATGTATTTTGTTCAGTTGGCAGATTTATTCTATAGTTATGCTATGCATTATAGAGTAGGGAAGAAATCCCACATTAACTACAAATTCCTTCTGCTTTGCTTCTGGTACCCACGCCAGAGTTTTATTAGACATAGTGTCAGCAATCTTTTACAACATATGATGCTTATACAAATTGAAACAGTGGCTCAACTGTAAACATAGGCAGAGAAAAAATAAAGACTTTCTGATACAGAAAGTACACTTTGTTTACTGAGAGACAAAGACTCTAGAGAAGAAAAAAACCAACCCTCTGGTAAAACCTTTACTCCGAGATTCAGGTCAAACTATTGAGACGAATACATGAACAATTCTGAGTTTATTTCCACTACTTGCTGTCCCTCTTCTCATTCCTGTTCTCCATTCTCTGCCCAGCTACTCAACCTACTAAAGTCCACCATTCTATTTCCCACAGGATATCTTTTCCAGACAGGCCACTTAGCCTTTCCAAAACATGAATTTATGTAAAAAAACATTTTAGAAAGACCTGGCAACTTTTGCAAGTGTCTTCAAAACTGATCTTCACAACTTAACAGGCTCAGAAACTTACAAGTGCCTAACAACTAGTGTATGTCTCCCTATCTGATATATAGTGCTAAGGCTTCTAAAAAGCTCATAGATGAAGTCCCTGTAAACATTAATGAATAACTTTGCAGAATCTTGATCTGAGAAAAGTAAATAATATTTCCAGTGTAGGTTGCAAACCGAGATACTGTGAAGCTAATAAAATACATTTATATAATTAAAATAATTTTCCATAACAATTGGCTTGTAGAAGAAGATAAGATACTTGAAGCTTCCTTAATCCCAATGCAGGACCTTAGTCACAAGGGTATTCCATAGGTTCACCAAACAGACACTGGGAACAGGACCTAAAAAAACTTTGTCTTTTTCTATATTGAATGTTGGGTTACAGAATTACCCTTTCTCCAGAATATATTGGGGAGGGAAGAGGGAGGCTGAAGTAAAGTTATCCATCTTCAGAGACTTGGGGTAGGGGAAAGAGGATGGGAGCACAGAAGAGAGACAGAGAGGGAGAGACTCTTTAGGTCTAGAAATGTTTTTACTTCCTTGTTTTCCAAGAGGACTGCAAGAATCACATTGGCACTTCAGCTTACTGTCCAGGAGCCAAATAAAAATATGAATATCTAATCTGGACTTTTATCATCTCAACAAAGCATGAATCTTCTTGATTCAATTTGAGGTCAAAAGCTGAGGAGGGAAAGATAGTGAGCTACACAGAGGTCAGCTTATTGAATTTCTACTATCAGAGGTTTTCATCTTTGTGTTTTATAAACATTCATAAATATAGCTTTAATTCAACACCTAAGGGTTCCTCAGTCTTTTTTGCAGTGTCCACATATTCTGTGCTAGCCTTCATTGCTTTCCCACAGCTGTGTAGGCTCCTGGTGAGTGTCTCTTACTACCATGTTTTGTACAATATTCACAGCATATGAGAGACATTATACTTATGGATACTATGATTCACATATAGAACAGAAATCCGGTTGGAAAATACTAGTCTGAGATAGATTTTGAGTAGAATTCTACATAGCTACATTTTCAACTTCATTGCCTGCTTAATTATTGACTGTTCACTGGAGCATTTTTTAACATAATTGGAGACAACATAAAATTGTCCTTCTACCAACAAAATGTGAGATACAAATTTAATTAGTGACAACACAGGTGAGACTGTTCAGCACAAATGAAGTTCAAAGACAGATAAAGACATGTAATCATCCACTTGTACATATATTGCATATATGAAAGACTTTAAAATAACTATACTTAACATTCAAGTATTTTCTGCACTTATATAATAGAAACAGCAATGTAAAAAACAACGATTTTGTCCTTGATTTCTCCCTATACCGAGAGTGCAACAACTGTAAAACTGAATAAGTTTTTTTTAGTGTCATGATGTTTCCAAAGCTAAATCCCTTGATTATTATTATTGATTTCTAGAAGCCATTTTTTTAATTTAAATGCAAATCTTTTCAACTTTACCCCGTGTATTTAGAGCTACATCTCTTTATGTCTAGCCTCAACACTGTCAAAAACTGTTTCCCAAAAGAAGATGAATCAATAACAATTTACCTTGTAGTATTATGCCAGCACACACCTTTAATACATGTATTATGTCCTTTGACTCGCACCTTGCTATAATAAAAAGGTTTTTGGAATGGATGAAGATCAGGTGTGATAGTGCTAGCGCTCTGGCATAATAGCTTGTATCTATTTATAAAATGAGAAATAATGATAAAGCAAAGCCTCTGCCAAGGAATGTTAATTTAAATAGGCATACCTGCAGATATGTAAAGAAACTAGAAATTCTAATCAGCCAGCACAAGTAGAAATGCAGTTTTCTGTTCTGCTCTTATAAGCATTCATTGAAAATTAGAAATCAGTTTTATTAGGAATTCTGACAACTGTGAATGTTTTACATAAAAGATTCACTAGCAGATGGAATGATAAAATCAAATCCATTTGACCACATATTTTCGGTATCTCTCCAAAAATTTAAAATGTTATCCAGTGTTTGATATCAGCTTTCTGTTTTTCTTCCAGATCCTAAAGACCTCCAAGAAGCTTCAAACAGTTAGGATTATCTAAGCTTTGCTTTTCCTGTGGAAAAGTTCTTAACCTTCTGGAAAATTTCCAATTTTTGTGTGCAAAGGCAAAACAAATAGTAGGACGTTAAAGAACAAGTCCTAGAATAATTAGCAGAGCAAGATGTGAGTAATTTTCCACAATACCACCTTCTCTGTATAAAAAATATGAATCTTTAAAAACCTATTCACATCCTAGGCGATGAATCTCAATAACCCAGTAGTGTTGATTTAGTTCTCACCAGTGCAAAGCCAAAAACGTAACTGGACAGTAAACTAACTGCATGAGGAATCACAGTGCTCTTAACTGGAACAATTTCTTATTTTCCATTGTTTGTTACCACTTTGAAACATTTGATTTCTCATGTATATGTTGGGGGATTTTGTTTGTTTGTTTGTTTAATGAAACTAGACATACCAGCACATTCATTTCAGGATTCTAATCTGGAATATTCTGTTTCTGTCACAAAGTTTATTTGACTTCCCAAGTCCTGAGGAATGCAACAACTGCTGCTGTTTTATAAGAACTCCTGCTGAAAAATGGCAGTTTTCTGCAACATCTGGGATGTGTTTGTTGTAGTAAACATAATGTGAGTGCAATTCTGCTTGCATTTTTTTTTCTTTTTTTTTTTAAAGTAGTTATCTAACATTCTTATTATAGTTTGAAGGAGAAAAAAGTTCAGACTGGTTTGCCATAGACTTAATTTGAAGTTCCTCTTGTTTTCAATATGCTGGCAGGACTGTTGCCGTATGTAATGTTGCGACAACTTTTCACTTGTAAGCTATTTCATGAAAAGACATAACCAGCAAAAGCACCTGTGAATAAACTATGCCAAAGTACTATGGACCAAATTTGCCACAGGTTATTACTGTTTTGAGAAAAAGACAGAATTCAAGTGGAAAAAAAAAAAACAAAACCAAAAAACAAACAACAAGTAAACCCCACAAAAACACATTGAAAAAAACATAAGATGGGAAGACTAACCTTTTCATTAAAAAAAAAAAATATATGACACTTTTCTAATTGCATATTTAACCTGATGCTACTGGTGTAATAGATTCTTAAGGTCCCACTGAGGGCAAGCACAAGTTTCTGCAAGAACAGTATCAAGGTTCATGTAGATAATACCTTCATTTGCTTGGCTGTCCTGGAAACCAATAAAGCTTACATAATTGCAAACGCATTTATGAGAAATTCTGTACCCTTTTGTTCTGGCTTTGGCCAGGATGGAATCAGCTTTCTTCATTACAGCTCATATGTTGCCGTGTTTTGGATTTGTGCCTAAAACAGTGTTGATAACAAAACAATGTTTGGATCTTGCTAAACAGTGCCTGCACAACCTCAAGGCTTTGTCTTTTTTTTCTTTCTTTTTTTTTTTTTTCTTTTCATCATTCTTCTTTCCCCACTGTGCACCCCAGCAAATAAGTTGTGCATTGGTAAGAACTTGGGAGGTGACACAGCTGGAACAACTGTCTCAAATTGGCCAAGGGGATATTACATGCCATACAAAATCATGCTAATGAAGAAAAAAAAAATATATACATACATACATACATATATATATAGGGGTAGGGGAAGAAAGGAACTGAGAGGCAGATTGTCTTCCAAAGTGGCCACTGCTTAGATACTGACTGAACATTAGTCTGTTTGTGGGAAGCAGTTGCATTTGCATCACTTGTTTTTTGGTTTGGATTTTTTTATCTTTCACTTATTAAACTATCTTTATCTCCACCCATGAGTTTTCTCAGTTTTTTTTCTTATTCTCTTCCCCATCTCACCGAGGGCAGGGGAGTGAGTAAGCAGCTGTGTGAATGCTTGGTTGCTGGCTGGGTTGAAACCACTAAAACACTGGGCAAATTGAAACAAATTTGATACATCCTACATGCACAGATGTTCTGATAGTTTCTGTACAAAGAAGACCTTGCTAACAGCTCAGTGGACAGAGGGAATAGAAAAGGAGTTATTTTCTTTTGAGCTGTCAGAGAATCTACATAGTGTAAGACCCAGGCTACAGGAAACCAAACTTCCTTTATCTCTTTTCTGACACCATAGCTGCGTATTTCAGTAACTTCTCCCACTTACACTGTTTTTTCTCTAGAACTTTTTCTGTTCATTTCTACATTGTAAGACTGCAGATGGAATGAAAGGAGTTTTAGAAGAATTGGTTAGGTTCAACAGGAGTCATAGTATGAGTCCCATTATTTGCTTGTTAAACTTGGGATGCTGTGCTCAGAACAGGAAACAACATGATTGCCATTTGATACCAGGCATTTATCTCAGGGTGGAGACAGTCATAGATCCTGATTTCTTCACTGTATCCAAGGGGCAGGAACAGATTTATGTAATAACTCAGCGTGTTAGAGCCAGGTCGAAGAAATATTTCAAGCTCCTTTTTAGTACTGCAGTATTACTTGCATTTGCAAATCCAGCCTGAGTAAACTAAAAAATATCTAGATTTATCTATTCATCTGTGACATACTATGATATCTGATCAAAATGTATTGTCACTTGAAATGGAAGTGTCAGGCTTATTTAGGTATGATGATGTATGTAAGTAAGTTATCTAAAGAGATCAGAAGAAGAGAGGAGAAAAGAGGTGACCAATAAACACAGTCTGTGAAAGGTAATGCTACCAAAAGGAAGAACACAGAAATCACTAAAATGTGACAAACTATGGGTCCATCTCTTCACCTTGTAGCAGAGAATGAAGAAACATGCAGACAGTGAGTAGTTCTACAGTAAAGAGCCAAAGTGGTTTCTTTCCTATCATTCCACATTTAACAGCTGATATATTCTTAGGTGCCAGTATATGCAGCCGTTCTGAAGATAATAAATATCCAATATATTTCTTTAATGAAAAAAAAAAAAAAAAACAAAACACAAAACGAAACATTAAAAAACTTCGAAGGAAACTATTTTATAAGGAATTCTTCTTCACTGTTATGCATGATAGCACACATCATTTACTAAATAGATATGCATGACTGGGTAGTTCTGGAAAAATTATATAGCATGTATTAGAGGAAAGGGCAAGTAAGCTGAGGTAAGGCTGAGAACACTACAAATGTTATATTGTGTCTAACAAGAACAAGTTCAGAGCTCAGTCACTTGGAAGGCTTTGATTTCAGGGCAGAATGGTTAGCTAGTAAAAGAAGGAGCTGATAACCTGACACGAATAGGGTATTACAGGGATCGATATTGGACCCAACACTGTTTAACATCTTCATAAGTGATCTGGATCATGGGATCAAATGTACTGTGATGAAGTTTAGTGATGATACGAAACTGAGTGGAGAGGTAGACACTTTGGAGGGGAGATCCACCCTGCACAATGACCTGGATAGGCTGGAAGAGTTGGGCTAACAAGTTTCTTATGAAAAATGTCAAGTTTTGCACCTTGGAAATCATAATCCAGGAATGCAGCACAGGCTGACATCTACCTGGCTGAGGAGCGGCTCTGTGGAAACAGACCTGGGGATCCTGCTGGACAACAAGCTAAATATGAGTGAACAGTGTGCTTCTGTAGCAAAGAAGGACAACAGGATGCTGGCTTTCATTAGCAAGAGCCTCACCAGCAGAGGCAAAGTACTGATTATCCCACTCCACTCAGTGCTTGCCCAGGCCACTCCTAAAATAGTGTGTTAAGTTTGGTCATTGCTATACAAAAGAGATGTGGACAGACTAGAGAGAGTCCAGAGAAGCACCACAAAGATGATCAAAGAACTGGGAATCTCGCCATATGAGGAAAAGCTGAGAGAAAAAAGGCCTTGAGAAAAAAAAAAAGGCTTAGGGGAAACCTATCTATCACCATATTTCAGTATTTAAAGGGTGGCTACAGAGAAGCTGGAGACTCCTATTTTACAATCAGTCACATGGAAAAAATGAGGGGTAACAGGTACAACCTACTCTTGGGGAGATTCTGGTTGGGCACGAGAAGAAAATTTTTCTTTATGAGAACAATCATTCATCGGAATAATGTCCCCAGGGAAGTGATGGATTCCCCACAACTGGAGGCTTTTAAGATTCAGCTGGACAAGGTACTGGGCCATCTTGTCTAGACTGTGCTTTTGCCAAGAAAGGTTGGACCAGATGATCCTTGTGGTCCCTTCTAACCTGCTATTCTATGATTCTATGAGTATAAATTCCAGAGGCAAAGCTGATGATATGAAAGACAGTATAAACATTTTAAAGATTTTATGATGTTACTTTGTAACAGCAAAGCATAACAAATAATTATTCTATTTATCATCTGCAGTATTCCTTACCTTCTCCACCTCAACTATATTATAATTAGAAGAGGAAGAATCTATGAGGATTAAAAAATAGATATTTTTTATATGGTCACTGTTATTTTCTCCTATTTCTTACATTAAAATGCCATTTTGACAGTAGTAATTTTTCTTGAAACATGCCGAAGCCACTAGAGGTTCAGTTCTGAGAGATTTTATGGTCTTTATCAAATTACATATATATAGGCACTGTGATTATAAAGTAATAAATTATAATAAGTATTTCCGAATTTTATCAGTAGAAATGAAAAACTTAGGACCCTGAGAAAGAAGGCTATAAAATAAAGAGCAGTAGTATGGGAAGCAGAAGGGAGGTCCCAAAACCATTGAAGGAGTAGATGGCAGAATGCTTTATAGCTGCTTGAATTAAGATAGATGTATTTGTCATGGTCTATTGCAGAGGCAGAGGAGGGATATAATCCTTTGTTTAAGAGCAGATCTGAAACAAAGCACTATATGCTATCAATATTCAGTCTGAAATCTGACATACCGACAGTCAAAACTGTACAGGAATGCAGTGTATCTACTTTTTATTTTCCACACAGAGTAGACCCTAATACACTGCTAAATCAGTGATCAGGTGACAGGAAGAAAAAATGAAAAGGCAAAAAGATCAGCAAACTAGAAAAATTAAATTGAAAGAAAAACACATAAAAAGGGAGGAACTAATAAAACAAGAATTTCCTCACACATCTTTGCACTAAGCCTTACATTAGCTGCTAGAATTTTTCCATTTTTCATTTATAAAAGGTGATACTTTATGATTTGTGGGGAAAAACACATGTTCTTTTTTTTTTTTATAATAGAATGTGCACCATCTGAAGAGATGCTACAATTGGCTTGTGGCAGATTATATAGGAAAATGATATGTTATTGTCTCTGCATTATATTTTGCTGGAGAATACTGGCTGTTGACAATTTGAGAGGGTGTTTTATAACTTCAGAATAAAATCAATGTAATGGAAGAAAAACATGGTGAAAGTCAATAGAGGTACCAGAGCTGCCCATTTGCCTCAGTATGTCTTTGCTGGATGGGACAGGATGCATGCTGCTTTGAATATTCCTTTCAACTTACTGAAATCATCAATGTCTTTTGCCATGACATGCAAGAAGGTAATGAACTTATTCTATAATCTGTTATTTAGCTTGTAAATGCATGCAAGGTACAAGACATCTGGAAAGACAGCAGGTATGAGAATTGCCTAAAATATTTGATAATTTCTTGTATCCCTCATAAAATGATACTGACTTTGGAAAAAAATGCAAACAAACCCGATCTCAATGTTTCTGTATGAATATAGGATGCATTGTAATATCACCAAGATTCAACAGAAGGAAGAATAGCATCCATACCTATTATTAAATGCCTAAGCAGCCTTAAAGAGAACAAAATTAAGTGCAGAACATATGAGCAATTTATTTTATTTTTGTCAGTAGAAACAACTTTTTTAACATCACTAATGGCAAGATCCAGCAAAGGACTTGGGAAATAACAATGTAGAAATTCTCACTTAGCTGCCACAGAACCTTTAATGGTGCCTACACCACATCATTGTTTAATTTTTAGATTGTGCAGTATCTTTGGGACTGGATTTGTACTTTCGCACATGCCCAGTTGCCCTGGTTTGGGCAGTTAAATATTTCATTTGGCAGAGTGTCAAATTTGGCTTTCCCATGAAGTGGAAGCTGAGGATCTACTCATTTCTCTTGTTAGCTTAGTGTTCAAGGGAAGGTGATGCTGCTGATGCTTTCACAACATCTGTTTCACTTCGTCCCAACACCAAGCAAAGAAAAATTTAAAACAAAGAAAATGTGAAAACTGAGTTAATAAAATATGCTAATGGCATAACATCCTGACAGTCTGGAAAATACATATATGGATCCCTCTATTCAGAAGTGGGTTTTGACTTGTGGACAGAAACTCAGATCTGACCACTTATATTATTTAAGAAGAAATAGAGAGTGTATTTCCAATTTTGAATTCCTCTTGTGTTCACAGATTGCAAAATTATTTTGCTTTAAGTCTGTGAATAATATGTTAGATCAAATTATAGTCCTATTATAAACTTTTCTAAATCCTTGAGACCTGCCTATAGCTAGAGTAAGGTAGTTGGCTTCAGTACAGAAACTGATTAAGTTTTCATTAGATGAATTTTACTTTCTAGCAGTCTCTAGTAATAAATAAATTCATCTTTCTCTTTTTTTTTTAATCACAGCAAAAATAAGTAGTTTCAAGAAAAACATTAATCAGATGGTGAACCCCAGTATTATTCAGTAATCCACACCATATCCAATCATACAAACATCAAATGTTACCTGTTTATTCTTTTACTACTTGTTGTTATCACAAGGTTATTATATTTATTTTTGTTTTCATTACATAAATGCAATAAAGACCTGTGTTACAAATAATTACTTAAAACATTGCACATGCAATACCTTTTCTTAATGAGGGCAAATAAATTGAGATCCAGTGATTCTGTAGCCCAGTACTATCAGAAGAATGCAGAAGAACCATGTCCCTCAAAACCCTAAATTAATGCAAACAACCAGTATGTTTTGTTTAGCTACAGGATTTTGAAAAAGTAGCAAGGGTTAGACAGTGAGAGATAAAATAAACATTCCTATATTATAGTATATGTGTAGAACTGACAAATCAAATTTGCCAAAGTTTAGAAATAATGCAATTGGAATTTTATTAAACATTTTCATTTTGTTAAATTTTGTTAAACATTCTCATGCAACTGGGTACAGAGCCAGGGAAAAGTTGTGATACAATAGAATTATAAATTAGAGGTTTTCTCTAAACTTATTCTAACAGAAAAGAGCACATTCTGAACACTAAGTGCCTAACAACTAATGCTGACTAAGATGATTGGTAAGTATGTAAAAAAAGAAGAGTAACTGTTAAGTGATATTTTTCAGTATATGTCAGATGTCTTTGATAAAGCCACATGAATTCTCTCAACTGAGTGACTCCCTTGCACACGCACACATATACAGAAAAAAGAGGCAAACCAAAATCTCGTCTCCATTCAAGGCAGGAAGCTGTCTCCAAAGGATAGTTCTAAGAATGCAGACATGCAGGAGAAAGACCCATAAATTAGCAGGTGGAAAGAATGACACACAAAAGGCTATTACATGATTTTGTGATAGCTAACTTCTCCATAGAGTTGTGTGAAACCAAAAGACCAGTGAAAGTATTCATGCATGAAGATGTGTTTTTGAGAGATGTAGGTTGGGGGTGGAGGGTGAAGGCGGCACTAATCAGAGACTGTTGCCAGGCAAAATACATGAGGTAAATTCCCTCTGATGTGGTGTTTCAATGTGCAGATAAATTCCACGCACCTCAAAGACATTGCTATAGTCCCTTCAGTCCCTTCATTATTGTATAAACATGTATTAGTAACGCTATTAAAGCTATTATACATCCCACACCTTTTAATAGGGAAAAAAAATCATTACAGCAGCAAGGAGAAAGAGAAGGTGAAAAAAGATGAGAACACATTAAAATGCCAGAATGTAAATAGTTTCCTCTCTCCTGAGCCTCTTATACATATATCTAAAGTAAATGTAGTCTTTCAGTGAAGCCAGTGATCTTATCTCATGTTTTCAGCAGTCCAATGCAGCCCCAGAGGCACACAAAAAATTAGTGCTCATTGCTGTTATCTTTTCTCACCTAAAGAAAATGCAGCATTGATGAATAAGAAGAAAAACATTGTGCCTGTCTGATAAGAAAGTATGCCTCCCAGCATTCTGTCTCTGTAAAGTGCAAATGAACACACTGGAGAATGAAGAATTGAAAGTCACAGTTTTGGGGTCAATTCTTTGAAATTCTGTATATAAAGAATTTGAGGTAGGATCAGTAAAAGCATAAAGCTACAAACCTTTGGGAAATCGTATCCAAGGCATCCAAAAGATGAAGTGACCCACATCAGCAGTACATTCTCAAAATTCTAAGTGCCTTTATTTGATATTCACAATGTAAAGGTAAAGACAGAGACTGAACCAGCTGTAGATTTGAAATTGTAATTCGTGTTTACTGATGAGAGCTCTGTGGTCTACCCTTTCAAACTGAACCTCTACATTTAGACAGAAAGAATTAGGGATCAATGGGAAGAACTATTTGCAAAAATGTGTCTGTATTTGTTGACATGACTCATTAAAGGTAGTTGCATTACTTTTTTTTTGATTTTCTATAAATATAAGTTTTCATGGAGTTCAAAAGTAAATACATTATGAAGAAGATTTGTTTTCAAAGCAGGCATGTGAGGAAAAAAAAAGAAAAAAAAAAGAAAAAAAGAAAAAAGGTAGTTTGCTCAAGGAAACCAGAAACATTTATTTTTCTGCTCTTCAATTTTGCTATATTCACATTTATTTCTCAGTGAGCTGTTTCCTCAGATTCCTAAATTGATGACACTTAAAGAAACATTGTCTTACAAAGTATCTACTTCTAGATACCAGATAACATATCCTCTTCTTAGATACATATAAATTACTCATAATTAAATAATAAGAGTAGAAGTATATGTGAATGATGAACTGCAAAGACACTCTCAAAGCTCAAAAAAGGGCCAATAATAACTTTTTTTTATGAAGCACTAGAGGAAGCAAAAACACCTGTTTAAATTCTCCATGCTATTTACTTTGAATGAGAGTGGCACAGTAGGTGACTTTGCTGTCACTGTAGTTTGTGATGAGCTAGTGAAATGAATTCAGTGACCCATAAGGTCATGCTGAATTCTCAAAGCACAACCAAAACAATTATTACCCTCCACTTTCTATACTGGAATGTTAGAACAAAAAACACTGCAATTTTGTAACCTGCAGAAAAGTAATATAATAAAAGTATGCCTATTTCTACAAAAAGAATTTTTTAAACTTTCATTTTAAAAACTTCCTTATAAATTAGTACTGAAAATAAAATTTGTGTGTTTGTCTAGACATGTATTTAAATGCCAACACCTAAAGGAAGTCAGTGAGAGAGAGATTTTGGCATATATATATTAATTTACTATACTCTGTGTGTGGTTAGGAATACAATATTGCCAGGATTTGAATTTAAGAAAAAAAGTAGGTTAAGCCTTTTGCTTGCACTGCAACTCAATTATTCTTATTTATTTTATTGATATATTATTTATTTGTAGGCATCTTACAGCATTCAGCACCTCAGTATTACATTGTGCAACATTGACACTTTGCTGTAAGTGCAAGGTTACAATGTGCTAAGGATATTAAAATGGTGCCCAACATGCCTCTAACTGCTGGTTCAAGAACAGAAGCAAATAATTAGATTAGATCATCGTGTACAGCATGATATCTGTTGTGGTGTATTACTATGAACACAGAAAACTCTACTAGCCATGAGTTTGCACTTGAATTATAAAAAATATAGAAAGTAATAGGAAATTTAAATATAAAATCAAGAAAGTTTCAACTGCTACAAGATTCTTTTCCTTTATCAGCTTTAACTGCATTGGATCTGGAACATCATGTTACACCAGCAAAATACACCTTTTTCTCCTTCTACCTACTATTAAAATAACTACTTGGCGAGAGATCCCTTTATTACTGCTATTATTAACAGTAATTCTATGTAATTATTTTGGGTCTTTGCTCCAGAATATGTGGTAGCAGAATCAACATGGAATTTTCTAGAAACTAATTAAGTGTCACATTTTATAACATGTTATTCTGCAAATATACTGCTTTATAGCAGGAAATCAAACCAAGCAACAGTAAGGAACTGTTTGTTTCTTTTCCTTTGCTCTTTGGGAGTTAGCAGGTATAGGTGCAGAATTTCTCATGAGCTTTTTCCTTGTCTGCAAAGAATGGGACAGATGTTACCTACCCCACTTCAGTCTTACAGCATTTGAGATATTACTTAGAAGGAACAGTGTTATAAAGGCTCATCGTTTTGAACTTACCTGCAATGCTCTTAGCTATTTGAGTTATAATTTCTGACAGCAGCAAATTTATGGTCCTTTTATTTTGTTTTTGGTTTGGCCAAGCTCAGCTTACTGTCACACTTGTTACAGTAGTGATTGTACTTTAAACAGCCTTTAGATTAATGTCTCATTACTAGCCAAGACCCAAACTGATGTCTGGCATTTTTGGGACAGATCAGTCAGCTGTTTAAAGCCCTCAAGGCTTCTGAAAGCTGTGGAAAATACAGATACTGGAACACCCAAGTGACAGTTCCTTCTGATTCAGAGGAAAAAACAAGCACTTGGTGTCTGGGATTTGAAAGAAACAGTCTCTGTGGGTAGACTGCTTTAACATCTCCTCAGAAACATCTGGTGCTTGCCACCAAGGCAAAAAGAATTACAGGTCAGATGAAATATAGAGTCTGAACTATGTCGGCTCCTGAAGCAATGAGCCCTGATCCATCAAAAGGAAAGGAGTCAGACCCACAGAAATTGATCTGGATACATGCTTCTCTGGATGCAGAGAAGCATATTTCCATCCATGGTTTTTTAATCTATCTACATTCAGCATTTTTCAGCAGGATGTGTTTACCTGTGTATGATATTATGCTGATCTTTCATTTTTACTTTTTATACAGCTATATGTAATTACAAAGGGTGCAGCTAGATCAAGCACTATGAATGTGTATCTTAATGGAGAAGCAGAGATAACAAAATTCTTTATTCCCCACAAAATATGTGTTAAATTACCAAACCATGTCAGGCTTAAGGAACATTAAATATCTAGAGAACAGATATACCATAGAAAGCTGATAGGAGCTCCAGGGACCTTCAGTATCAAATATTCTCCTCTCTAATAACGAGTGGTGACATCAGTCTCAGGACTACACTGCAAATGTGAGAGAAACTCTTACAGTGTACACAAATTAAAGTTGTACAGAAAAACAGAGGTCCAAGCCAAAGCCTTAGTATTCTGTCACTGAAATTTCACTGCCAAAAGTGCAATGTCTTATAAAAAAATAGAATCTGTAGAATGGCACTCAAACTTTCACATCTTTGGTGTTCAAGAAGATTTATACTTTTTTTAAAAAAGAGATGTTTTTCCTTCAGGTTGCTATAGCAGAATCTCATAGCTTCCTTTTTTACTTTTTTCTTTTTTTTTTTTTTTTCTTTTCCTTCTTGTTCTTTTCTAAAGAACAGTGTTTACTTCAGAGCAACTGGCTTCCAGACAGAGCAACCTGCTCTGCAAATACAGCAATACAATAGCACTTCAATGCTTGTTTGCAGCTCCCAGAGAGAACACTCATGTTTAAATAAACAAAAACACATTCATGTTTCTATGTTGCTTCTGCAAGTTGTTCATGGTTAAAAACACACTTGTAGAATGGCATCAGAATTTGTATACAATGTGATGGTAATAAGGTCAGCTAAGGAGCCACCACAGAATTGGATAAACACAACACAAACCTAAGTTCTAACATGTAAAAACTGCTAGGATTTCATCAGATGCTAAACTCCAACTGAGTTGTTTGGACTGTTCTGAAGACCTCTGGCAAAATGTTTTAAGGTATTTTGATGATCTAGACAGAATTATGCTATCAGACATGATTTACACAACTAGAGACAGACTCTAGAGGTATCTTCAAGCATAAAGCTTTTGATCAGTGTAGTAGGATTTGCAAAAGAAAAAAATGTGAAGAGTAAAAAACCACTTTAAATACATGCAAGTCTATAAAAGTGAAAATATACATCTGGACCTATGAAAACAATCTAAAGAAAGTAAGTGAAGTATAAACATTACATATAGAGCCACTGGGGAATATTAGTGTCCCTAAGAGAACTTTTATGATCCACTATTGGCAATGAATAAACTTGTATTTCTGTTGAGTTCTCCTGCAGCAAGATCAATTTATATTACTTTTAAGGATCTTGTAACTTAAATTCAGTTTAAAACCCTTCTTTAGTTATGCACAGTATGAAAATCATACTTAACTGTAATGGATTTTGGTTGTTACTACATAGCCAAACCTTTTAGGTAGCATTGTTTCTTTTTAATCTCATTACATGCTTTTTTTTTTTTTTTTTTTTTAAGGTTTGTTTCTTGTGTTTATTTCCTTTTCTGTTTGTTTGTTTCTTTGTATCACTAGATACCTAAATTTCTGAAAGTCCTTCTCTATGAATTCAAGCCCTATTGTTTGCTGATGACCTAAAATCCATGTATGCCACTGTGTTTAAGAGTCTAACGTTACACTGGTATTACTGTCTATGTACCTCTCTCCATTCTTCTAAACTCATGCATGTGTTCTCTATCTGTATTTCCTGGACAAGTCAGGAAGCAGAGAAGGGAGGATTTACCTTGATCTCCATTTCAGTCCCCATAGACCTTATGGACAGGACTGAATAAGCTAGACTTAAAACTTGCTCCCTGTTTTTCTCTTTGGCCTTGCACCTTTTCTTCCTACTCTCATTTGCAAGCTCTGCCCTGTGCCAAGATATGGCAGGCTGACTGCCCCTTGAATTCTCCTCACAAAAGTGTTCACATAGTGGGCTATAAAGCAGCTCATCTCATAAAAAGAGTAATTTATGTCTGGATCAGGAAGGTGGAAGAAGGTTGAAGAAATGTGCTGACAGGAATTTCATACAGATCCACAAAGAGAAGTGCAAAGTCCTGCACCTGGGCAGGAGCAACCCCAGACACCAATATATGTTTTCAGCTGACCAGCCAGAAAACAGGGAATGAGCATTTGGGGATTTAGGTGATTTGAGACGAACAAGTATGGGAAAACAGGTTTAAGGAGTTAATAGTAGACATCGTGTAAATAGTCATCTGGTTGGTACAATTGTCTGGCATGCTATCTGTCCTGTCTTCATATTAAATTCCTCTCTAACTCTTTCGTAGGTTACGGACTCACTCTCTCTGCTGTGTGTCTGTATGAGGGTCTGGGTGCCAGCAATTAGAGTCAACCCATGTCATGTGCCTAGGTGGCTGTGACTGGAGTGACCCAAGTGAAACACATTGCCAACCACAGGACTGGAACCAGGGCTAAGGTCCAGCTCCCAGACACTGGATCTTATGATCAGGGGTCTGGAACACCTCTCCTATGAGGACACGATGAAAGAGTTGGCATTGTTCAGCCTGAAGAAGTAAAGGACATTATTGTCATTATTGTGGCTTTTCAATACTTAAAATAACCCTATAAGAATGATGAGAACAGACTTTTTAGAGGGGCGTGTTACAAGACAACAAGAGGTAATGGTTTTAAACTAAAAGAGGGGAGATTGAAGCTAGACAAGAGGAAGAATTTTTTTACAATGCAGGTGATAAAATACAAGAGGTGGTATACAGCCTGTCCCTGGAAACATTCAATGCCAGGCTGGATGGGGCTCTGAGCCACCTGATGGGTCCTAGGTCATGGAGCTGCAGCAGTCTCACCTTGCTCAGCCTGTCGGACCGAGCACAATCTATTTTGCCCTTACAAGTGCCAGCCTGGAGAACGCATGAGAAAATCCGTTCATGAGACCTATGTTTTAGAGGGCTGAAATTCTGGAAAGTGTAGGTAAAATGAATATGTTACACACTGTTGATTTAGTTTATTCAATTCCACAGAAATATTTTAAACTGAATTTCCCATCCAGCAACTTTTCTGTTTTCCATCAATATACAGAATGTGGAACTACAGCTGCAAGGCAGAATATTGACACTTTTACTTTAAGCCATACATTGATTTTTGCTTCAAGATTAGGGAGAGAGAACAGGCTGAAAACATGTAACATTTGGCTGAACTCCATTGAAACATCCTGGAACATGATGGGCAGCCAGGAGGCAAAAGCTGAGTGAATTCTTTGATCATAAAACCTATCTAGTGCCAGACAATCCTTTTGATGATGTATGAGCCATGAAGAAATAAAATATCAAGAACAACATGACACCCAACCATGTTTCAGGGGAGGATTGAAGAATAATTTTTGTTTTCTCCCCAGGTAACACACCTCATAATGCCACACATAGAAGCTCAGCGCGGGATGAATATGAGAGAGGTCTCCTGATATGACTGTACCGATTTTTAACTGTTTCACACTGTGAACCTTATTTTGGTAACTTTGCTTGGGTTTCCTTTTTAATTTGGGTCTTCTTCTAGGATACCCTTACTGACCATGGCTGTCACTATCTTGAATTTTAGATTCTTTAATTAAATCACCAGAGTGGAAAGCCCACACATTTTGCAGTCCTTTAAGTGTTCAGACACATTGACTATATGTGGGAAGAGAAAGAAAAGAGCTGTGAATTTCAAGGGATGGAATGTTTTAAGCACAAAGTTAGGTATGAAGAACACTAGAATTCCTAGTGACAATTTGCCTGTCAGATTGCCCATCTCTTCTGGAGCTCTGTGATTACAGCTGTGTCAGGATGTCTGGGAATGACTTAGTATGCCCTATTCTTTTACAAAAAATAAAAGGTCTTGAAACAAATTTGAATCATGTAGAGCTTGCTAATGTCACCATGAGCTGTTTCTGTTTTTCAAAATAGCACAGGAAATGTTGGAGACAAAAATGTTTTCAATATTCCTAGAAGAAAGAACAAACAAAGCAGTCTTGATGGAAACAGTAACATACATTTTCTTGCCAGATAAGGACTCATCTGCGACATGCAGCCAAATGGATTGAAGACGGATTGCTAAGCACAGAGGATGACACTTGCTTTATTCAATAACTTGACTTGCTGGCAGAACTTCATCCTGATATTTGAAAGTGGCTGGAAAAATAAAAAATTCAGAAGAGAGGTTTTTCTAAAAAGATATGATAGAAACACTGTCTCTTAAAATTGCAGATATAATTCTGGAAAAAAAAAAAAAATATATAAACCACTTTCCAGAAGTTGTGATCAACTGGACAAAATACCCTCAGAAGAACAGCAACTTCCTTTTCTTTCTGTCGTAAGTAGCTGATGATGTAGAATTTGATAAAGAGCTCATGAGTAGTGTACAATAACCCAGAGGTATTAGACCCAACAATTAAAAGTATAGTAACAGATTTAGCGCTGTAAATCAACACCACTCATAAACAAAGAATGAAAATACCACTAGTAGGGTATATATAACAGACTGAATGCAATAAGATATATTACAGTTTAATATACACATTATTATGTTTCTATTTTAGAGGCAATATTTTCTAAAGAACTCTTAATTATTAATAAAATGAAAAATTAACATGAAAAATCTTATTATATTCCAGGATACAAAGAATGTAAGTAGTAAGTCAACAAGGACCAGTATCTTGTCTCCAACAAATTGAATTTTTTGTTCAAGACTTGTTTCTGTTTCAGAGAATTATCTTGCAGAGAGGACAATAAACATTTTTTGCAACAGTAAAAGACTGAAATGGTCCCCTTAATTTGTAGCATGGCAGTACAAATGGAACAGTTTAACTTTTTGCATGATTTATATAGCAATTTTTCAAGGGCAAGTTTTATCAACAGAAGTCGCATCTTTTATGAAAATGATGCTTCATTCAATCTCTCTATCATATAAAAGCTTGCACTTGCTCTGTGAAAAAATCCACCTAAAAGGACGAAAGTTGAAAACAGATAAAAACTTAGGGCTTCCAATAAATAAATAAATAAATAAATAAATAAATAAATAAATAAATAAAAAGTTAATATTGCAAATAGGGATAGGTGGCAACACCAATTCAAGCCATGCAAGTTTAGTACAGAAATCCATTATATACATCTATTTCAAAATTATTGATTTTACAGTGTCCAGTATTCAATCCAGATCTTAAAAAAAAGGCTGCAATTTGATTGAAAATATCAAGAAATATTCATAACACCACCAACCATAAGATAAATGTATGTTCATTACATGTTTTGGTCTATAGTTCCAATTACTGACACAATTTAGTGATTATTTAACTTCATCTGCTTCAAGTTAACTGTCATATTACAGAAAGAGTGCTGAAGTCCATTCAGAAATATCTGTTTATTCATCCAAACTGAATGGCAGCTCTTTTCTGAAGTGGTGAAGGTGATACAGTTTTTTTTAGAAGATATTGACAGCACATACTGTGAGAACTATTTCAGTGCTCTCTGCCACATTAAAACATGGCTTTGATCCACAATGAAATAATCCTGACTCACATGGTATGTGATTTTATTCCTACAACACATACCACTGGGCTAGCCATTACAGATGTTGTAGAAGGACTCACTTTCAAACAAACAGAAATGAAAATTGCTGTTTTGAGCTTTACTGGAATTGTAAAACAATTTTTGTGTTTGTTTTAAGGAATCACAATCTCAGTATAACTCATTGTTTTCACTTGGTTTTGTTTTGTAAAGTGACTACATTTTGAAGTGAAATTAACAAACTTCTACCCCAGACCATAGGTTTTTAATTTATTATTTCAGCTCCTACAGTGGGGTGGGGGGAAGGGGAAAGGATGGAAGACTGCAAGATGGGGTGTCAAACTCATTTTTACCGGGGGCCACATCAGCCTCGCAGTTGCCTCCAAAGGGCCCAGTGTAACTTTAGGACAGTATAAATGTAAGAGTTACATTGTAACTACTCCTACAAAGTTTCAGTAATCTCTATTTCAACATTACATTTTGTGTTCACAGAACACACTCGTCCCTGCTGGAATCTACATATTTTAATTAACAATCTCTTTTCACAGTCTAACCTAAATCTGCATTGAACTGAACTTAAGGGACACATCTCACACAATACCTTTGAGAGAAGGGACTACAAATATAATTCCAAACACTATTTTTCCAAACATTTGCAATAACAGTGTTTAAAAACAAACAAACAAACACGCAAAACTATAGAAAAAAAAAATCTTTGTTACTTATTTACTCATTACTTGCCTCTTAAGACCAGACACGGTAACCTGGACAAAATCAAGATAACATGTAAGCTGAATAAACAAGTCATAGGACAGTCTTACCTCCAGGTAAACAGCCCATGTAAGTAAAAAAAGAAAAGAAACAAAATAAAAGATAGAAGTGATGCCATTGCTGAGAAAGTTTCTTTATTAGTCTTTCTTTTCTGTCTCCCAAATCATGATCTTTTATATTCCAGTGCCAAAAATACCCTATTGCAGGTAGGAACTTGTCCAATAAGCAAGTCCTAGTGACAGGGGATTCTGTTATCAGGGACGCAGATATACAGAAGTTTTGTGATTGCAGTGAGGACAATGTGTTGGCTTGCCTGCTGGGTACAAAGGTGATAGGGCTTACCTGGGCTCTAAGGAGAAGGCACCAGTTACAGTCTGTATGGGGCAATGAAGATTATCAAAACTGTGGTGTGGCTTCTCAGCAAGAAAAGATTGAAACTGTTCAATGTTCTTCAGTTTCTCAAAGGAATAAATAAAAAATGAAGGAATATGATAGAGGTCTCTGGAATGATAAATGTCATGGATAAAATGAATAAGAATGGTTATTCACTATCACTCATAGAGTAAAAACTGTGAAATGCCACCCTTAATACACTATAATTGCAACACGGTGTTGTGGTGTTGAAGGCAGAATTCAATGGGGACGGGATTCATTTTATATATGTCTGAAAAAGGCATAGAATCATGAACAATTGTTTTCTAGATAAATATTTGGATTGTTTCTCATTTTGGAATAAAAAGCTTTCAGAACATTCCATCAGCTTTTAAATATTAGATTAAATAGAATATTACATGCAGAAAGCAGCTTTTCTGTAGCCATGACACTTTTCTCTGTGGATATGTTTACTCTGCTATGAAAGTCTTAGACAATCACAAAGAGAATATACGAAAAAAAAAAAAGAAAAACTTTTTATGTAATTCAGTCAATTCACCTTCATTAAGGATCACAACGAAAGTACAATACTTGGATTGGAATCCACAGTTTTCAGCCTCCCATAATGTGAGAGTATTTTGCCTTGTTTTTATCTATTTATATAGGTGAAAGTCTGTTTACACAACAGATTTATGAACAGTGTGAGAATGTTTACATCTAAGATTGTGTTCTGGAATAATTTCTACTCAAGAGCTAAATAAAGTAGAACAGTGATATATTATGAATCTTTGGTACATGGCTAATGCAGCTGCTTATTTCATACTGAGAAAGTAAAGTGCCGGATAAGCTGTATTTAAAGTTTTTTACTTGGGTAGGTCAATATATTATTCTGTACTTTCACAGAGTGATGATCTGATAAAATTTCAGCAATCTTGGCATAAATTATATTATACATGATTCACATAAATTACTATTAATATATTTGCTGAGTTACTTCCAATTTGTCAAAAGCTATTTCCACTTATAGTTTAAATACTGTGCAAAAGAGATATGATGAAAGTAGTCATTTTGTCTCTATATGAGAGTGAGTAAATGTCAATTACCTTTTCTTTCTACAGCTGCATAATCAGAGAAAATTTTGCTGGTATAAGAATATTCCCTTTTCAACCTCTTCTGGCTACATCGTATGAATGAAACAAATAATTTTTTAATTCTGCATCGAATAAAGTGAACTCTTATACATCATTTTTATGAATTTTACTATGTTAAAAACAATATGGTAGACTTATCTGAAAATCTTTTAATTGAATACAAAATCATGCAATTTTGCAAGCAGGAAGGAAAATCTACAGCTGTAATTGCTTCATGATACATACCTGAGAAACAGAGAAAGAACTCTTAATGGTACTAGATATATAAAGGGAAAGAAGCATACAGGTGAGAAAAGTAATATAAAAGTAGAGAAAAAGAAACCATAGTAAAAATATTCATCCTTAAAGAAAGGAATAAGATATGTTCTTTGATAATTCTAGAGATGGATTCAAGATGTTATAGAACAGAATTAATCAGTCTTGCTTCCATGAACAGAGTAATCCTGTGTAGTAGTTCTTGTAGTACGAAAAAAAAGAACTATTTCTGTGTAAACATGAGCACTTTACAGTAACACAAAGAAAATCTTTCATATTGGTTCATATAAAGGTGAAAGAATATTAACCTTCTGTAGCTACATGTTCTTACTATTGGACTCTTGGTCTGATAGTCTGACAAAAGTGGCTAGAAAACAAATTCTGTTAAATCAGTGCCACCGGTCACAACAGCCTCACTGTCATATCTCAGGGCAACTGAGTTTCAGTAAGTATGCCCGAGGGTTTAAAATACACTGTTAGAGCACTGGAAACAAAAGTCTCTGGGCTTCAGATTTTTCATTACCTTTAGAAGAAAGGGCTGTGACCAAACTAACAATAAAACTATGTATGTGTGTAAGATTACATACAAAATATTATGATTCTTACCTAAATGTATGTATATCACCAGTGATGTACATGTATGTTTTATCTCTATAATCATGTGCAGACCTTATCTGAATCATGTGATGCATACCACGCCATGCTGAGAATTTTTTGTTTTCTCCTCTATAGTATTTTTTTCTTTCCAGATCTGCATAATGTAAGTGAAGAGATGAGATGCACCTGATTTCATCCTGATAAGTGCTCCTCTCACGGTGGCTTGTGTTATCTTCTTGTTCTTCCTTGTCCTATATAAACAAAAGTATTGGCATGCATTAGATGGAAGTTTCCCTTATCTGTTTTGACTAATGTTGGCCATCAAGTGTTATACATAAAATCTAATTAGCATGTTGATTTCATTCGCTATCTTTGGAAAAAAAAAATGCTTCATTACTATGCTAATAGAAATAGCTCATTTCCACACTGTCCTGATAGACTATAAAATAAAGCCACTAAAAGTCAGATTCCTTCCTGATTTATAGCCTGCACAGTCCTATCCAAGTCTCTGAGGTTATACCACAGAGTTTGGCTATAGTTTAAAACAGTTTTCTACATTAGCATAAACCAGTATATCATGTATAAAACTCATACATTAGATTCTGGAAAATAAATTACGCTTTGCAATCATTTATTACAGGTGGCTGGTGAATAAGGTAAATATATTTTTTTATCTTAGCAATTATTAATAGCTAGTACAGGTGAACTAGCACAATTTGTATAAAATCATGCCATTGTTCCATTCAGATCATATCTTACATGGAGCAATGACTAAATGGACTAAAACAACATCTGACAATTATTTGCTGCAGTGCAGGGAAAACAAAATACCATTTGTCTTTTACATGTAGAGTGAGGAAAAAAAGTGCAATTGAAAAGAACCACCAGATTGCATATGTAGATTTCAGTCACATGAATTACAATGCCAATGGATCAGGTTACAATCTGTATTTGATTTTGTCATCTCACCAATGTGAGCCCTTCAGAAACAATCTTTCTAGCTAGCAAAACTTGTTTTTTCCTCAGCTATCATCAACCAGCCCAGCTGTTATCTATAATCTTTCTGATAATGTATGCTGATTTAATACCGTAGGACTGGATTTTTTTGTGTGCATGAAGTTTGTTGAAATTTAGCCAAAACAACCACTAAACAGACCTGTATTATCAAGTGAAATAGAAACCTTAATTAAATTGAAGTACAAATCTATCACTTCAATTTAAAAATTCTTCTTTACTTTTAGATAGGCTTGAAGTATGATTGTTTAGCACAGGGAAATTAGAACTGCTGTTCAAGAAACAAACAAAACAAAACCAGCACACTTAACTGCATTCATCCCAATCCTGTGACTAACTCATTGTTATGTTTAAACTGAGCTATTTCATTTCCTGAGGCCTTATCCCCAGGGATCCTACTTCCCAAGCCATTTTCTCAGAGCTATGCCTGTATTTTGAAAAGAAATCTGCTGGGATAAGAACTGAGAAAATGAAATACAAGGCAGGGGATCAGAAAGTGTGAGTATGCATAAGAGAATAAAAGGTGGCAGCAAAAGGGGATAAATAAAACTGTTGGATGAAAGAAAACAAGAAAGCACATGGCTACAGGCTAAAAAAGAAATTTCCTTGCCAACTCAAACTCCTGAGGCTGATTACAGGATAAAAATAAAAGCAGTATTGCTCTTGGAATGGAAAAGATAATTTATTAAAATTGAATATTCTAACACATAATTTATTTTTATTCTTCAGTATTTCAATTTTCATACCAAGTGGAATCAACCTGTTACTTTCAGCTAAGATTTGCAGTATTTTACTTCTTTTGGAATTACAAATGTTATTTTTTGAAATTATAGAAAGGAAATTCTCTAAAACAAAATTTTCAATGAAATACTTAAACAGCCCATTTTTGAGAGCCTTGATGACAATGAATTATTTTTCTTATTTTGCAAAATTGATAAACTGCGTATGCAAAACAGCAAATCTACTGGAAACTACAGCAAAAGTAACAAATTATTTATTTTTCAGTATACAAGCCTTGAAGATTTAAGCCAGCATGCTCAGTTCTGGGCTCATCGTAACATACTGATCTAACCTAAAAATCTGTTATTTATATTTTGGATCATCAATTATAAAAGATTCCTTACCACTTGATAAGGAATGATTAGTCATAGATTAATTGTATCCCGTATTCTGGTAAAAAGAACTCTAACTTACAACGTTAGTGTTACAATGTTAGTGTACGCTTGAATTCTAATGAGCCGATACCATGTCTCACACATGTACCATTTGCTGTCCCTTGGGAACGAATTATCATTGCTAAGAGTGTGAAAATTGACTTAAGATGCTTAGACCACTCCACCAAAGACAATAGGTGAGGATGAAGATATATACACACTGTGCCACGTTTCTTGTAAGGGATCATTATTCGCCTGTACATTATTCGCCTAACTCTGAAAGTTTTTTTAAGAAAACTGTCCTTGGCTTTGCCACAGATGAAACACAACTTTCATCCCAGACTCCCCAGGATTTTTTATAATACTGTGTGTATTGATTAATTTAGACCATATTTGGAGACAGTCTTGGAATGTTTGGGGGTGGAAATCCTTAGGATTATACGGAATCAGAAAATATCAAAGCTAATCAATGCTAATCTCAGAACTGTACCTGCAGCATAGCCTTGGGTAACTGAATAAATCTATCTTTATTTCAGATTCCCTGTATGCTATTTGGGACTATTACGGCTTATTACCTGCTGCAGGGATCATGATGAAGGCTGAATTAGTACAGCATCTGGATCCACACACAAAGAGCTACTGATTTTATAGGTACTTCACATACATAACTATAAGCTTAAGAGGAAGTTCTAAAATCTATTTATCATCAATTAATAAAAGACGACGGGATGGGCTTATGTAAGATGAAATGGTTCACAGCCATTAAATAGTATAACCTGACTGTCCGTATCCCTGCCATTCAACAGCAATTACTCTTCCTGGAATGTCACTGAAGAACTTGAATAAAACTGTGATTTGTTTTTTGCCAAATCCAAGTGTTAGAGAAAACTCTTCTGTGATAGATGGATCAAATAATTGCTACACATACAGTCCAGAGGAGTTCTACCTGGGCTCCAGCTGACACTACAGAAGTTCAAGGGCCTCTGACAAGGTCTGTGTCCTAGCTGCCAGTCCCCTGTAGTTACATCTGGTACCCTAGCAAGTGCCAAATGGCACTAGATAAAAACCTTCAGGTAACTATATCATGCCACATTCTGCTTTATCTATCAGAAGGAAGAAATAGAACATGAAACTGAAAAACCTGATTGTGGGTGAAGTGGGAATATGACAGAATGAACTTTGGACTGCACTAAAGAGCAAGCTGCTATTGAAAGTTTCCTTGATTAGGGATAGGCCTTTAGATCAGAGGGCCTAAATTGTCTAAAAAGTTACTTTTATATCTATCATAGACAGGTAATAGAAATGATCATTAACTTGCATTAGCTCTGGGACCCAGTGAGTAGATAAAATAATAAATGGCACAAAAATGTAGGATTGTATGGAAAATGCTGAGTTGGTAACTCTTCCTCCATCACGAAGTAGGGAGTTGTGCGCGTGAACCCTACCTCCAGGAGCATTCCCAGGTCTCTCTCTGCATAAAGAGGATGAGTTAACACCTTTTCTAATAATCTCACCTCAGCTAAAGCAGCCTAGTATGGACCCAATATTTACAGAGCAATAAACATCACAAAGAAAAATATCATAGAATATCAATGGAGAATTTTCAGTCCCTGGAAAAGAGAAGTTCTGTACAGTATTGGGCAAGTATATAACAACTGATTCAATATTTTGGATTTTCTTCATGGAAAATGGTGATTATTCATATAAGGGAAGGCAAAAAGAGTAAATATTGTATTCCTCCCATGTGCATTTTTCTCTTCCTGTTTTCACTGGCACAGAAAGTAGAAAATTTTGAAAGTATTCTTGAAATATTTATTAGTTGACCAGGACTAGAAAAGTTGAACGTACCAAAGAAGTACTTTTCCTAAAAGAAATTCTAAACCCACTTTCTGTGTGGCAGAGAGACCCTTTTTTCAGATATGCACTTGATTTTTCAGATTTTACTATCCAAAGTAATGTGCAAGACAGCTTTCTGCATTTTAAACTTGTCACTAATTCAACTCAAAAGAGGTCTAAGTATAGGGTATTGCCTACACTGCAACATTTGGTGGTTGACAGAAAGAAACAAACAAACAAATAAACAAATCAAACATAACAAAACAAAACAAAACAAACCCCACAGTTTTAGTGTTTTAGTGAAAAAGGTCTTGGTCTTTCCTAATTTTAATGATTTTACTGAATAGACTGAGTACATTAATTTTACCAGAATTTCCTGCTGTCTTTAAAACTCAAAAGAGGAAAAAGTGAAGACAAACCTTAAACCTCATTCTTCATGTTGTTCTCAACAATCCAGCAACCCAGCCCTACAGGTGTATGAGAATTGACTGAAAAATTCCAAGACAGAAGGCGATTTTCTGCAGCTGTTCACAAAATTGATCACATTCTCACTCAAAATATTTTTCTCAGTTTGTATTAATCAAATAATTTTTAACTTCTACAAAAATCAGCACCAATAGCTATTTCAGATCAGTGCATCCATTTTAGCATTGTGACGGTGCAGGGTGAATACTTATAACTCATCTAAACAGAATAACAGTTTGAGAACATCTCTTACAGAATACAAATGTCTTTCTCACTTGCTTTTGTTTTAGCTATAAGGCATAAGTAGAGTATGGGTCATTTTCTTTTTCTAAAGAAAATATAACGCTAAAATGGGTATTGGAGATGTCAAATAAGCATTGCAAAGGTTGGAAAAATATGATAACTAGTCTGGGAAACTTAATGAAAAAATATAGAGAGATTTTCAACTACCAGTTTCCTCTTTAAACTTTTATTACAACTCTCTAAAACTCAGTTTTAAGTTTAATTGCATTTTAATGTTGTATATTAATTTGGGGATAATTTAGCCTATTGAGAATGTATCTTTGGGGCGGTACAGGTTTCCATCAGTAACTGCGTATTTCACATTTCTGCTGGTTTCTAGCAAAGTGCAAAGGAGAGAAATAAAGATAAATTAACATTGGAACTCTACCTGATGACAGCTGATATTATAAATGCTATTAAAGATTTAGCAGTAGGAGGGTGATGATGGAACACTGTCAAAAGGCATTTGTAGCTGCCAGATAATATACTGGAACATTGCTACTGTTGTAATTAGGAGACAAATTAATTGATTGCTACAGAAGCAAACAAGTCTGTAAAGCTTCACAGATTTGTAGATACAGTAAACGTAATTTCCCTGTTTCGGTGTATTCCTGAAACACCCCACTACACAAGAAACAGTGACATACATGAACACAACCTACCTCAAGAGAAAAAAGGCACCTCAAGTGCATTCAAGCGACTGGGAATGGAAGCCGGCAGCACCGTGAAAGCTTGCATAATGCAGTTCACAATTTAATTACTGTCTTAATTTCCCGTGGAATATACACTATTGTCTAAAAAGTAATAAATCTTAAAGACCGACTGATAAAGTCTAGTTTTTGAGCTGTTAAAAAAACCCCAACAAAAATAAATTTTAAAATTCTTTCTCAGTCCTAATCTGTCTCTACATGAAGAATTCAGCATTTCTAGCAAACATTCCGAGGAGTTGTTTGGGTAAGCCCAGACCATTTATTTATTATTTATCTGAGTATTCTTCCTCTACATCCTGTGAACTCACTATAACAAAGCCATATTCTTCAGTAAATGTGGTTCCTGAATATGCCAACTTTGTAAGACCAGTGTTATCTCTGAGGCAGATTAGGGCATACAAAGCTGAAAGGAGTAGGGGGACATACTCAGTAATAGTACTGAAACAGTAAGGTAAAAGGCAGGGAAAGCCTGGCAATGAATGCGAAGTTCTCAGGTAAGAAATCAGTGAATCATTTATTTCTTGTCAGAAAATAGAAAATGAAAACTATTATAGTGACATTTCCTCAAATCTTTCATTACTGTTTGCATAGAGACATATATGATCAGAATAGGCCAGATTTTGATCTGGGTCTCGTGAATACTTCTTTCAAAAATATCTGAATATTTCATTAGAACTAAGATATATTTATTTTGAGTCAGGTCAGTATGCAGAACAAGAGCTGTGTGCTGTTATTCATAGAAAATATAGCTTCATGTTATTAAAAAAAGTTAGGAATTATTCTCAAAGAAAAATTGGAGAAGATGATTTTATATTAAAATCTGAAGCCAAATGCATTTTTAAAAAATAAAAAGAACTTTTTAATTGCCATTTTCTTAAAGACTTACACGGCCTTATTAAATCCGGAACCAGTGAAGAACAATGAAACAGATGTTAGGAGTCTGAACAAAAACCAAACAGCCTCTTAAGAGCTTTGTTGTTTCCTTTTTGTTCTTAGAGATTTATTTTATTTTATCCTGTGGCAGTTTAGGAAAGAACAAGAGGAAAACATTTGCTTATGAGAATGAAAACAAGCATCCAAATTGAAACAACTGAAATGAAAACACTTTTATTGTTTCATTACTCTAGGATACATCTTCATGCAGAACACTGGACACCTGTCAAAGAGTAAGGAGATACGGATGAGATTCAGAGTCAGATTTTCAAACAAATAGTTCCATGAGCCAATGGAGCTTGATTTTCAATATTTATGACGTGAAAATTCTCCCTTAGTAAAGGCATTAATAAAGTATCTCTCCCATATCTGACTGCCTATTTTCATAGAAGTCATAAAAAATTTTACAGTGTTTGAGATCTTAACCTCCTTGTCAAATTAGTGGTTGGATTCAAAAGTTACAGGTATGAGAGAAGCTGTTTCTCCCACCTGCATAATTTTACTCTGTATGCCTTGTTACTGGAGCTAAAAAAACTCTGCATCCTTGCATTAGCATAAGAATAAAATACTGCAAATTGCAACATAAATAGTGAGACAAGAACAAAGGCATTTTGAGAAGGATCCTGGAGACCAAGTATGTTCAGGAAAGCACAATCACAAACATAAGTTTGTCTGTCTTTCCATATTTATTATGAAATATGTAGACTGGCTCCTGAGCACACAGTACCAAGCCCAGTAGCATTTCCAATAAAATATTGATATTAGCTAAAGGAAAGTTAGTACTTCAGAAGAACTACAGCTTGCATGATTGCATTCTGTGTCACTAACCTTTGAAAATGTTGGATCCTTAATGCTGGCTGATATGTGATAGGTGTCTTCCATAGAACTCGTGATTTGCAAACTAGCTGAGTGACTGCCTGAAAGCTAACTGCTTTGTTTAGCTGCATTTTTTTAATCATATTTATGAATTCTGTTAAAAACACAGTGCACACATAGTAATACTAATTTGTAACTAATATGCTAACAAATACAGTGATGTTACTCAAATATGAATGGCAGAGGAAGTAACAGCACAGGCAGAAGGTCTTGAAATGCAAAAGAAGACATCCTGCTTAAAATAACTTTCCTTTTATAAATCTATATGCAGTAAATCTATAATGTTTTCTAGAAAGGGTTACAAAATATTTACCAAATAAACCTTGGGGGCCTTGAACAGTTTTTTTTTTTTTCTGGTTCTGCCACAGTTGTGTTAATATTTTGGGGCAGGAAAAGTTGTATCAAGGAAGGAGAAAGCAATATGCTAGAGCCACAGTGAAGTTAATATTCTGCTGGTAAAAGTAGGCTGAGTTTTATCTGCGGAGCACAGCTGCATTTTGCTGCTATAATTTATGCTATTTCCATGTAAATAATGGTCAAAGATCTCAGTTCTTGATGGTTATCATTGATGGTGTGCTGACTCAGCCTACATTATACAAAGAGAGGGCCAGAAAGCAGTAGCAGATGCCACCTTGTACTATAATCCTTTCTAACTATTATAACAAATGTAATCAATACTAAATAGACTAAAGGCATTTTAGAAACTGACATAAATTTAGAGAAGTTAGGAAAAATAGGATTAGTAATGGAGTAAGGAACTGAGAAGTGTTTCCTGTTTACAGCAGAAAAGTTATTGGCTGCAAAACCTATTCACAGTACAGGAATGAAAGAGATTAAAAAAAAATATTATACTAACATATTAATCAGGTTGATATTACCTTAATATAGCAGGAAATTCTTTCTCCAGCAGAGTGGTTGATGTTGGCAGTACTACAGTAACGTTGGCAACTTACATTAGCTCATTTTCCTTGTATTCCTTTTGGGAATATGCGTGCTGTATCTTGCCTAATTTGCTTTGCATTGATATGGCATAAAGATACAAAGCAGAAAAATGAATCCAAGCAACAATCAGACACAGCACATATTACTGGACTCAGCCTGGAGGGAGACTAGACCAGAGACGGTACTGTACTGAGAACTGATAGGGACAAATTGACTAAATAAGAATATCAAGTTATTTATATAAGATTAATCCATTGACTTGAGAAGCTGAAGGTTCCTGAGAGACCACAGTTTGTTCTAATAAGTTTTACTCTGGCTGCTGGGTTAGTATGAAGCAGAAAGTTCTTATGAGGAAATATATGCATGTGGAAATATCAGGTTCTGCCTCAGGTAATTTAAAGCTTATTCACATCGCCTTTATTCCTGTTTCCAGAAAAATGATAATCCACCTAATGAATCAACCCCAGTGTTTTGAGGGCTGTTACTCTTCCCATAATTTAAAGAACACATTAAGATATGAGGTAAACAAGACCTCATTTAACACATTCTTAAATGGATCCCAGCTAGTGACTTACAGAGCAGAACAGGAAGTACAGTTTACACCGGGCAGTGATACTTCAGTGTTGAAAATGCCATTTTATACATCTCTTTGACACTGTTTTTCCTTTTCTAAAGTAGAATCTTCCTTGTTGCAAACTGAAATGTAGTAACCATGAATACAGTTCCATACTTGTGAACTATCTGAATACCACTGCTAAGAATTAAAATAAAAATTATATTGCCTCCTACTTACTGGAGAAATCAGCTGCCTAGTCACAGAAAGGGGATGGCAACTTTCAAATTATAAATTATTCACAGAATTTAGAATATTTAGACTGTTTTAATTGTTATAAAGGAAATCATTTGGAAGATGCATATTAAGAAGCCTCATGATCATTATATAATTTCCACAGAAAACAGGAGTATTTTGGAATCAATCATGAATATGAAAGTACTGGTATCAGGGTGAGAATAAAATGAATAAGATTATCTGAAAACTAGAGCAACTCAAGAGCAATTGAAATTATTATGTATCCAAGCACTTTCAAATGTTCTCTGGAGAGACCAAAACTGATGTTTCTTTAAAAAGATGCCCTGGTTATGAGTACATGTATGCAAGGGGAAAGGAAAAAGTTGGGGTTTTTTTACCCATACAAAGTAGATAAATGAACAAAATGCATAAATTCTGTTCTACTCAGAACACAGGCTTGAAATTTTTCAGTTTGCATTTGAAAGGCCTACTTTCTCTGTGTCTTCTCTTGAAGTCACGGATTTACACCAGGACTAAATAAACACCTCAGCCTTGGACAACACCCTTTCACTGAAAAAACTACAATGGCTAGTCTTCGATAGCAAATATTCCTATCATCCTAGAACTGATACTTTCCTAAGTCACTCTGTCCTGCAGTAAAGCTAATCACTATCAGACTTACATGTACCTTGATGATAAAGACAGGTGGTAGCTTGTATTTACTCTTGAAGCTTTCTCTGATACAGCTACTCTGCCTTGATGAACTTACTGTCCAGAGGAGGTATTCTATCCACACGAGACAGATGTAGCAGTCTTAAATGTGGCCCTCTGACAGAAACAAGCATTCCTTCAGTAAGAAAAAGAGGTAAAATTTGTTTGATATATTTGTATTGCAAATATATGCCACCCTAAACTCAAAGAACTTCAGTAAAAAAGAACTTCAATAAATTGCACAGAACTCCAATTAAAACAAAACAAAACAAAACAAAACAAAAAAACAAACAACCAAACACCAAACCATCACCACCAACAAACAAGCAACAAAAAAAAACCCTCTATAACTAGGAGGTTTTGCAGTTTCAATTCATAGACTGCTGCACTGAAGTTATCTTCTTGCTAGTAGTCACTGACATGTCACTTCATTTTGACAGACTTGGCTGAGAACTTGGCCTGAAAATTCTTCTGGTTTCAGTCATTTGTTGTCTACTGCTGAAAAATGAATTTAACTTCCTTCCAAGCAAAGGGCAGAAACTCGCAATGGAAATGTCCCTCACAATTTACAATAAAGTCAGATTTTTAGCAATAGGTACCCAGTGCACTTAACACTAGGTTTGCTGATAGATACCATGTGCTACTGTAACAAATAGGATTTCCCAACACCTGAAGGCTGACTAGCATTTATTTATATCTTGTCTTTCATTATCTCCTCTACAATTTAGTGCCAAGTGTTGGACTCCGAATAACTAAGAGCAACCCAACCGTATGGCAATCAGGATAGTATTCTGATTCAAGTTGATTTCAAGAGTGCTAAAATTGAGCTTAACAAAACACAATGGTTGAAGTTATGTGTCTGTGGTACTTTTATCACCCTATTCTTGCAGTATTTTAGTGCTGTACACTTTACTCATTTCATAAAAGCCTGAAAGGTAAAGGAAATGTCATTATGCTCATTTTACAGGTTTGGGGAGAATTGAGGCATAGGATGATTAAAAGTGGGATAAGTCTCACCTTACTTTAAGTATCTAGCCCAAAGTAAGAGAGAGAAATTACCTCTAAAAATGATTAATCCTGTCCTAAAGTAGGCAGAAGAAGTTGCCTGCTTGTATTGTCCTCCAGTGACTAAATATATCTAATTAATCTAGCTAAGCTGGTTGGTCTGCCTGCCTGGTTTTCAAATCACTACAGGTAAGCAAGAAAAATTCCACTAGGCAATTTGTTCAAGGTCACAGAGAAGGTCTACAGCACATGAGGGAACTTAACCTAGGTATCACGTTTGTCACATTACCACCTTAACTGCCAGACCAGACTTCCTCTTTATACTTCTGTTAACTTCTTTCTGTGAGAAATTTTGCCATCACTGCTCAAATCTTTGATGAAGAAAAGAGATTGGTATAAAATCTCATTTCTCTTTCATTATACGCTGCAGTGCAGCTTCTGATTCATTGGCTTCATTTTTACAGTTTTAAAACAGAGACTTTATGGACTTTGAAAATGAAATACTGAAGAAATTTCAAGAAGATTCTGTATTAAAGAAAATACCTTAGAATTCCTATGTATATTTGGTGTCAGCATTGGAACTGAGTTACGTAATATTTATTAATGTTATCTCAAAGATTAGATTATAGAAGGCATTTTCCTCAAAGAGTAATATCTTTAAGAAGAAATATACACAGAAAACCTGACTCCTCAACAAAGTTTTGTTCCCTTACCTGCTCCCTAGCTCTGTGATCTTAAGTACCAAACTCTACTCTGTTTACAATCTCCAATTTGTCATTTTGCCTCTATTGCCTTGATTGTGCCTTTGAAAGTATACATTTAACATTTCAAAAAGAAGTATATCTGAGGTTTCTTTCTATATTATGTTAATTATTTTATTTTTCGTATTTTTAACTCTGCTGTATAGCTCCAGTTGATTAATGTGGGAGTTCAATATGGGGTTACTGGTGACATTTACAGCTCAAAATTCTGAAGACAGTATCCAGTATGTCCTTCAGAAATAGCTCATGTTTCATTTGAATAACATTTGAACAATATGAATGCAGGCATCATTTACATTTATTCTTCAGCTAGAATACAGATTTTTATGTTACTTACAAATGTTTTAATGAATTATACTACACTTCAATGGAAATGAATGGTAAAAATCTCATGTTTGTGTTAAAGTGACACTGACAGTATAAGAGGGTTTCATTTCAGCTAACATTAAACACAATAGTACAGACATAAGAACCTAACACTGGGTATAGTCCTTGCAATAAAAAACTAAAACTAAACTAAACTAAACTAAACTTAAATTAAATTAAATTAAATTAAAATAAAATAAATTGAAAAAAAAAAATTGCAGGGAAATACTTACTCACCAGAAATAATTAGCTTCTTTACATTAGGATCAATCACCCTAAATATCTATCTTTTTCTCCAGCCTCTTTAAAAGAGGTCTGGACAGACAGGCTGATGTAGGTCTTTTCATGACAGACACATACATCTGGAAAAAAAAAAAAATAAACAAAAACAAAAATCCAAACAAAATAGAGCAAAAATCTCCCCTTTAATAGTTTGGGTTGACTCAAACAAAATCAATGATAGTTTTGCCCTTGCCTTCATTGGACCAGCTTCCCAGAGGCAATGAATGCCCTTAAATGAATACAAAATATAACAGGACTAGATGCTAAAAAAGGTCAAGATCTACCTCTTCAAAAATTTGAAAAAATTAAGAGATATTATTAGGTTTTATGAGAAACACCTACAGAACATTAGAGGTATAATCAGACATTATTTGATTCACTAGAAATTCATAATTTTACCTTGGATAGCCATTCCATCGAAATTAATAACAAAAAATATCTACCGAATTCAAGGATGCATAACATGTTGATACATTTTCTAACATAAGTTAATATTTTATCTTCTTTCCACAACTCCTGAAAAGGTGTAAATCCCAGTTGCTGTTTTTAGGCAAAGCTAAACTGCGAGGAATGCTATTAGCAGAAAGTGGAGCTTGCAATCCCTCTGAAAATTGGGTCCGTTAATTGTCCAAGCTCAGTGCTTTGAATATTGATCTATATGCTGTAGTTTTTAAAGTGTTAACCCATTCAAACCAGCTTCTTAAATGACAGGGTGAATGCTACAGTGAGTTGACAGTTAAAAAAAAAAAAAAAAAAAAAAAGCTAGATGATTATAGAATTCTAGTATTATGCACAGTTTTATTATGGCAAGATGCCCAGGGCTCATGAAAGATAAATGAGGTTTGAAGTGGGGGAGAGGAAGAGAGTGTTGTTAAATTTAATGGAAGTTCTATTTTTTTTTTTCTTAACTGTCAAGGGAATGCAAAAGACATCAAAGCAGTTTTCAGTTTTCCTATAAATCTATAAAAAAATGAATTTCAGCAGCAACTTTTCTGCTTTTATTACTGAAATTCTTTCACAACCTGAAAGGAGTATAATTCAGTGCCTTTCAAATTGCTTTGGAGAAATACAATAAATCCAACATATATAGGAAAAGTTTATGAGCTTTTTTGTATAGATAAAACATATACAGTTACTGGATCCTTTTGCTGATTTATTAAAATGGTTTAAAAATAGCTTAGAAGATCTCTCTGTGAACATTTCACTTTGAAAAGTGCCCATTAATTTCTAGACTAGAAGACCAGGAACATGATATAGCAAGTTAGTTGAATAGCACTGTCTTTGCCTTACCTAAAACCATAGGTAGAAGTATAAACCTGTGACCAAAGGTCATTTGAAGAATCCAAAAATGCAGAGTACTGTCCTTAATCATGACAGCCACAGGATAAAGACTCAGATATCCAGATACCAGTTTATTACTTTGAATATGACTTTTTTGCTTGCAGGAAGAAAAACTGTTCTGCCCAAGTTCACCATGATGTATGTGGGCACAATTCACCTCATATTTCCACATGTTCTGTTTTAAGACTTTTCTTACAAGACCTTGCATAAAACCTTTTATGTTTGCATTGTGGTTTGATTTTTGAAGGCTTTGCACTTCCAACAGTGTAAAATATACAAATGCAATGAGGTAATTCATATCTACACTGAATAATGAAACATAAAACTTTGAACTATCTTCTTGATTGATGTCTGGGTCCCAGACAAAATACAGATATGATAGTTTGGTAATCTTCTGTATAGCTAATTAGTCTAGGTCTAACATTGTGCTAAGATGGCACAGCAGTTTCTTTGCAGTGGCTTACTATTTTGCTTTAGCATTATTTGTTCTTCGGGATGAAACAAGAATTGTTACACAGTGCAAATGCAATTTACATGGTGTTTTGTATGAGGGAACTCATGCCCATAAGGGCTGCCCAATGTCATTGCTTCATACATTTCTTTCCAACAAAAATTCAATGTTATTTTCCATTTACACATGATATTTACCTGTCTCGTCCCACTCAGTCAAGCTTTTGTTTTTGTTTGACATGAACTCTGCTTAAAAGACCCAACAAAATGAAATAATTATGTGGAATTTATCATACTGGTAATGTTAATCTAGAGGTCATGAAGTACCTAAGAGTGACAGAACAGCCCCCTTCTCTGTCTCATTTCTCCTGCAGGGATTGTCCATATTGCAGTAGATCTATTCATAGCTTAATCTGTAGATTAAACAATAATCCAGTTACCCTCTCCAGTACTTGTTTCCTTGGAAACAAACTAACAAGCAAACAAACAAACAAACAAAAACAATAAAACATACCATAATTCTTCTATTTTTGAAAGAACTGTGTCACAATGACCTGAAAGATATGCTGCAAATATGGCCTAAAAGGGAACATTAAAAAGAGATTCAACCCAATTATCTATTTCTTCCCGTGCAGCGACCATTTCATTACAACCCAATGCTTAGAGTTCCTCTCTTGAACTGAAATCTCTCCAAAGAACCCCAATTTTGAGAACTTTTATAAAATGCAAGATATATTACTTGGTTGTCAGGAGTCTGACATGGAGCTCACATGAGCTGAGAAACTGCTCTTACAAGTCTGTGCCAATTTCAGACAAACTGAAATTCTGGCAATCTGCAAATTCTCGGAATTTTATCTACTTCTAATTCATAGATCATACACCAATGTGACATCATTCACTTACGTATGTAGCTATTTCTTTTTGGAAGTACAGGATCTTTCTTTCTTGAAACAAATTTCCTTTCCTGTGTGGCTTTCCTTTCCCATACTCCTTAACTTCAACATTATTGTCTCCGCTTTGTATCACTTTAGTTAGCTTTGTGTTCCTAATACTGCAGAAATTGAATACCAACACAAAAAGTGCAGTATGTAAGTCCTTTTTCATACATAAGGCGGTTACATATCTCTGTCATAAAGACTTATGTGTTCACGTTATCCAATTATCTACACAGTAATTTTGCACTGAAATTGACTTTCCCACCTACCTTAAATAACTTTTGATTTTAAATATTTCTGCTAAAGTATTAATAAATTTATTAACTGCTCAAATATTTTTGTTGCTAACTTTGTCCAGCTTAGAGTGCCTTAAGTATTATGCAAGTTTAGGAGTGCTAAGAAGTAAAACTTCCAGTTTCACAATTGATAGGTCACCAGCTTTTCTTTGAGCATCCAACCTGGTCTTTTCCAGTGTAGGGTAGAGTTTATCTATAAATCAGTTTTCAACAAGTGTGAGTTCGATCAATGTCCAAGCCTAAGAGCTTAAAGCAGTGTTTTAAGAATCCCCTAATTTAACACCATGAGAAAACAAAACAAAAACAACAAAAAACCACACCACAAACAACAACAACACCCCCCCCTCACACACACACACAAAACAGTCTAACAGGTGCAGCACTGTGCAACATTTCTGACTTAACAGTCATTCTAGAAAACTGTGAAGTAGATTTGACAATAGTTCAAATGCATTGTGTACACAGATAGTATTATAATTGCAAAGTAGATTTGTAGCAGTGCAATGGCTATTGCTGCATCACTTCAGGGACTTTGCAAGCTGCACATTTTAAAGGTCACAGGAATGTTTTGCAGTGTTCCAGTTACCAAAAAAAAAGTAATTTAAAATACAGAGCACCTATGAAAATATGTTTAGAAAAGAATGTTGCTAAATCTCCCAAATGTATCTTGATTACAAGAATGTGTTGGTCTTTTACTCACACCTTGCTGAGTATCACCACTTTGATAAAACCAATTTAAACCAGAGGGCTGGAATTATACATGCAGATAAAGGGTAAACACCAAATTGTATTTTAAATATTTTTTTACAAATTGAGTCAGTTAATCTTTACTACCAATCTGTGATTTTATTGAACAGAGCTAGAAACAACTTTAGAGACTGACAGACAGGCATATTTTAAACACAGAAAAATACTTGCACTATTTTAGTCATTAATTCTGACCAGCTTTGAGAGGAAGTGTATTTTTTTGATGACAAGCATTTTTATTAAGACTTGATAGCTTTGGTTTTCTCTCTCCATCCACAGAAGATGGTGACATGACACAAGGTAACCTAAGTAGAAGTAGCAAAATCTGGCCGCAGGTATGAATGATTTAACTTCAAATTAGAGAATTTTACCATCAGGACTGGGCTCTAAGAAAGTAAAATAAATGAATAGATTGACAGTGAATGATCCTATTTACAGAAATTATGGATAGTAACATTTTCAGATAGGAACAAGAGGCTGAAGTGTTTCAATTAACAACATAAATAACATCACAAAATATATGCAAAAATGGAAATGCAAATGCAGTGAGGCATATATAAAAGGATGCAACCACTGTCCCACAGTGTGTTACAAGCATTTGACACTAGACTGAAACACAAAGACCTTTGAGAAACAGCACTGTTTGGGCCTATGATGAGTGGTCTGTCTAGTGAAGGAGACCTCTGGTTAGAATAAGAATGCTGCTGTAAGTTGTAATCCTAGGCAGCTGGTTGTCCCTCTACAGTAACATCCTTTACAGCTAAGAAACACCCATCGGAGCAAGGGCACTGATGGATTGGTAAGGAGAAGCTGCATGAGAGAGAGAATGAGGGCAGGATTCCTTGAAATAAAGGCACACAGTGTTCTGAAACAACTTTCATTCTTTTCCTGTTAAGCAGAATTATTGTTAAGGCCTTTTGAGAAATATATTATTTGCATCTGTAAACCTTGCCACTAGTATTCCATAGACAGTTCGATTAGCATCCTGGCCAGCATCCTCATTCTAGTCCTTTTCCTCTTGGACTCCACAGCAACAATAGCTTGATCTTCAATGAGATAATTACTTACTGAAGTTATGGAGATATGGAGTTAACAGTATCCTGGGTTACAATATTCTCTACTAATGTAGATAAAGCTTGGTATTATGTGAATCATATCAAGCAAATTCATGTTCACTGGCTACGGAGGAAAAAGCAACAGCAAAAAAGAGCTGAATTCTCTGAAATGAAGAAGAGGATGACCATGTAGTAGAAGAAACAGAAAGGAGTTGAATCTGACTCTTCTTTCTCCTGGCTGGTTGTTGTAGCCAGACAACTATGAACATTTTACAGGAGATATAGGTGATAATCTGTACCTCTAAACTTGTTTTCAGGAAAACAAATAAATGAGCTGATCTCTTAGAAACCAAAACTATAACAATTAATTTAAGGAGAAAGTTAGGGATAGATTAAATAGATTGCTGATACCTTCTCAGATCCACACATGCAGTGCCAGGTTGTAAAGATCTGAATGATTTCATATGATCACTGACTAATTCTAGGAAGATGTATGTGGAGCATTATCAGCATTAGACATTTGTTAGCTGTTTATTAATCTATTTGTTCTTCAGTGACTCACTGTCTTGCAGTGCTCTATTGGTACCAAGGTTTAGGCTGAGTTAGTTAAGCCTCAAAGTTTTTGAGTCCATAACTATATCTGACAATAGGAATGAGACTCATATCACTGATCTTTAGCTGTTGAAAAGTTAGTTGTCTATTCAGTACAAGATGTCTTGCTTCATTCTATAATCAATAGAAGGAAGCTAGTATCTGTGTTCTGTTAGTAACTGTGCCAGTCTGTAGGATCTATTTTTGTGTGAGAAGAGTTGCCTTTAGAAGACACCAGTCTTTCTCAATTAACTGTACACTATGCGCTGAGATCAGACACCTTTATCAAATTAAACTTGAAGTTAGATTGCATAAATCCACTACTAAGGGATTACTGAAAAAATACTCTGCTTCTCAGTATAACTTACTTTTAAGTAGCTACTTTTAAGTAATAAAATATAATAAATAGAAATTGGTCATTATTACCTAAGATGCAGAGCTTATCAGCTGCAAAGAAGCATGGTTAATATGCATAATTTCATAAACACAATATACATAGGATTTTCTGAAGCACTTAGTTTAGCATACATGGTACTTTGACTTTAAAGGAAAACATAGTTCAACTAAATCCATTTAGAGCCATCCAATTTACTATCTGAAAAATCAATCATAAATGAAGAACTGACTTTACTAGAGAGGTCTAATAAAAGCTGGTCTTTAGATTTAAGCTAGTCAACATTTTGTCAATAGATAAGACTTATGTGTGATATTGTGTGCAACCTCTGTAGATGGTAAGAATATTATAATGGCAATGCAATCATAGAAACAACATAATAAAAGAAGCCTTTAAAGATATGTGCCTAGGAGATAACAACTCAGATTTTGTATTAAAAAACTATGTGAAGGAGGACTGTCCCAGAAAGCTGTAATTATGAGAAGAATGTAAAATCTGATAGGTCATTTTATAAAACAGAAAAAGCCTATCTAGGTGTATTAACTACAGAGACATGGACTTGAGTCTCTGATTCACAATAGCTGATGCTTGGGAAACTGTTCTGAGGGTGCATCAATATATATCAGCCTTGTTGTTACAGTCTTTCCTAGGAATCTGACATTTTGGCCAATGTAACAAAAAGATCACTGCAGTAGATGGACAGGCATGAGCAGCACACATGCTCTCATGTCCTTTAGCTTTGCTCGAATGCGGTGTAACTTAATTCATTTACTGAATTCATGAATGTGACTCTCTCCATATCAACAAGTGTGGACAAGGAATGACACCACCCCCACCCCCCAAATAAGAATCACACACAACAAAAAAAAAAATTATACCTTCATTCTTTCAGTAGTGAGGTTCTTTTTGCTTGTTTGAAATAACCTTCAAAGGAAGAAGGACAAAAAAGCATACACTTGACCTTCTGCAAAGTGACAAGACAAGTTGCATGTGTTTTGAGATCTATAGAAGTCTCTGTCTTCTGGACACAGTTTATGATCAGTAACAGTTACACAAATTAAACATAAAGTGGAGGAAGTTCACTGACTTCTTCCATTTTATCTGAAGAACAAAGACATACATGTAAACCATAGTAAATATTGTATTGGAAGAAAGCGCTGACCTCAGAGCATATTGATCAGTAACTTCTCGTTTATTAAATGGTAAGTTTGAAATAATGCAACTGTGAGTGAAGGAATGTACCTGGCTCCCAAGTTCATTCCTGAGTCACTGCAACTGTTCAGTTCAGTGTACATCTCCTGGGAGATAAGGGTCATCTAATAAGTTACTAAGACGACCTTGTGTCAGAAGAAGAACCTGTAGATTAAAATCCTTTTTTTAAAAGTGTGTTATGAGATAGAAAACATAAGCCACTAAATAATGAAGAGTAATTTCATCATGCAAGCAAAACAAGAGAGTTTACTATGTGTCCACTTGTTACCCCATTCTTAGGTGACCCTTTCTTTGAGTAGGGAAGCTATTTTCCACTCAATATACAAGTTCGATTCCCAACACTTATGACAATTGGCAATCATGTATTTATACACAGAGAAACTTAATCCATAAGGACAGCAATCTCTGAGAACAGTAAAAGCAGTTTTAGTAACATAATTCTTCAAAAGTCACTCAGGCAAAGTTTTGTAAAATTTAAACTAATATGTTTTAAAAGCATGACAAGATTTTAGAAATTAGTCACAAATGAGCAACCATTCTATGTGCTTTTCTAAATAAACTAAAATGTCAGCTCCATTCACTGTTGCACAAACAGTTTTAACATATTTACAAAATGGACTGCATGGGAATCTATTCTTAAAAAACAGTTTGTAGACATGAGCAAATTAATTTTCTCACTGTTTCAGAGAGCTTAGTCCCAAAAAAGATCTACCATTTCTGATGCTTCTAGAAGATTGGGGAGCAAATTTGTACTGAATAAATGAAGAATGATATTTTCCTGCAATTCATTATTGATGAAATTTCTGTTTTACAAAGCTACTTTGCTTTTCTAAAGCCAAGGAACAGATGCTTGCAGAATCACGTGATCAACTCATGGTGTTAGTTGCTTCTTTTACAAGTTTTCTGAATTTCACTGGTCTGAGGAAGGCTAATTTTTTCACAGTCTTTGAGAAGGTAAGGGATATACCTAAGAATCACAACAGTAATTATCAACCAATTGATGGAACAAGTACAGAGGTAAAGACTAAAAGGATTTATACAAACAGTAAGCCCAGGACTTCTTGTCAGTAATGAGAAAATTAATTTTACAGGAAAAGGATACTGGTGATAGATAAAGTTATAAGGCTATGGAGATCAGAAAAGGCTTTGCAAGATGCAAGACAGAGGTCTCTGGACAAAACCGATGAGAGAGCACAGTAGCACTTTCATGGACTCTGGATCAAACAAATAGCTGATGCAGATTGCAGGGGATGAAGACAAAAATGAAATTAGATGTACAAGACAAATTATCTCTCTTCATTTACTGACATAAACTTAGGAAAACTACCCTTACCCAAGGAAAAGCTAAAGTTTGTGAGCTCACAATTCATGAGATTTTGTTCTCTATACACTTCACATCTCTTTTCCAGACATACACAGAAAGAAACATGAGTTACCTGTGAAATAATGCTCAAAGTTTCTGAAAAGTCATTCTTGCTATGCAGGCAGTTGAACCTTATTTTTTAAAATGTAGTAGAGCTTTAAAAATCAAAGAGACTAACACAGTTGAGAAAACAGCACTTTGAAAGAGATAATAAGACACAATAAACATTAAAATTTGTACTGCTTTTTGAAGTGGGCTTTGAGAAAATAAATAAAGCAGAGCAAATGAAAAGATTTTTAAAGTACATGGAGATGAACTGGATGAATCAGCCATGCATTTCAGAAGAGGACATGTTTTGACACTTACAAAACATTTCCCAAATGTCATTCTGTTTCAAGGACTTTGAGTCTGTTTCCAGTGAGCTAAGTGTTGCTTTGCTGCCACGAAGCTTAGCTTAGATATCGTTACTACTGGATGGATATATTTCTCGTGAAGATTGAAGCTCATGTGTCAGACTAGATTCAAGTCAGTTGATTAGAAGGTGCTGTGGTCCACTTTCAAGTCAGAGGAACAAAGGAGATCATCTGACAGGGAAAGGGATCTCAGGAAAACTGTTCTAGAGATACAGGGACATGCAAAACTCCTTTTAAGGTAAAAATAAAATTACCTCAGCTCAAACAGTAATACTAAAGCTTCTAGTAAAAGTTCTACTGGTATATTCTTCGGTTTGGAATAGTGTTTATACTTGGAAATTTATTTTTCTAAGATAAGAAGGAAGAAAGAGGCTTTCTGCAATGAGCAGTAAAATAAAGTACTTTACATCGATTCAAAATAGTTTTTTAGTATCCTTGCCTTGTTCATAGCCCCAAATTTATAAAATTTTGTAATGATTATGCCTGTGTAAGGAGACTACCATATTTTTCAGAGATAGTTTCTAGGGCAGCAAAAAGACATTTTAATCATATTTTCTGCTTATCTTCTATTAAAAAAAAAGAAAAAAAAAAGATAATATATTTTTTCCTCTGTGGCAGTTGTACCTGCCCTGATAAGGTCCAGACCCTTCAACAAGGCAGCTGCTGGCAATTTCCAGCCTTATTTTCATGCCTTTTGTGCCCCACCATGGCTGTCAACACATCTGTACTTTGGTCAGGCACTGACCACCACATCTGTCCCCTCTGGTGCACGGTGACTCCAGTCACGTACACGCTTTGGCTGGGGCAGCAGGAGGGGCAGGACCCCCTGATCAATAGGCAGGGTCCTCAGCCTATGAGGCATCCCAGCCCCAGAGAAGCTTTTGGCCTATATGCAAATATGACCACCTCTCAGATCCAACCAGGCTATTAAATGGGGCCTCCCACCAGAGACCACCCTTTGATTGGTCTTCTTGAAGCAACAGGAGTGCCTCTTGCCTTAGATCAGGGATGCCATCTAAGGAAACTTCCTGGGATTGAGACCACTCACCTTCTCCTTGGTGAGTAACTATTTCTTCTAGATATGTACTTAAGTGAGTCCTCGGGCTCCCTCCCTGGGTGAGTGATCCTGTCTTCTGGGTACTCTTGAGTGAGGGTTTCAGTTTGGGAATGAGTGCATGCACACTTTGGATCATTGTTCTTGTGTGTTGTCATGTAGTAATAATATCCCTGACTGGTTCTTCCCTCATCACATCCAGACCTGCAGCAAGAGTGAGAGTTCCTCACTGTCATAAGCACTCACTAACTGCCTCCAGTTCCTGGAGGAAACCAGGGAGAGGTTTTCTTTACAAAAAGGTTAAGTGGGAAGACATGGAGTAAACAGACAGATTTTGGCACTGTAGTAATGGACAGAGCAGAAGATGATTGAACTAAATGTACATTAAAAAAAGGAAGTATTTTGGAATGTTTAGAAAGCACTACAAAGATTAAATGGTTTCAGATCTTGATACTATTGGCCATTGTTTATGTAGTCAATGGTGCCTAATGCTGTCACATGTTTTCAATAAGAAATAAGAAAAATTTTCTTCCAAAAGAAGTATTACTGTTTGTCGTAGGCTGTAACCACTTCTCCAACAAAGATACTATTTTTATGAAACTGTAACTAAAAACTGCAAAAGGGCAAAGATAAGAAGAATTCTCTTCATGATTCATTTTTTTAAGATTTCCTGAGGGGACTGGTAGATGCTTGTACAAGGTCTTTTAAAAGTTACATCTCTGTTTTACTCTCTGCTGGTACTGTGTATATTCCTTCTTCAATTTCTTCTAAGTGAGCAAACTTACCAGCACTATTTTTCTATTATTTAAATAATGTTTTGGAACAATGCATTTGTCTCCTCAAATATTTTCCATGTGTAATACAGTGCAATAACATTGCATTTTTTCATATTTTTCCTTTATTAATTTTTCCTAAAAACAAGCAAAGAGTCTGCAAGTAAAAACATATATAGAGAGAGCTTGTGTGCTTGGGAATGTCCTGATTTAAACATTTCTCAAATTTCAATTTCTTAATTTTCTTAACTTCATTCTTCCAGAGAGGATGAGTGTTTGGCATATTGAAGAAACAGAGAGAAAAGATGGATGTTTGACATGCTAATTTACGTAGCTATCAGAACTTGAAAAATGTTTACAAACATTTCAAAAAAAAAAAAAAAAATAGTGCATGCCTTGTTTATCTGCTTGCTTAACCTTTATATGTTTAGACCTTCCTACAACCATCATGCTGGACAAACTTGGTTCTCATATATGAGCAAACTTGGTTGCTTCAACTCAGAATCCACTTTTATTTACCTTTCCCAATTATTCTAAATAATTTTAATAGAACAAATACTGATATAAAAATCAATTCCTGTAATTTTATCTCATTGAGTATCTAAGTGTGGAGTCCATACAAATTGTTCTGTATACTTCAAAATTATGGAATTTCACCCTTATTGTTTTAATTCTTTTGATAGGATATGGAAAGATTGTTTCATTTTCCAAGGTCTTTATTCTCTCACCTTGCTATCCAGAAGTTACTTGGGATATGAACCTATGATCTTCTGTAAACTCCCTGTACTAATCATTAAGAACAATAAATTTATTTTCCTGACATGTTATTGATGTGTTTCCAGAACACAGGTTTATTCAAGAAAAGTATCCATATATTCATAAAAGACAGGAAAAGATAAAATACTTTTCCTTATGAGGGGCTCCAATAATCCCCTATTGGGCAGGAAGAAGACTCAGCCTCCTTATTGTCCTGTGATTTGATATTCAGATGGTGATGTGTCCTCTGCAATTTAAAAATCACAAAATCTCTCACTCACATTCTCTCTCTCTCTCTTTTGTACTTTTCAGCAGGGATAGTTCTTTTGCTTACCACATAGAATTTGCACTGTTTGGTTTCTGTTTGATGCTCTACTGCTGCTGGAACACCAATTTCCACTAGAATCTGAGTGCATCATGAGTCACTACAGCAGGGGACATCTTCAGTTATTTCTAAGCATATTGGCACCTTTGTTAAAAGGTCATTCTCTCTTTATATGACAGTCTACAGACATTTATTTTTGCTGTCAGGGATTATTATTCTTCTACACATAAACACCACCATGTGTTTCACTGTTATGTATAAAAACAATTTGATCTGCGCACTAATAATGGACCAGATGGCAACACCCTCACAAACTAGAGGAGTTTACTTTGTGAAAGGTACTATTATTTTAGGACTGTTTAGACATGAAAGAGCTTGTGTTGTGTTTACTGTGCCACTAGTAACTTTGATTGTAAGTACTAATTTATTTTTCAATACAGCAGCTTGAAAAAGAAGAGTAAATTATAATACTATTTAATTTTTACCCAATCCTACTAATAAACATGAAGAAAACCTGACAGACATCAATGGAAGAAGAAAACACACGTTAGCAATTTTGTAAAAGAGTAATTTCTGGATGAGGCTATGAATTAATCTTGATAATGAAACCTTGTACTCGGAAATGGAATGCTTAATATTCTGCATATTTACATTTAAGACAGTGAATTTTCAGAATGTGAATCAGAATATTTTGATTAATCACATTGCAGCCAGAAGGAAGAAAGTGCCAAATCCAGCCTCAATATTTTCAGAAGGCAGAATGTTCAAAACACACAGCAAAATTCTCCAAATATTAAAGGATTCTCAACATTCTCAGCACGTCTGTGCTTTGAATGAACATTTTATTTTCTTGTCAGTGACTCAGAATATCCACAGCCACTCTTCAGTGACTAGGAAAAAATCATGTCAACTGGGATAAAGCTTTGTTTTCAAGTTGAAGGCATGAAATAAGCACTAAGAAGACAATTGTACACCTGTTTTCAAAAGTACAAAGACATCTCAGATCTACTTTGCTTTTGATAATTTGGCTGAGGACCATATTTCAGAGACCCAGTAGCTCATAACATTATTCCCCATGTTCTATGCTATTTGCCTAATTAAGCTGCTACACATTTGCATAAGCATGATGCTTCATGATTAATACACAAGTCACAGCATGGACCCATGAACGATTCATCTGCGGATCCCTCTCCATCCCTACTGCAAATAACCAGGGTGCCTAAACTGCTATCTGTCATACCTGTAGATATGGCTATCTATCAAAAATCAAACTGTATAAACTTCATTATAAAATAATATTGAGCTGTACACTTCTTTTATCTATAAATGTTAATAACAATAAAATGTTAGCTCTTATAAAGTCACTGGCATTTATGCTTCTTGTGATTTGTGACAGTTTTTTTCACATTAAAATTAAGTGTCAAGTCTATAGCTTTGTTCTCAAAATTGAACCAGATTATATTTAACATGAAGATTTAATTAAATTAATAACCTAATACTACTTTTGCACTGCTATTCTTGGGGTAATGTTAACCTAGAGTGAACAAGAACTTGCTGTTCAAAAAGAGCAACATGTTAATAATTTAATAATACATCCACTCACAGGCAAATTACGTAGGAAAAGTCCTGAAAATGTTAACAAAGGTCTGATGAGTAAAAGCCAGAGGATGCCACAGTAAGGGTGCCAGGAAAATGTGAGTCTAATCTTTGATGGTTAAACAGTGCAGAGGTCTTGAGAGACTACAAGCTGATACATGTTCTTTTTACTGCAATTCCTTGCAATAACATGCTGACTGATCTTAAGGGATCTTCCATTCAAGTTCAGTTTGTTTCAGTCACAAAAGCAAAAGATTCCACTATTATTTAAAGACTTTTTGCTACTGCCACAAAGACCATACACTAACTGTGATTTATTTTCATATATTAACATTACAATTATCTTGGCCTGGAAGAGAAGGCTATCGAATGCAATATTATTGGCAGCATCTCAAAACAGGGGATAGAGTCAATTATATTTTTTGTAACTGGGAAAAGATAGAAACAAATTAATTTGAAGTACCAAGGAGTGAAACCTTCATGAGTTACATCCATTTTCTTTTAAATTGAAAATTGTAATTTATTTATATATAATAAAAAAGGTTCAACACTGCAGAAACTTTTTGCCAAAAGCTGGTATATTCATATTTGCAAGCAAAGTAATCTCTAAGTATATGATACCACTGCTTTAGGGCTTAAAAATATTCAAAGTGGGGCTACAGTAGCTCCTATAAGATCATTCCTGCTCACTCTTTATATGAATTTTTATGGGGTTAAATCCAGTTCACTGATGGCACACAGATTTTCTGCATTATGTCCTCTTAAAAGAAAGTGTTTTTATAATAAACATTATCTGAACATTCTATAGATAACATATGGCAAGAAGTTTTTTATTATTATTATTTTCTTATCAGTAAGACATGGAACACATGACAGAGGTTACATTATAATACATCTTCGGGTTACAATAAAGTAGATTTTATTTTGATAAAATTGATATCTTTAAAACATTTATTTAATTGACTGCAGCCCACATACTTCTAGTCTGAATTTTGTGATCAAATTTCCCACAACAAATATGTGATCTTAATGGCAATACTGATAGGGTTATGACTTCATGCAAATGTAATAAACTAATATGGAATTACCCATGTATTATTGTTTAGTTTTCATGTATCCACTCACAGTTCTTTGCTATAATATCTACAAGAAATTAAAATTACACCATTTTAAGGGTGACACGTAAAGATTGCCTTTTTTTTTTTTTTTTTTTTTTTTAAACAATCTTCTAATAAAGTAGTCAGGAAATTCAAACCCAACAGCATGCTCAAAAGCTACATTTTTTCTGTAAGACCTCTGAAATAAAATCTGGCAAATATTTTCACCCTCTTTTTAGAGAAATCTGTTTTTTCTTAAAGCCATATATAGGAAGAACAGCCACCAACATGTGGTATATTCACAGAAATTATTCATATGTGATGCATATTAATAAAATATTAAAGAAAATATTAGATAATTTTAAAAATATTCTGATATATATCAGGAAATATAAATATATTCAGTACCTATTTGAGGCTTTTGTACAGAAAACATAAACATTTGATAAATGCTCCAGGTTGTATTTTTATAAAAATACTTTATTGGTTCACAGTATACCCAAAGTTGTTTCAGCAGGAAAAAGTCCATATTTCCATATTATTACTTTAAAATGACCAAAATGACCAAAACTAAACAAACAAAGAAAAAAAAACAACAATGCCCCACCAAAACAAACAAACAAACAAAACAAACAAACAAAAAGCAAAAAACCAAAACAAACCCACCAAACAAACAAACACAAGAACCCCACACCTTCCCAAAGCATTCCATAGAAGTTGAACTATAGATGGTTTATCTGTGGATTTATTCTCCTAATTTCACTAGTATTCTGATATTCAGAAATGTTTGGAACAGCTGACACCTTTCCAGAATTGTGTACACCTGTAAAAATCTGGGACCTTATATATATAAGAAAAATGGAATAAAGAAACCGAGAGTCCTTGTGTTAGATATGTGTTCTAACATGATTTTGAAATTATTCTCTACGTAGTAAAAGTGGCATTGCACCCTAGAATGCAGCTTCGTAGAGGTTTCAGCTATGCTGATTTTGAGAACTCATCTGCTTTGTAGTATATTATATTACAGTGCTCTGCTGCTGGCTTACCTCAAGTTCTCGGTTATTTCTCTTGCTGCCTCAACTGGAAGTTTTCTGCTGCTGCTTGGCCAGCTATGCAGCCAAGGTCTACAAATCTCATGTGTTACAGTTGCATCAGTTTAGTATGGTACTGGGGCTTAATCATCCACACAGCAGTCACTCAGCTACACATTATGTCTGAAATACGATACGGGCAAGTAAAAGATTTTCCTGTAGACAAAGGAAGGGGTGACTGTTCATAAGTCTAAATCTTGGGAATTTGTCATGCTCATACAATCAGTGAGTTTCAGCCAAATGCTCACCGTTCCCCAGTGAGAAGTAGAAATTAATAGCTTCCTTAACCACATTCCTCCTCTAAATATGGGAGGGGGCATTTAAATAGTGTTTGAAACTGCTTACTTAGATATCTGGTAGGGGATGACTTTAATTCTAGCTAAAATATTCTTAAAAATATAATAATAATAATAATAATAATAATAATAATAATAATAATAATATAGTGACTGAAATGCCACATGTTTTCTATTTCAGGGATTTACATCTAGACAGAGAATTTCTTCTAATGTTTCCCTTACATCTCCAACATGAGCTAACTGTTTGTAATAAGTATGCATCAGTTCCTCTCAGTGGTCAAAGGCAATAAGTCAAAGTGTTGATTTTATCCGTAAGTAGATGTATTGTACAGAATTATATTTTGGCAGCAGTTGTGGACCACTATTCCTTAAATTTATGCTTGTACAACTTTAGACTCATGGTCAATCTAGTTCTCCATTGCTGGCACACAGATGCCCTCACTCAAATTAAATTCAAAGAGGTTTATCTTCATATACCCTTATTTTCTTCTTGGGTGGTATGATATATACTGGGTCAGCATTGATTTATTCCACTGGATATGCTCATGAGTCATTAGAGATGCCAAATAACTGCAATCCAGCTATTTTCATGGCAAAAATGTTGCTGTAATTGAGAAAATTCATTTTAAGATTTTTATTATTTTTCAAGTTTTTATTTTTATAATAGGTAAACCTAAGAATAATGAAAATATTATGTTTAATCCACCAATATTTCAACTCTCTTAAATTAAATGTAGTATCACTGCACTCATGCAGACATGCACATTTTGTCTTTCTTAGGTAGAAATGCCAGGCTCTTAAAAACAAACAAACAAATAAATAAATAAAAGGAACTGGTGGTCTGCTTTGTCTTATGCACTTGTCTGACACTCCAGAACAAAATGTAATTTTTCATTAGAAGCAGAAATATTCTGGTGATCTTCTGGTCTTCTGTCTTCTTTTCCAGAACAGTCTGTAAGCCAGTAAGAAGCAAAATGCTCTCCTAGAATATGAAGCAAAGAGAAGTATCAGTAAAAAACATATAATGCAATAAAAGTTTTTTCAGATGACTGCTATTTTTTCCAAAACTGAAGTTCCTAGAAACTCTTGGTGATCTCATTCGTACTGCCAGCTCCTTGAAGAGCTACCTCCTTCCTTCCCAATGAAACCTCACAAAACTGTGGGGGAAAATGGTTTATAGGAACTGCTTTAAATGAAGGCAGAGTTTAAATGAAGGCTGACTGCATCTCTCTGCTTTAGTTTCTGTTGAGTCTAACATGAGAAGAGAGCAACACATGGCTTGTTTCCCCCTTTCTCACAATTCCTTTGTCTTTCCAGATGCTTCCAAAAGACATAGATGTCACTATAAAACTACATAAAGTGTAACTCACTTTCCTTTCTGGGAAAGATTCTGGTTACAGGTGCTTAAATCAGTCCAAACAACTATTTTCATGTTATTTTATTACATATTGAATATTCAACATCAATATTTTTAGCACAGAACAAGTCATCATGTTTACCTAGTGATGTCTGAATTCTCTCTTACATGGCTTGCTGATTGATAGGCTCAGAGAAAACTGTCTCGAATTCACATGGGAGTTATTACTGAGGCAGAGGATATTTCTTTTCCATTTGAATGTACCTGTTGTCAGCAGTCAGGATTTCACAAGACAGTTTAAATCAGACCACAGAGAAGTCTGAAGGTGTAATTTTAATTCCTGAAAGATCTCACAATGAGACTTACAAGAAGAAAATTTTTCACTATGAGAACAATTAGCCATTGGAATAACCTCCCCAGGGAAGTGGTGGGTACTCCAGCACTGGACACTTTTAAGATTCCACTGGACAGCGTACTGGGCCACCTTGTCTAGACCATGCTTTTGCTAAGAAAGGTTGGACCAGATGTTTGTTGCAGTTCCTTCCAACCTGGTATTCTATGATTCTGTGATTCAAAATGGGAAGGAATGTGATCACAGGCTTTGGTTGCTAAGACAGACAGCTATACCTGGAACAAACTGTATTGCTTTACAAACACTGCCTTTGTGCCTATACAGAGGCAACTATAGCAAGCTGCCTAACAACTAATTAATGAGTAATACAATATTGCAACACTGAAACCCAAACTTAGGGAAAGGGCCACAGCCTTCTCACCTAATAACAGTGGACAGGATTTCCATGTAGGGCCATGTCTCATGGTATCCAGAAAAATAAGGACTGCAAGGCAACTTGATGCTGTGACAAAACTCTCAAGGAAAGTGTCCAGTTAAGAAGAAAAGAAATGCTTCAACTTCCTTCCCAGAAGGTTCATTTTTTAAAAAAGATCACACAGGAATTAAAAGAAACATGAATAAAACTATATTCTTATTCATATCACTTTATACCAGTAAATTCAGATTAATCTATGAGCACCATGAAGTCAGCTGAAATGTATTAAGGGGCAAATTACTAAAAAAGGAATTTAGTATGAATATGATTATCCTTTGCTTTATACTGTTATAATATTAGAGGCCTAAGAGGTCTCTGTTTCTATCTGATGAGTGACTGGCAGTTTTCAGTGACAGAAGATGGAGTCAATCCCTTTCTTTTATTTTTGTAAAGGCAAAGTTTAAGGATTTTTCAAGTTGATAGCAAACCTTTTTAAAACCTCCATCTTACCTTTCCAAGTTGTCTTGTCACTAGGGTTCTTCTTTGCTGCACTTTACTTAAACTCAAGCACCATTGCATGGGAAAGGAATGCAAAAACAGGTTAACAACAGTTTTGAACCCAAGAGTTTTATGGGTGAAGATGAAATACAATAAAAATACAAACCAATTCTAGGTCAAAAAATGCTGTTTCAGCAACATCAGTAAAAGTCAATCATGAGTCTTATCTGATTACTGTGAAGGTAGTTGAAGGTTTATGAGTTGGAGAAGATGGTACAATGAAGGTTGCATTGTAACACACTGATGTGCACCTATACGAGTGTTTGCAAGATGAGGAATGAACATGAATTAAAGATCTGTGTGCAGCTGCAGAGCTACAATCCTGTTGGGATCACAAAACATGCTGGCATGGCTCCCTTGACTAGAGTATTGCAATGGGGAGATACAGGCTCTTTGGGAAAGACAAGCTGGAAAGATGAGGAGGTCAAGTAGATCTTTATGTGAGAGAACAGTTGGAATGTATGAAGTTCTGCCTGGGGATGGATGACAAGCCAGCTGAGAGCTTATGGGTAAGGATTAAAGAGAAGACATGTAGGGGTGACTTTGTAGTAGGTGCCAATTCCAGGTTGCCTGGCCAGAAAAAACAAGTGGATGAGGCTCTCTACACCACAGATAGGAGTATTCCATATTTGCAGGCCCTGGCCCTCATAGGGGACTTCAGCCAACCCAATATCTGCCAAACAAACAACACAGAAGGCATAAGCAGCCCAGGAGATTCCTGGAGTGTGTCAATGACAACTTTCTCCCTCAAGTGATAGAGAAGTCAACAAGGAGAGGTGCTCTGCTGGTCCTCAAGCTCACCAACAATGAAGGGGTCACTGGAGATGTGAAGGTTAAAGGCAGCCTTGTCGCAGCGACCGTGAGACAGGGGAGTTCAGGATCATGAGGAGAGAGTGGAGGGAGAAAGGAAGCTCACAACCATGGAATTCAGGAGAGCAGACTTTGGCCTTTTCAAAGTTCTACTTGGTAGAATGCCATGGGACAAGGCCCTGGAAGGAAGAAGAGCCCAAGAAAGTTATTTAATATTCAAAGATCACATCCTCCAAGCTCAAAAGAGTTCCATCCCAAAGAACAGGAAGTCAGGCAAAATGCTGGGAGACTTGCATGGGTGAACGATCTACAAACTCAGACTTACAGGAACCATACAAATTGTGGAAGCAAGGAGAGGCAACTTGGGAGCAATAAAGAAACCTTGTCCAAGTATCCAGGGATGAAGTTAGGAAAGCCAAATTCCAACTGGAATTTAATCTGGTCAGGGATGTCAAAGACAAGAAGAGCTTCTGTAGATCCATAGGTGACAATAAGAAGGCTAGGAAAATGTTATGCTTGCTGTTGAACGAATCATTGTACCTGGTTACACAGGACGTGTAAAAAGCTGAAATACTGAGTGCCTTCTTTGCCTCAGTCTTTACTTGCAAGATTGGCCTTCAGGAAACTCAAGTCCTGGGGACCCAAGGGAAAGGCAGGAACAAGGAAGACATAATGTTCATGGAAGCTGTTTGTGGACATATTGCTCCCAGGTCAGGGAATACTTAAGCAAGCTAAATATACCCATAAGTGCTGAAGTTGTTGGCAGATGTCATGTAAAGGCCACTGTTGAAAATCCTTGGTCGATCATGGTGACTGGGAGAAGTGCCCAAAGACTGGAGGAAAAGAAATGTCACTCCTGTCTCACAGAAGGTCAAGAAGGAGGACAGGCTGGTCCGCATCGCCTCAATCCCTGGGAAGGTGATAGAGCAGCTAATCCTGGAAACCATTTTCAGGCACAAGAATGACAAGAAAATCATCAGGAGTCTTCAGGAAAGGTTCACCAAGGGAAAGCCATGCTTTACCAATTTGATAGCCTACTATGGTGGAATGACTGGCTTGGTAGGTAGAGGGGAGAGCAGTGAATATTTTCTACCTGGACCGCAGTAAAGCTTTTGACACTGTTTCCCATAAGATCCTCATAGAGAAGCTAATGAAATCCAGGCTGGATAAGCAGACAGTGAGGTGGATTGAAAACTGGCTGAATGGCCAAGCCCAGAGGGTGATGATTGGTGTCTTCAAGTCTTGTCAGTGATCTTTACCCTCTGCTCAGCACTGGAGCTACTGAAAAGGGTCCAGTGAAGAGCCATTAAGGTGATTGAGGGACTGGAGTACCTTTCATATGAGAACAGGCTGAAATAGCTGGGACTGTTTAGCCTGAAGAAGAGGAAGCTTGGAGGAGGGATCTCATCAATGCCTATAAATACCTGAAGTGAGGGTGTAAAGAAGTGTAAAGACAGAGTGAGGCTTCTGAGCAGTGACAGCACAAGAGACAATGGAAACAAACTGCAACACAGCAGGTTCTGTCTGAACATCAGGAAACACTTTTTTATGGTGAGGGTAACCAAGTATGGGTACACGTTGCCTAGTGAGTTTGTGGAGCTTCTATCCTTGGAGCTACTTGAAAGCCTGGGCAACTGACCTGGTGGTCCTGCTTGATCAGGGATTTGGACAAGATGACCTCCAGAGGTCCTTTCAATCTCAAACATTCTGTGATTTTGTGAACATTTTTTTTTTTTCTTTTTTAAGAGCATGCACAGATCAATGATAGACCTGACATAAGAATGTACAAGTTAATTGAAATGAATATATTGCATCAGGTTTCCCTGGGTCTGAATTACCAAAGTGTTAAATTACGTGCACTTTGCTTCTGAAATCTTGATTTTTTTTTGAGTCAAATAGAAAGACTGTACATGCGAAAAAAACTTGTATTAAATTATGTATTTGAATTAATGTTAAGATTTAATGATGTAAGTATTAAGCACAAAATTATGCATGGTAAAAGAATGATGTGTCAATGTACTGAAATGGTCATTTATTACAGCATAGCAACAAACAGTGCCTTCAAACAAAGCCTTCAAGGTCCTATAATATTCTCATTATACTTAAAGGGGTCATCTGAAACTGAAAGAACAGCTGGTTTTCCAAATGACAAAGGCAAAATCTTCCATATGAAAAATAACTATCCCTCAAACTTTAGTAGAATGAATATTTTAATATTAGAAGTAAATGAGCTGATAGTACTTTTCATCCCTGAGAATGCTAGGGTTACTCAGATGATTTATAAACTGCACCAAACAGCATTCTATTTAGCATGATCATCCAGAGACTACATTTGTCAGAAACTGGAAGAACTTACTCTGCACACCAGTTTGTGAGTGTGGAACATATTATAGGAATGACCATGTTGATGTGAAAAATGCTGTTAGCCCTGTCTCTTGACTCCAAAATGGCCAATACTAGACATTTGGTGGAGGAGGATTATCAAGGGCAAGATCATTTCTGTAATATGCTTAGGACTTCGTGTAAACCAGATTCTACAGGAACAGCTAATCACTTTTGAATCCTTATGAAATGTTGTCATTCATAACATTCTGTACTAATGACTTCTGCAGCTTACTTAAGTATTATGTGAAATGTGCCTTTTGTTTGTTCTGGGCTGGTGCCTGATAATTTTATCCAATGCCCTTAACTGTTGTTCAGTGAGAAGCACTGAGTAATCGTATGCAGCTCCAGTTTCTGCTAAAAATCAAAGAGCTGTTCTATCACAGAGTAATACAGGGAGGAACAGAACACTTTTTGCTTGCTTATTATGTTGAGAAATTTATACAAATATTTCATTTGTTTTCAATATTTGTTTGCTGCTATGTTAGTCACTACAGAAACGTGTAGCAGTTTTAATTAGGATGATAGCTCATAGCCCTTTTCTACAGGGAGGAATCACTGATTGAATTACATCTCCCTTAAAGCACTTCAGTTTCCCCTCTGGTTGAATGCATGACTAAAGCTCCTAGGGCAGGCTATACTATGAGAGATTTAGCTTACCCAGGATTTGGAGTTCATAGTGAATATGAAATTACAATCAATCCCCATGGTATTCAGGTTTGCATCAAACTGAGAAGAAAGCGAGCATCCAACAGTTGTTTGATGGATAAAAAGAAAACATTGTAATTGCAATGGTCATACACAGGAATTCTCCCACTTCAAGACTTGGTTAATGTTCTTAAACATCTCTCTCTGTTTTATTTTCCCCAAATCACAGCCCTGATGGAACTGTGACAGTAACTAAGACTAAGCTGCTGAACAGATGTTTCAGACTAATAGCTGTTATTCCTGTGCACCTCAGTTTACATGCATGTATCATCTTTTTGTCCAGATATCCCAGACAGTTGTCCCACAAGTTATCTAATTGTAATATGTTAGGTATGAATAAAAAGACTAAAATTAGCACACTGCTAAGAGGAAAATTTTGTAAATTCTGGCGCAGGGAGAAATTTTGATACATTGCCATTTCATTTTGATTCAGGATGAAAATAGTCGTTGAAATAATTGATTTCCTTTGGGAGAGAAATCTCTGTCCCCTGCTGCATGTATTATTTTATTTAAGGGTGATGAAAAACTTCATAGATCAAATGCCCTTAATTATGAAATATTCCCTCAATCCTATATTTCAAGGAAGGTGAATTTTTTGCAGTTCTTGCAGAATTGAGTAAGCAATTTTGTAATAGGGCAGAAAACCTCAAATTTTGTATGGCATTAAATATAGTGAAACAGGAAAAATAGGGGAGATGCAGGAAGGTTACTCCAGTTGATCCACTTCACTCTGATTGAGGATTTAAAAGCAGATTTCTAACATCGAGCATCAAATTGACAGGCTATAGTGAGGATTACACCTTGGCTTCTCTGCCATGTATTTGCCCCCTATCTCAGAGTGTTCCTTTCAGGATCAGGATCAGGTTTGTTCTGGTGTAGCAGCTCCAAGAACACCACTTCTGAGGATCCTACTTTGGCATGTAGTAGGTTTCTCAGCCAGTCTGAAGCAATGAGCCCCAATACCCAGGTAAGCTTGCACAGCCAGCAGACTCAGGCATCACTTCACTGTCTTTGAATATGTCAGGACCATCTAAGTAAGGGAGGTGTCCAGATAAGGTCATATAACAGGTATATAACCAAGAGTTAATGGAATTCAAAATCTTAACAGGCTTTTACTTGTGGTTTTTTTAACTGCTTTGCATTATATTGATTTTTGTTAACTATTATACAAGAAAATTTTGGCAATAGCCTCAGAGAACAATAAAAAGAATTAAAATGTGAAATAATGTATGCATTCAGTCAAAGAGAAAGCCAAAGGCCACAAATCACACAGATCTAGAAAATAATAGCCATAATAGAGAGAAGAAATTAAAACAAAGAACATGATTATATTGTGTAAAACCCTGTAAAGACATATCTCTGAAAAGGTAGATTACTTGAGTTACCCCAAAAGAGCAAAATCTGAAAAATTACCAGAAGATGAATACAGAAATGTTTAGTAGGAAAAATATACTTACAAAACCCATAATATACTGGTGGAAGTTCACTCTGCCAATTAAAAAAAAAACAAAAAAACAAGTAGCTATGGTAACATTACATTAAATAACCTAGTTAGAACTTTCTTACCCTCCACTCAGACTCAGCAAGTACCTCGCCTGACAAAAGAGAATGAGAGACCTGAAAAAGCTAAACATGTCAAGTCGGTGTAACTTTGCAATGTGCTTCCCGGAGCCACCAGGAAGAAACAAAAAGGATAATGATTTTTTTGTAAGTTTGACTAGTTTTGAACCTTTTTTTTCAGTACCAGTGCTTAGCAAACTTTCAGTCACCATCAGCTATGGGGATTTCACTGAGTTTAATACCTGGATATTTCTAAGTGTTTTGAATGCCATCTCAAGACCAGCTTTGCAATCTTCATTCAATGAGCTATCATATACAGTCCCAGTCCCACGCTTGTGAACCATATGTTTCTTTATTGTGCCTAGTACCTCAGTCTGCAAGGGACCTCAGATGCATCCACAGGGTCATTTGGCAGCTGGATCATTAAGTATATTGTGACCAGCTATTTTCAATGTTTGTATCAACTGCAAAGTGGAAATAAACATAGTGATTACAAAAGGCAAGTAACACCTGTTTTATTGCAAAGTTGGGACAATAGTAGGCCAGCTGTTTGGTATATTTGTGAAAATCAGCTTGGCTGTTTCTGCCCAGCCCTATAGCTGCCAGTGTTTGTGTGCCCTTTATGCTGGGAAGAGTGCCAACTTGCCTATACACACTAGATAAGCAAAATCAGTGAGCACATTTAGGAGAATGACCAAGAAAAAGGCATTTTCATTTATTTACTGCTACCACTGAAAAGCAACAAGGAGTGAAATACATCCACTGCCACAATCATGAGAGGGATGATACCCTGGCAGTAGAATTAGGCAGCGAGCTAAAAGCTACTTTCCAGTCTGATGCCTCTCATATTATGTGCTGCTTTTCAAAGTTCACCCCCCACATCCCCGCCCCCCCAATACACAAAAGTTATATGCCATTGTTTAGGTACATTTAATGATCTAATGTAGCTCCTAATAGTAAAACTTCACCCTCTAACAAAACAAAATTAATGGATTTACTAATGAAACAAAATATATACAACAGATACTAGCCATGTACTTAGTCTGACAACTCCCTTTAAAATAAGATGTTAAATCAGATTTCAGATGAGTGAAGTTTATGGTAAAATACTCATGAAACTTCCACAATTAAAGTGGTTAATTTTCAGAATGAGGACCCTGATATGACCCCTACAGTTCTGTTTTCTTTGTGGCATAAAAAAAACCTAGGTATTTGTCTACCATCCACTTAAAGTAGTTCCCACTATGTGACTGCATTTTGATTCCTTCTTATCTGATATTATTGATGGATGTATTAATAACACTTGTTTCTCTTATGACATATTTCAGTCTGTGTCTGGCCAATATACATTATTCTCCTATGGTTTGACTTGCAGAGAGGTGCCATGCCTCCAGCAGAAAAATCTTTTAAGTTCCTATTTGATTTGACTGTATATAGTACCAGAGTATACAGTTGAATTTTACAGAGAACTATGTAGTTGTTTGGGTGAAGAGGAAGAAAAAAAGAGTTCAACTGGAGCAGATCTACTGAAAATATGACAATAAAGGAAATATTCCAAATAGCATTATATTGTGCCACAGGAGTTAGGGAGGATTAAGGAGAAGCAAATATAACTTTTAAGTGTAAAAATATTAATTACTTAATGTTTTCAAATAGTAATAATCTCGTGATAAAAGAGGTACTTGTGAGTGAAGAGCTTTCAGAACATTTCAAACAGAAATGCCAGCATTTATCGTGAGTTAGGTAATACTGTTTGCTGGCAATCTGATGAAGCATGTGATCCAAATGGAGAACTGAGTATCACATATATGTAATGACCAGTCAATTTTTGATTGTTTGAGGGGGTTTTGTTCTTTTTTTTTTAATAAGAAATGAAAACTGTCATGATTGGCTGAATGAATTTCACTAGTAATTAAGTAGTACTTACTCCATGGCATGGTTTTTAAGTGTTGAAAAACTCCACTGACTTAAATCTTAAACTTTAGCCAGCAAGACAGCTTCAATTGTGTCATTAGTTAATTACGTTCTGTGTAGTATGCATCACAAAGAACTTTCTGACTTAGTGAAAGGAAAAGCCTAGAGCATACCTTTAGTGCCTTCTGTCTCTTAGCTACTCAGCTAAAGAAAAGTGCTAGACAATGAGTAAAATTGGAAAAGCAGACACAGTTGTATTTTAACTTTGAGCACTCACCTCTTCCTTCCTTCCTTCCTTCCTTCCTTCTCTTTCTCTCTCTATTCCTCCTTCTTTCTTTCTCTCTCTTTCTCTTTCTCTTTCTCTCTTCCTCTCTCTCGTTCTCTCTCTTTTTTCTTGTTCTTTCCTCTTTCTCTTTCTTCTTTTCCTTTCTCTCTTCTTTTTCTTTCCTCTTTTTCTTTCTCTTTCTTTCTTTCTTTCTTTCTTTCTTTCTTTCTTTCTTTCTTTCTTTCTCTCTTTCTTTCTTTCTCTCTTTCTTTCTTTCTTTTTCTTTCTTTCTTTCTTTCTCTTTCTTTCTTTCTTCCTCTTTCTTTCTTTCTTTCTTTCTTTCTTTCTTTCTTTCTTTCTTTCTTTCTTTCTTTCTTTCTTTCTTTCTTTCTTTCTTTCTTTCTTTCTTTCTTTCTTTCTTTCTTTCTTTCTTTCTCTCTTTCTTTCTTTCTCTCTTTCTTTCTTTCTTTTTTTCTTTTCTTTTCTCTGCTTAATCCCTCTTTCTCTTTCCTGCTGATGACACAGAACTTTCTTGGTGCTTTCTAGTTAATTAACCTATTTGCCTCCTACCTCCACCAAAGACTTCCAAAGACATTTGATGACAGCAGACAGTCCAGTTGCCTTATTTGTCTCCTTTCCTATATCCATCTCATCTGTTTAGACTGAAGGTTCTTCAGGGCACCTCTACTTCATATTTGGCCTGGCAAAACTAGAGTTTAGTCTTACTTACTTCCTAGTCATAGCAATAATCAACATAATTAATAATAGCAGATATCATATGTATTTAAGTAGACTTCATTACCGTTTCTTGATTTCTCTCCAAGTTTTTGTTACGTATGCATGAATTTTTTTTTTCCTATTGAAATAACTTTAATGTACATGAAGTTTGCCAATGATACTAAATCAGGAGGAGATGTGGACTCCCTTGAGAGTAAAGGAGACTTTACAGAGAGATCTGAATAACATCAACCTTATGAAATTTAACAAGAGTAACTGCCAAATACTGCACCTGGGATGGGGTAACCGTGCTTATATATACAAACTGGGAAATGAGAGGATGGAGAGCAGCCCCATGGGAAAAGATCTAGGAGACCGGGTTGATGGCAAGTTGGATGTGAGTCAACAGTGTGCCCTGGCAGTCAAAATAGCCAACCGTACCCTGGAGTGCATCAAGCAAAGCATAGCTAGCCAGGAGAGGGAGGTACTTGTCCCCCTCTACACTGCTTTGGTGTGGCACCACCTCCAGTACTGTGTGCAGTTTTTTATGCATCAGTATAAAAAGGGCATCGAACTATAAGAAGTGGGAAGTGGTCACTGAACCGAGCCTGTCAGCATTCAAAGAGCATCTGGATGATGTTCATAGACATATGGTTTAGTTTTAGGTAGGTCTGCGAGGAGGAGGGTGTTGGTCGCTACGATCCTTATGGGCCCCTTCCAATTCAAGATATTTTATGATTCTATAAATTAAATAAAGAAAAGAAATTGATATACAGAGCTGGCCAAATTCAGAAATTAAGTGGCACTAAAGTTTTCTTAAGGCATTTGCTTATTATATTGAATAAATAGTTTTTGACACCAAAGGCCTTCATAGAACAGTCATTTGGACTATTTGTGTTTTGACTGGCCATAGAAGTAAAAGTTTTTTTAATGTCATTAACTGATCAAACCAAGATTTAACAGTTGCTGTCAAAGTACATAAAAATAAATGAGTGAAGAATTCTTAAATATTGGAGGTTTTCTCAGCTATTAAGTGTTTTATATCACTGCATTTTTTCAGGAACTTGGTGAACTTTATTAGGAGACAGATGTGTATTCCAGCGGTTAAGACTATGTTTGAGGTCACCCTCAACAACAAACACACGCGCCGCTTGCCTTAAAAACTTTTTTGTCACTTTCCGGCAGCTATTCAGCCCGAAGCTAGAAGCTCTGTCCAGCATCTGGGTTAGAGGTCAACCCTATCCTTTGTCTTCTTTCAGTGCCATTAGAAGTCATTCAGCCACTGTTGGAAGGCTTCCAATTCATCACTTGCACCATATCTTCCTGTTTTGATTTCCAACACTATCATGGCCTATTTCTTCTCTCTGCTGTGTGTAAGTGGAAACAAGCTGAATTCCCCAAAGGTTGCACTGGATGTTAGGGAAACACAATATGAAAAATATTACAGGGATTTCAGAGCTATGGCATAAAGACAAACCAGCTTACATCTTCAGATCTCTCTAAGCCTGTTTCTCAGTTCTGTCTTAGTGAAGTATGACGTATTTCCATGTCTGAAGGACTATCTTGCCACATGCTCTAGCATGCCATTTTAAAGATAAATGCAGTCATACATTCCTTGCTTACAATGTAGAAATGTAAACTTCTTGGATAGACGGAAATTACAGCATGCTCTAGGCAAGTGACTACTATGGATTGGGATCTCAGACTATGTGAGTTAATGACCACAGGACCCATTTTGTTGACTTTCATCAAAGTTGCATTGGGCTACATGAAAAATCCAATATGAGAACCCAATAATAGATAACACTAAACATCTTAGTCCTATCCTCATCAAAGTGTGCACTTGCAGTAAAGAAGTCAGCCACCTGTGAAACTAATGACTCCATTATTTATTACTGTGAATAAGAACTCACAAAACTATACACATCTTCTAGGAATCTAGTTTATTGATATGAGATGCCATGTATGAGGATGTTTTATTAAAGGTGAACATAGACAAACAACATCGCACTGTCAGCTTGTGTGGTAATATAGTAATATAGTGACATATTGATCACTTTCAAAGATCTCTGTCTAGCTTTCAAATACTACATAAGAATTACAAAATAGATATATATTCTATTAAAACCCAGCTGAATGTTTCAATTGCTTCACAGTACAACATAGTCCCCATCCCTAAGAGTTTCCAAGTAAATATCAGGTATACATATTTAAAATAAAAAATCAGATTATAAAGCAGTAAGGAGGAAATATGTGAGAAAGAAAATAAATATCTTGCAAGATTTATTACCAGATCTCTATTCATTTTACGTTACATAACAAATTTGTATATATGAGGGAAACAAGAGGGGGAAGAAAGAAAAAGCATAAGTAAGCAGGAGCATGGGGAGAGATAAGAATAATGCAGGTCAAGAAAAATGACCAAGATTTCAATTACTGTTATTAATAGTGTCACTAATAACCCACTGCAGCCATAGGATCTTAATATGTGCCCATATTTCATGAAAAGGAACTATGTCAATCTGGAAAAGCTGCTCTTGTTTTCTAAATTACACTACCAAAAGCTGTCATCTGTTGTTTTCTTTGTCCAAAATGTATAGCAAATCTGTAAAATAATTTTACTATATTACCTCAGATTTAATTTTAAAGCACAATATGGTCTTTCCTATACACTGTTTTATTTCAAAGAACTTACAAGTACATGTTTAAAAGACAACCTATGCTATGGCACTTGGCAGAAATTTAGTATTTATTCTGATAGGTGTTTTCAGCAGTTCTCTCCACTCAGTGATCAGTAATACAGAGCCCTGCAGAATTTCCACAACAGTATTAAAATAAAGGAACATAAAAGCAAATATACCCATGATGAACTACTTATATCCAAAAAGTTACATCTCTTAACTTTAAAAAACTTCATGAGCTAATCAAGAATTTGGACTATTGTTTGGTTGTTTTGTATGGTTTTTTGTTTGTTTGTTTGGTTGGTTGTTGTTTTTTGTTTTGTTTTGTTTTGTTTTGTTTTGTTTTGTTTTTTCTATGTCACAATAAGAGTAGAGACAGAACTGAGATACCAGTTTTAATTTTAAGCCTTTAAGAAAGTGAACACATACTGATATTAATATATGCATCCACTATCCCTTTCAATAACTGCAAGCATTCTGCTTTTAAAATACAATGTAGCCTTTACAAAGGAAAGAAACTAGAACTGAGGTGACATTCTCTCAGAGTTGTTATGTGACCTTTGGAGAGGAAGGTACCTAACTTTCTTGAACCTCTGCTTCCTTTCCCTCACAACAGTTAAATTAAAAACTTTGCAACAACTGGACTTGATCCTATGAAATTAATTTAATGAAATTATTCTCCTGCTTAAATATAAATATAAACATACACTAAAAACATCTAAGGATTGACCTAGCACTAACAGGGTATCATCATTACTGGCTGGACCTTGATTCTTAGTTTGGAATACTTTGTTATTTTGAATATGGAGCACAGAAGTAAAAAATGAAGCTTTATCTACTTGGTTGAGCAGACTTAGAGAAATATTAATAAACCAGGACAATTTACTGACATGTTAAGTTAATTTAACTGATTTAGCTAATCTTATCACTAACTTAAGGTCTGCCTTTGTAAATCAGAAGTTTCTTCTACTTGGCAAGGAAAGCACATAGTTAAAACACAGTTCCAAGACATGGAGTTTAACTACATTTTAATGGGATTACTCATGACTTCTTGCCAAGATGAATAAGATTGTCACAACCTGATCCAAAACAAATAAAATGTAGTTGGGAAGTAAGTGGAAAAAATTGTCCGCAGACAATCTCATCAACGCTATATGCATCAGTGGAAATAAGATTCTGGTAAATCTCAGGAGTATTTTCACATTTTGTTCGTTTGTTTGTTTTGTTTAAGTTTTGTTTGTTTTGGTGAGCATGCAATGATTCACTAGATAGCAAAAACCACTAGGTGGCATTTGTGATTTATTAGACTGGAAGCAATGGGATATAAAGATTTCATCTAATCCTTGGTTTCAAGAGAACAAGATATTTAACATCTCAAGACATTTAATTCAAGAAAACCCCTCCATAATTAGATAAATGCATAGAATTTTAACTTCTTTTATAGCATTTGGAAACTAAATTTCTGAAGTTTTCATTCAAATCTTAGACATTTTCAGGCATGTATTCCCTGACCCTACAGCACCAGCTTACATAAGTAATTACTTGTCTACAATTAAGCTGTAAATAATGCAATCACTGCATTCTTGTCCTGTCACTCTAGTCCCAACCACAACAAATAGGGCTAATCACATACTTATTCAAGTGTGTAATTATTCACAGTTAAACTTCTGTCACTTTCACCCTGTTTGGAAACAGTAGAACACAACCTGTAATTAGCAAACGTTGCTGCAGGCACTTTTACTTGGGAATATGCCATGGATTCAGCACCTATGTGAGCAAAGAGCTAAAGAGCTAAACCCTTTGATCTCGGATCCTGACATGGTTCCTTCCCCTTGGGCTATTTTATTATTAGCCCTCAATAAGGCAGAGAGATCAATGAATTATTATTATGTCAAATAATCCTACTGAAAATAACTTGTCCCCTTTGTCAGAGACTTTGTATGCACTTCTATTATGCTTATGTGCATGCATATATATGTATGCATATACATACCAACTTATATGAATCAATGTGTGTCTGCAGATGTATGAATCAATCATGTATACATCTGACTTGGATTTTCATTGGAATGTCAGTAAAAATCTTGGTATTCACAAATTAGATTGATGGATGTAGGTCTGGAGTTGTCATTACTTTTGTGTGATATTTCCTCAGTTAGAACCTGAACCTGTGAAAAAATATTCTTGCTTGAAATGCAACCTTTCAAAGCATTATATTCAGCAAAACACAATTATACTAGCAGGTACAGAAGCATCTGTTTGTAGAAAAGCCACTAAAAAGACAAGTCATAAAGAAAATTCCTTTAAGTTGTGCTCCAGTTTATTGTAATGAAATTTTCCAACTAAAATAATTGTCTCATAATAAATTGAGCACATCACACATGTAACATTGAACCGTGCATGCCCTCATTACATACTAAGTCAAGTTCTGTCACATGTATGCAGCTTGAGCTGTTCCTCATTCTATCCCAAGGGCTGGTGAAGAACTATTCAGCCTGAACAAGGAGGCAGAATTTGTCTCATGGAGAAGATTCAAAAATGAGAAAGAACTCATTTGCCACCTGCCCTTGCCAGTAGTTCCAGAAACAGATGGAATATGAGATTAAAACCAAGACATGGGGGTTTTTTGCTGTCTGACATATAAACAGATCATTTAGAAGAAAGGCTAAGTAATAACAGGAACAGAAAGTTATTGCCATAACACTTCTTCTCGTTTTATCAAAGAAAGTGGACAGTTCATTCCCTCCTCCTATTGTTCTGTTCCTTGCTTCATCCTTTTCATGGCTATGGCTCATCTTGTAACAGTTCCTGTGAACCAAAGTTGTCTTACACTCAGAAATCAGAGTGGGTTGACAAAAGATAAAATAGACTGTAAATAAGCCTTCTTTGTTGGAAGACACTGCCTTTAAAAGTCTTCATTAAATCCTTTAACACGTGTTGGCCAGTATCAGAGGTGAAATAGCTCCCTGTATGAGACCCTGTATGTTTTGAGCTGAGCAGGTATTTTTCCTGGTGCACATTAGTGTAAGGAGAGGATCAACTAGAATGTTTCAGTAGACACTGATATCAAAGAACAAAGGGAGTCAGAAAAGCAAGCTGTCAACCTGCTTTCGTGATGTGAGTAGTCAGAATTGTATACTATGAGTTTGGAAATCATGAAAGTTAATTATTCAGCATGCCTACTGGTCAATCTATAGAAAGGAAAAGACTGAGAATATCTGCTTAGTCCTTAAGGATATCTGGCAAACAGGTTTTAACTTGCGGATTTCAATAAAATGCCTGTGTATCTAATTGCCATGGAAACAGCCATACTGCGTGGACTCTGTGGCACTTAGCTAGTTAGTTAGTTAGTTAGTTGCTGTTGAAATACAGTGATATGAAATTGCCAGAGTTTCAAGATACTTTCTGAAACGGTAGTAGCTTCCTCCCAGTATAATGATTCACTTGAACAGTCTGTATCAGCCAGAACAAAATGCTCAGTAAACGTTTCCAAGTTGACAGATATTCTGTTAGGGACCTATTATTTCCTGTCAGTATGATGCAGGGAGAATGCAGACATACTGGCCTTTGTTTGCTTTTTAAGCTGTCTGCTAAGAGCATGACCTTTTGCTGCTGATGATATACATGTGTTGAACATTTGTTTAAACTGTCTTCCCACCACTGATAAACACAACCCTCCAGATTACATTATGCAAATGAGTTGCAAGGGAAATAAAATAGAATTTCATATTTTCCTACCTAGCAATGCTTCCCACAGCTTTGTATTTATGACACTTCAAAAAACATGTAATCCTTGGAGGAAAGTGAGTGATTCATACAGTTATTGCATATAATTCTTCCAAAACACCAGAAAATCTGTCAAACTGTCATTGCAAGCTGCCATCAGAGAAGCTGCCCTTCAGAGTCTTAATTTCCCTTTCCTTCCCCCTCACACCCCACTAAGATTATTTACAAGCCTCTGGCAACCACATCTGAAATAAGCCCTTGTCAGGTTACTCAAGATTTGTGAACTGCATGAGACAAATAGGCTACAAGATATGCTGATAAGTAATTGCGTATATCAGAAATGAACCTACCCAGTTTCTTGTTATTATTTGAGGTTAGTATATGTTTCATCTCTCCTCTTTGATTGGGTAATCAAACATTTGCCTGCACACTAAGTTTGTTTCTCAGGTAAGCCAGCTGCTACTTCCATTCTCTTTCCACAGTAAATTAAACACGTCCTCATGTCGTCCACAAGAACAGAAAATAAAGTGTGTTAGGATTTTTTTTCTTTGTTATTCACTATTCTGAATGCAAAACAGAAATATGCCTGAGCTGCAATTAGTTACCAGCACTGCAAAATATATGTTGTAAAAATAGATTTCATTAACTAGCTCTTCACTCTCTTTAGCTCTGTGTTTCATGGAGAAGGTGGTAACAAGTCTTCGTTCATATTTAAAAATTAAAAAATTTTGCTTTCTTTCTGTTCACTGAAATGAGAGGCTTTGGACCCCTGAAGCTCAAAGTGATATTCAGCTTGCTTACAAATCCACGTAATTTTTCTGTCTAAAAGCATGTGAAACTGAACTAATGACATCATTATGGTTGCAATCCATCACACTAGAAATCAAGTCTGAGAAAATCAGCTCTGTAGGCTACGAGCAATATGCTAAATAGCTCAACAATGTAAATGTTACACTTCTTACAAATCCAAAGAGCTTTGGAGTGACTTGTTGGAAGCTGTTATGAATTACAGAACTTATTTCTTCATCCAGTAGGCTGTCATAATATTTGAGTTTTTCTGCTATAAAGTTTCCTATCTTAAAAACTACAGAAACACAGATAATATGTCAAAAGGTAAGTCTTAAACTAACTGCTGTATTCTCAGCCATTAATTTATTGAAAGAATTTATGTGATCCAGAGTATGGATGATATGGATGGTCCTCTACAGCTGAAGCAAAAAATATTGAATATCATAAAGCGTGATTAAGCTGAAAATTTGGAAATCCCTCGATGTTAGTTTTAGGAACAACATTTGCTAATCCTTCATTTATATTACCTGTGTGAGTCTGCTTCTGTGTGATCATCTTCATCTGACAGATTATCCTATGAACAAAGACCTCAGCATTTGGTAATGTCTGGATGCTTGATTTTTAGCATAAATTTCTGGAGTTATAGCTTGAAACTTTAGGAAGCTTGTTCATCTGTGACTAAGTCAGTCACTGAACTCCAGGTAATACTGAACATCCCCACAGGGATGTGGTATATAAGGGTTTGAGTCTTATACCTTTTCAGTTCCGACTAACAGTTTGTTTGAAAAGTAGTCCAAATTACTTCAGTAGGTCTACTTAAGCAATAAGATGCTTTTGTATGGAAGTAAGGATTTCAGAAACTGCTTCAGAATCTCAAATATTGGTCAGCCTAAGGTGATCACTAGAAGACAGGGCCTGGAAAAAAATGTATGGGCAAAGACAAGAAGATAATAATTCCTAAGTGATTAGATAGTTCTAAAAACATTACTTGAAGAACTCTGTCAGGGCAGGCTCTTAATTATTAAGATTTTATTTTGTAACAGTTGCTGCATAATTCTAGAAAAAGGAAAAATTGCAACTGAACAATTTTAAACAAAAAAAGGCAGATTTGTTAGATTTTTTTTTGTTTTGTTTCTCTGGAGTTCTTATTGATTGTCACTGCTGAAATAATATAACAACATATGTGAGGACATAAGCCAACTTCGTATTTGTATGTTTCCAATTGCACAGGACTATATATTTCCTGTATCATATGTACATGCAGTGAATGTGTCACTTATTAAAGTTGAACAAATAAAGTAGTAATAGATTTGTGTTATTACAATTTAGGGTTGGCATGTAAACTTCCAACTGCTTTCTTTCTGCTATTCATATTTGTACAATTATTCATTTAAACAGGCTCTCCTGAAATGCAGGAGAAATTAAGCAGTCTATCCACATTCATGCTAAATGAATTCATTCTGATTAATGTTACTCAAATGAATACAAAAGGAATTAATCATCATTAGAAAGATATTGAAATGTTTTACCCTGACTTCTTAAGCTTTAATATACTGCTAGGTCGCACGACATGAGATACAAACCCACAGCTAAATCCTTAGATGCAAAGATTTGGGAAGTATTGGGAGAAGTCTGTATCTGAAACTAGACTGGGAATTTTGCTCCCATCTCTCTTTGAAATATATACTTATTATGCATGCTCTTTTGAGTTCTTAATTTGTTTTTAATTGGTTTATGTTTTCTAGTAGCTTTTAGCCACTCCCTTGAGTCAGAGGGCAGAAAGCAGCTATATATATGCATAAGCTTGTTTGGATATATAGAAGCTGGTATGAATAAAGTATTAAAATTCAGAGGTTACACAGTGGGGAAGAGGATGGTTAGAGACATGGATAACGTGTGCTTCTTTAACTTATTTTTCCTTCATTAAGTAAAATATGGAAACTTATCAGTAATATTTTATAAAGAAGTGCCTCTACAGATTTTCTTTCCAGTGATCAACGCAAGTTAATGTTATCTCCTAAATTCTTAGTTGAGGTTTCTTTGCTGATTGAAGCACAGTCAGAGATAAGTTTCTAACAATTCAAATATCTGTAGAATTGTATAGTAATAAATTACACATAGCTCTGCATTTATTTCCCTCTAATATTCCCAGTACTACCCCCTGTTATTCTCTGACATTTCAGTACTAGATAATGTCATAGCATGCTGAAATCATAGAATCACAGTACCACAGAAAAAGACAGGGTGGGAAGGACCTTAGTAGGTCCTGTGAAAGCTAGGCCAACCATGAAGGTCAGACCAAGTTGCTCAGAGCTTTATCCAGTCAGATCTTGAAAACCTTCAAGGCTAGATACTTCACAACCTCTATGGGAAATCTAAAACACTGTTTAACCATTCTGATAGAGGAAAAGATTTTCCTTATATCCACTTGTCCCCCTGTCATAAACCACTGTGAAGAGACTGACTCAGACTTCTTGACAACCTCCTCACAAATATTTTCAGGCTGATGTTAGGTGCCATTCTGACACCTTCCTTTCTTGGGGCTGAACAAACCTAATTCCTTCAACTTTACTTTATCATCCTGCTTTCACTGATCTACCCTTTGTCAGTTACTGATTTTGGCCATTAAACTTGCTGGCTTCAGGAAAATCGGATTAATGCCTCCAAGCATGGATTCCATTCTGGAGAACAAAGAAAATTTGTGGCTGGGTTTGAACATGTGCAGTAGTTTCCTTTGTCCTGCTCTGCTGATATTCTCACCTAGATTGAGTTACTTCTAAACAGCAAAGTACAGACTTTTATAAATGAATAACAGTGAAGCCACTGCTTATGCACAACCATATTTCTGAACACACAAAAAGACTATTCCTTCTTTCAGAAGTGCTGTTGAAAGAAAAAAAGAACAGCCGTTGGTAGATATGTGTGGGCAGAGGCTGCAGTGACTATTGCAATTAATGTATGAGGAAAAAGGCCATGTCAGATGGAGGTTTTAGCAGACCCTTTAATGGATTGTGTGGCTTCCTGTCTTGTGAAGACTGTTCCCATCTGTTCTTATCCAGTTCAAGTTTCCTGGAAGAGAATGTGTGAAACTGTTCTACCAGAAAAGGACAGTCTTTAGATTCCAGGCTCCAATAAAAGAGTTAATGCCTTGACCCCAGATTCAGAGGTTTGTTCTAGCTCTTCTCAGCTTAATATTCCGGTTCATGAACTAGAATTCTACTGAGAATTAGAATACACTAATAGAGTTACAGAATTAAATTTAATGTAAAGCTGAGGTAAAGCTGTCACTTCAGAACAATGAAAGTGGAATAACTGAAAAGAATAACCGTCATATGATCATAAGAAAATTGAGGAAGATTCTCCAACATTTTCACTAAACTGGTACTTATTTTGGAAGCAACATGAAGATGAAAGAAATAACACTAGCAAAATTGAAATTTATCTTTATGATTTGATCTTTGATAATTTTTCTGCATGTGAATAGTCACAATAGTGACATCATGCTAGGTTTGTTCTTTGCATACATAGTCTAAATAGGAACATCAGGTCTGTTAAGCCTCGCTTACTCATCACAAAATAAGAAGTGAGAGTACTAATTTGAACTTCAGTTCTAATATCCACTGAAACATTTTGGTGTATAAAAATGTCCCAACAACCAGACGGTGCCTTCAACATGTGACCTACTCTGTGTAACACCATCATCATGAGAAACAGTTGAATACCGATTTGTCTGCAGCTTTGCTGAAAGGTTTATAGCACAGTGAGTGGTAATCACATTAACCGCCTTTATCACTTGGACTGTACATTAAATTAACATAATACAATTTTATAGCCTTAAGAAATATTAAACAGAAATGAAGGCAAGCAGCGCTTCACTAATGGATTTACAACATCTCTTATCCTTGCTCAGCTACAATGTCTATAATCACAGAGAATATTATCTGCACTTCTTTAGAAAGAGCTGTTCATTTCAAACATGGTGTTATTCTGCTAAATGTTTGTCATCTAATGATTTCCTTGTGAGATGCAGAAACTTCTTTTCTCTTTAATCCTGATTTTAAATTGTTATACATTTTTTCTCATATCTATCCATAACAGCAAGACATATGTATACAAACACATCTCTTCTGTGACTGATTAGGAGATGAAAATGTATCTTCACTATGTGCATACCACTGATATTCAGTATAAGATTAATAACCAAATTGCCTGAAGTCTTTTAAAAATTTCTGATTTTTCCGCTAGGCAATTGAAGTAGCTTTGGTTTGTCTGGCTGGGAAAATCAATGACTTAAATAATAGCAAAAGGAATCTAATCCATCTTGTAACACAAATCATCTACCTGAAGTAAGAGCAAAGAACATGACAAATAAAAACTTGTTCCTATTCTATAGGGAGTTTGACTGTGCAATATTAAAAGCATATTTTCCTTGTTTCCACACTCTGATAGAAGAATGAAACTTTAAAATTATTGGAAGAATCCTCATACACTTAATCCCTTATTCAATATAATTTTGTCAATCCCAGTAGAAATAACCACTAGTTCTAGCCAGACTCTGAAATTATTCTGTGCAAATAGATCATAAGAACACTTAGCTTCTCATGTCATTATTCTTGAGCAGTCCACTATTTGTTTCAAGACTCTTAGTATTCCAAAATCTTCATTTACAGTTGTATTCAAGCTTTCCACTCAGCAGAGATCTAATCCACATCTCACTAACACTGGTGAAAACAAAGAAGGAATCTAGAGTTTGCTCTAAGTCTCTTACCTCCTTTTACTGTCCTCAGCATCATGTAATTTTCTTTTGGAACATGGGATGCAGATGCAGCTACAAGCCATGATTATTCCAGCTAAACACTTCCGGATTGACATGGGACCAAGGTCTGATACTGAAGAAGTTGCCCACACTCAATCTTCATGCTAGATATCCTTAGAAGTCACAGTGAGTTGCATGTGGGATGTAGATGTAGGGATGGCTTCGAAGTCCTTCTATAATTCAGGTGAAGTTTTATTGTTTGGTTTTCATGGGTGATTTTTTTGTTGGTGTTTTGTTGGTGGTGGTGGTTTTGGGTTTTGTGTGTGTGTGTGTGTGAGGTGTTTTTTTCCATTAACAAGTGTTGTACTGTAGCTGGATTGCAGGGAACAGATGAGGATTAGACTTTTAAAGCATTATATGTATTTTTGCCTGTATAATTCACTGTTCTTAGGTACTTTTTATTTTAATAAATAATTTGCAATTATGGATTATTTGCATCTTCCCAAGTTAAAAAATATATATATATATGCAGTGAAGTTATGCTAAGGAAGGAAGAAAAAAGAAGACATTCTATGGTAAATTTACCAAGATATTAATGGCAAAGGTATTGCTCCTCCTTGTAATTTAACTTGTTCCGGGGAATTTGCGCTCAAAAATTAGCACTCAGCCACACAAGTGTATATTTATTGAGGGGTTGATACTCCTGCCAACTTTGCAGCTCTCCCAAAGGACAGTCAAGTTAAGAAAGTTAAAGAGTCATACAAACAGAGTGAGAGATGAGTTGGCAACACCACTGTAACGAACAAATATGCTTTGTTGTTCAGGGCTTTGCTCTCTTCTAACAAAAACATGGGAACTTCCTGTGTCTTCGCCACAGAACACATGACTTGCTTGCCTTTGTGGTCATCTGATGATATTCAAAGGTGCTAAATGTTTTAAAGCCTCTTTTTTGTTGAACCCTTTCCTACTGAAGTAAAACCTATTCATCATCTGTCAAGCATGGGCATTTGTTTATTGTTTTATTCCCTCTACACTTGATTGGAATTTTTCAGTCAGCTACTGTCTCTTACCAGTATCCTTCTACATCTGGAGTTTATTTATTACAGTAAGAGAAAAATAACTGTTTTGAAAAACCTTTCTAAGAGTGGTGCATATTATATAAATTATCTTCCTTTGTTTCCTGTATGTATTTAACATTATTGCACACTTCTTTTCTTTTAGTGCTTCAAGAAAACACATGGTCTCTAGGCTAAAATTTAGCCTAAGGATCAGAATCGATGTATTGCTGGTTCCAGTTCAGATACTGACTGCAACAAAAGTGAGTTGCAGATTCCGTCCGAATATGAGGAGAAACTTCTTTACTTTGAGGGTGACAGAGCACTGGAAAAGGCTGCCCGAAGAGATCATGGAGTCTCCTCTGGAGACATTCAAAACCTACCTGGATGCATTTTTGTGCGATCTACTCTAGGTGAACCTGCTTTAGCAGGTGGGTTGTACTACATGATCTCCAGAGATCCCTTCCAATCCCAACCATTCTTTTTCCTGTACCTCAGATCTAGGTAGGAAATAGAGATGAAAGGTTGTTAAACTTGCCTCTTGAGGGTGTACAGAGACTTGCTATCTTCAGTATGTAGGGAACAGTTGCATGCATTATTATCAACATTGGAATAAATCCACAATGCAAAGTGTATTGGAAAATCTTGGATTCACTGAATCTAGTGAACAAGGGACATATTCTTTGAAGAATGTCTGCCTGGACTTTGTCAGAAACACATGTAGCTAGGCACTATAATATCTATAACTTCTTAGTACCAGAAATCAGCAGCTGAAACCTGTGATTCACAGAAGACGACAACTCTAACCTACTATAATGGACTGCCTGCTCCCCCTTGGTCTCTGAAAGGGAGACATGGTGTGGAACTGAAGAGTTTGAGGGATATGTATTTGCTACTTGAAAGAAACAATTTGGACATTAAAAGGAGTCTTTGTGTAACAGATCTCATTCATCTGTGCAACACAGTAAGCTTTGATTTAGGCAATCAAGATTTTCTTTATATTTAATTATGTACAATATTTTTTCATTTAGTCAATGAATTATCAGCTTTTTATGTATTTTTAAAGACTCATGAGTAGATGATCTGAAGTGCTGTTAATTATCAATTAAATTTTCTCAGAGTAGATTGTAAAAAGTTCAGATGAACCCAATTAGGAAGAATGCAGCTTTCTTCTGCACCTCTAGGCTCAATTATTTTAAACTATATGATAGCACAGGAAAATAATCAAACTTTTCCTATCAATTATAAATGTTCTTCTGAAATGAGATGCTAAAAAGTCAGAAATGCATAATTCAAAAGCGTAATTAATAGAAATACATTATTATTTATTTAGCTTTTTACTCCCCACATGGTCAAATGCTATTTTTCACAAAAGAGATGACCTTGGAGATTTGTAGACCTTTTTTATCTGGGATATTTCTGATTTAGAAATCCTTGTACTACTGGAAGCTTGCTACAAATGCTGCATTTCTGTGAGTCAGTTATAATCATTGTAGTGTAAATTTGGATATTTACTTTGCTTGTTAAATACACGTGTCTCTCAGTTTCATAAGAACCTGCAAAGGTCCCATCATGTCGTCTCATTTACCTCTCTTGGTCAATTCCATTCCACAGCATCATAAATGATGTTTCAGAGAATCCTGCTGACCTGAGTTCATTATCTCAACACATTATGCTACTTAAATAAGAAAATAAGACAGTGGAAGGCATTTCAAGAAAAGATTAACAAGCGGTATGTAAATATTGTGGGCTAAAAACCAAATAATCCTGAAGAAAGGTGTTGACAGCAATGAAGGACATGCAGCGATCAGTGATCAGGAAAGCTACTTTGCCTTTGCCAGAAGACATGAGAGAGAAATCTATTCAAGACTGGATTAGATGAGCATTTTGTCTGAAGGCCCAAGAAGTGCACAACAGCTTCAGATAAGAGTCAATCTCCCCAATCACTGAGTTTATTTCCTAGTTTGGAAAAAAATGAATGTTACTTTCAATGTTCTTAATTGAAATAGCAACAGTCTTATAGCTGGGGTTTGTCTCTGCTAAGGCTGTTCAAGTACCACAAGTGTTTGCTTGTTCGTTTTAGCTTAAATAACCCTTTCTCCCTTCTGTTTAACTCACTTTTGTATTTACAAATAACGTTATTAAGACCTTCATTCCTTTGGTTATCCCAGTAGCACTTACCTTTACCCATGCAGATCAAATTTTTTTTTTTTTCATATGAGTGATTGGGGTAATACATCATATTCCAGAGAAGTGTAGTGCAGAGTGATATTAATATTTCAGGTTTTCTACTAGAAACGTTTCTTTCTGCATATTCTAGAATCACGATTACCTTTCTCTCAGCTGTTTTTTGTTGGTAACCTAGTGTTATCTGATCCACTAACAAGGTCACCTTCTTTTCTTTTGCTTCCAGATGATGATCTTCCAGTTTATGACAAACTCTTGGTTAACTCTTACCGTACAACATCAGGGATACTGTACTGTTACATTTAATCTTATTTCCATTACTCCACTCCTCATACTCACCTATTTCTTGCATGTTTTGAGGAAGCAGGTTAAGGAAAGTATTCATCAGTCTCATTTGAAGTTCTGATGACTTTTATTTGTTTCTAGACCTGTATCAGATTTATCTTCTAATGTAAATCATAAGTCTTTATCACCTCCCTTGTATTTTGTTCCCAAGGGGCTGCTTTTTATAAACTTCCTGCTCTATTTTTTTTTTTTAAATGTAGATGCTTTAGCTTTTTATTGTTAGAGAAACTATACATTTGCTACACTATAACTATTTGGACCACCTTTCAGCTTAATATTTGTACTGCACTGTGCACAACAAACTTTTGCTTATTGTAAGGGTATACATGACAATAGAAATAATTAACAAAAAATATGGTGCACACGCATGCAAAAAAACCTTCATCATAGTAACAGGGTAGTAAGCCTAATCTATGCACAGTACATTTGTGTTATTCTAAATAAACACATTTACACAATTCATTCAGTAGAACAAGGAGACATCTTGGCAGATGCATCAACATTGAGATGCTGGATGTTTTAATGTTCACTGCCTATAGTCACAATATCAAGGAAAAGTGGCATTACTGAAGTGATGGCTGATCTTAGCTTTGAATTGGTGTTTACCATGAGAAAAATATTCAAGCATTTTATGTATTTTAAAACTTTTTAAGAGTGGCGGCAATTAAGCTTTTCTGTGAGTGTTGTTATTTGCATCACCCTTCAGTTTGGCACTGAAATGTACTTGTTCCTCTTTGACAACTGCTTTTTAGAGGGCAATATTGGCATATATATCCCTCAGTCAGATTCTAATGCACTTTAAACTACAAAAATGTATCTGAGAGCTTTCTATTATAAAATGTAATTCCTGAGACAAAGAAAAGAATAAACACTTGCAAACTCAGTCTTGTTAATCCCAAAGAAATTACCATAAGACTAAAAATATTGGTGTCATCTACCATCTTTCCCTTATCTCAGAGAAAATAAAATAATTTAATAAATAACTGGGTGACTTGTTTTGGAAGTTTTCACTCTTACTTTTGCCTTCATAAGTCTGAGTAAAATGTCTGGTTTTTATTCCTTCTGGAGACCAGTTTCTCTCATCCCTACTCCTCACCAACTTCTTACTATCCACACAAGAAGCAGCTGTATATTAATGTATGAAGACATGCTTTCAAAAGCATATGTTTATCTTGGAGGTCTGGATTGTGTGGCCAACCTCAGACATCGTTAAGTTTTAAGAAAGCTGGTATTGTCATAGCAGCTGTTTTTGAAAGTCCGCCTCTTATGTGCCATTACAAAAAATGCATGCAAATACAGCTTCGTTGTTTAATCTAGTTATCCATTTAGTTTATTAAGGTACCCCAAGTTTATTGCCTGCTCTCTGAAGTCTGTAGTTTCCAGAATCATGCTGCTGAAAAGCTCAACTTTCATCTCTAGTCTTCACATTTGCAGTGAAAGTGCATATCAAAGTCATTAAAAACAGAAAACAAACTGCTCCCAAAATTAGGTTTTAAAACCCCACCCCATTGTTTTTAGCCTTGATTTATAAGATTTTAATACTAAAGGTTTGAAGTAATTTGTAACAAAAATTAAGTACAGTTAATAATGATAAATAAACTTTGTGTCTAAGGGGAGACCTTATCACTCTTTACAACTATTTGTTAGGAGGTTGTAGCATGGAGGGTGTTGGTCTCTTCTCCTGAGTAGCAAGTGATAGGATAAGAGGAAATGCCCTCAGGTTGTGCCAGGGAAGGTTCAGATTGGACATAAGGAATCATTTCTTCATGGAAAGGATTGTGAAGCAGTGGAACAGGCTGCCCAGGGAAGTGATGGAGTCATCATCCCTGGAGATGTTTAAAAGACATGTAGATAAGGCTCTTAGGGACACGGTTTAGTACTAGATTTAGATTATGGTTGGACTCAATGATCTTAAGGGTCCCTTCCAAACAAAATGATTTTGTGATTCTATATGTAGTTTATTATTATCGCTAATATTTGGAACAGAATGATAAACCAAATATCTGTGGTTTTACTTATAAATTACATGGCTTTATTTTTGTAAACTGAAATAGAAAAGTCTGAAGAAACAATTAGTCCACTGTGGAACAAAAAATACTATGAAACCACAAACAAGCAAACTGATGTATTTTTTCCCAAAGGCATTCCTTTTATTCTGCTCTTACTTCCTTAAGCTATGCAAGTTCATGTGTATGCTGAGCAAATTGTCTCTAGTGTAATTTTTTTCTACCCACAGCTAATGCATCATCACAGCAATTATCTTTTTGTGCTTCCCTCAATTACTCAGCTGCCAAGATTCCTCCTGACTGAGATATGTTTCTGAAGCTATACAATTTTCACAGTGGCAACTCCGTCTTACTGCAATGCCTTGTACCAGTGCTTAGAAAGGACATATAAACTCAGTGTGGAGTACTGTTTTACAACCATATATGACGAATTAATTCATACTTCTGTGCAACTGTAGATGAAAATTAGGACTACTGCTTACAGAAAATTGGATATTAACTTATATGGTCTAGAGTATTACATGTCTCTACTTTAAACTGTTCCAGAACACTGGAACAGGCTGTCCAGGGAGGTTGTGGAGTCTGCTACTCTGGAGACATTCAAAACCCACCTGGACACGTTCCTGTGTAACCTCATCTAGGTGTTTCTGCTCCAGCAGGGGGATTGGACTAGATGATCTTTCAAGGTCTCTTCCAATCCCTAACATTCTGTGATTCTGTGGTTCTGTGAAACACTGCTTTACATGTGCTTTGTCTTTCAGTAATTGTCTAAAATCCTAAAAATATTTCACCACTTAAATATGCACTTTACTGACACTTAGTACTGGATCTAAATTTCAATTTCTCAAAACACTTATTTAGTGCTTTCTGGGGCTAAAATTTTGGTAATTTTTGGAGATGTCTGTGTTTTCTTAAATGTTTAAGTTCTGTAGACATCTAGATTTTTTTTTTTATTTTGGACAACAGTTGCTCAGAAGCCCATATTTTTGCATCTAGGTATACACCCCAGAAGCTTGGTTGCTCTCTCTGATGCATAGCTCATATCAGCTGAGTTGTATCTTCCTTATGTCACATGTAGACCCAATCTGAAAACACAACAATTTCTGCCCAAAAAGAGACCAGGAATTGAGACTAATTTTCATCCTTTTTTATCAATAAACTCAACAGTTAATGGACTCAGCAAAGCTGTAAAAGATCTAGGTTCTGTTTTGTGCTCTGCCTCCTCTATTTTAGTTCTTTTCATTTTTTTTAAATGACTGTGTTAGTCATCAAGGTACAGCCAAACATGCTAGTGAAAGGTATTCCAAATTTCTTTTGAAGGTGCTCTACTTTGCACAGTCTAATTAAATGCTTGCTGGGCAAAAGTGAAAAAAAAAAGAAAAAAAAAAAAAAAAAAAAAGAGTGAGTAAAGCAACCACTAGGGAGAGAAGAACTGAATTTTAGTGTCCTTGAGCACCTTACATAATAACTTCAAAAATAATACAGCAGAGAAGTTCCTGTCCTAGAATACTAACTATTCTGTTATTTAGTAATACTTTCTTAGAAAGTTGATGAAGTTTCAGATCCCAGCAGGCACTGAAACATGTGTTGTAACCCCTCTGTTACAGCTTAGGAAAGTAGGAGTATAAGAAAGCAGTTTGAAACACTTCTTGCGAGCTCTATGGAACAAGATCATAACAGGTTAATAGCTTCTGGAAGTAGCTGAAATTGTGGTATGTGCCCATTCAGGGCCTAAAGTTAGGCTGAACGCTGTGAGACTGAAAATACACTCTTCCATTCAGGACCTCTTTCTGGCTAACCTAAACATGCCACTGATGGTTTCTGCAGATTTCTTTCCAAAATAGCTAAATTTGTGCTGTAAATGGAAACTAAATATTTAACTTCAGGCTGTTAAAGCTGACAAAACAGCTACATTGTAGTGTAAAAGACAATTGAAGTATCAGAGGACTGCTTCTCCCTCTGTATCATGTGGCTTGAATTATATTCATAATTTGTATAGTGCACAATCAAAGATTTTTAAAGAAACACTCACTATTGTGAGCATCTAAAGATATTTGAGTTATATTCAGTTAGTTGTTCTTCTTTCCATCCCCTTCTCCAGAAAATGTTGGCCAGTTGTCTACAAAAACAAACAAACAAACACAAAAACAACCCAAACAAAACAAAACAACAACATAACAACAAAGCCACACACACAAAGTCACCACAAAAACAACCTACAAAACTTCCAGGTAACATTTTGTATCTACAAAATCCAATATGGACTTTGATATATACTTCCTTTCTGGGTTCTAAGCAATAGTGTTAAACACCTCTATGGTAATTATTGATAAGATAAAGAATATGTAATCTACAGAGACACCAGTATCTTATTATTACTACAATTTCTTATCAAAGACATTTTAACTTCTTTGTAAATCTGAGTTTCTTCCATACACTGTCAAAGTTAACCTTTTTAAAATTTTGCTTATAACACAACAATAAGAACCAAGTGGATGATATTAAATATTACACTATTTTAAGTTGATTTTTTGTATTTATAATACAAATTATATTTTTGTTACAGAAGTTCAATTAATATTGCTAGCAAAATTATTATCATTAAATGCCTATGGCAAATCAAATCTAGATATTGTAACATGTATACCAAAACAAGATAATATAACTGCAGAGATAATGAACTATGTAATACTAAGAGGTGAAATCATCCTTTAGGAGGAAAATTGCATCATGAAACCTTTTATCTCTATGTGTTACTGAAAAAAAAGTTACAGTGGTATTTGGCAGGAGTTTGACTAAAGTAATAAATAAAGAAGAATGAGAGCTTGTACTTCATTAATTGGAAACTATATCAATCAGGTTTGCCCAATAAATGTGTCAGAATTCAATGCAATTAAGGCAAGTATAAGTGAGTCAAATACCACATTATATTTTGAATCAAAATTCCCCTTCAGGCACAAAACACAAACCCAGACCTGAACAAAACCATGGTTTTCCTAAAAGGATTATCTGAGAACAATCAAAGACTAGTAACTTTGACAATATTTAACAGTTCTAGCCCCTGAATCTTTCTGTCAATGAAGACCCACAAAGTAGTGTTTTAAGTGTGCCCAATTTATAAAAATAAGAAAAATACTTCATTAGAAACTGAATTTTCTGCTGTTTTACCTATTTTTTCAGGAGGTTGGAATCCAACAACACTATATGCCTGTCATTTCTGGTTTGCATAATGGCTTCTTATCCTCTTCCTACTTTGGAGAAGTGATACTGACTGGTATTGAGAGTTGCATGAGAATGAATTTCAGCTCAAGCCCTCAAAAGCTTGTTTCAAAGAATCAGAGCTAAACACAGCTGAAAGAGGTTATACACTTCTTAAAAAGGAGAGTGTTAAAGGCTTCATCCATATACAATGTGCATTTTAAAACAAAAGAGAGGAAAAATTGACAGACAAGAAAGCAAACCAATGTGTACACGTGACTAAAACTTAAGGGATAAAAGTGAGAGGGAAGAAAAATCAGACTAAAAATGTGGGTGTTCTGAAGTCAACTGGCTGAAGCTGGATTGCTTATTTGGGCAGTAGCAAAGCAGTCATCCATGTCTGCAAAAGAGAATACCAATGGGCATGCGGAAGTGGACTAAACTATGAACAGCTGTCACACAAAAATAATCTAAAATTAAGTTTGTTCAAGCAACAAGTGTGCAGCTCCTTTGGCCTTTTAGGTTGATTTTTGAGAGGAAAATGTTTTAATATTTTATATGGTTTTAATCCCCCATATTATGACAAATTTTACCAGAATTCTATTTTATTGCTGTCATTAAATGTTGATATGTTTTCTCACAATAGGCAAAAGATAATTATTAGAAACAAAACTGAAAAGGACCAAGAATTGAAACAGGTGGAGCATGATTATTTCCTGGAACCTGTGAAGTTATTTATATTAGTAAAGCATGCCAGCTGATCTATTGACCGTTTAGCTGATTTGGCTTGCAGCCATTTAGTATTTTCCAGCAAGTATTGCCAATTAGCAAGCCAGAAACTAAGGAATCAAACCTTTAGCCTGACTGGCTTCCACATTTGTCAGTCTTGGCCCTCAGACACGCATCTGGTGATTGTGAGTCAAGAGATAAGAAAGCAGCTCATGGTGGTGGTGGTGGTAGTGGTAGGAAGAGAGTATATTCCATTTCATATCAGAGAATATAAGTAATTGTGTAGTTTGAGCCTATCTATGTCTTTCAGGCTGTTTTGTGTACAATTCTGTTAAACTAGTCAAAATTTATCTGGAAGTGGGCATGCCAAATTTTTGCTGATTCTTTCCTCCATGATACCAGGTGGTGAATAGGCAGGCAAAGGATCTGAGGTGATGTGAACAGAAGGGACATAGCAATCAACAAAACAAGGCTGATGTGGCATCACCAGAAGCATAGGCACGTAAGTAAGGAAGTGCTTACACAACAGCCTTGTGAGGAAAGCTCTCGTCCTTTCTGGGGAATCAGTACACCTGAGTGACCCTCTGAAAGTCAAGTCAAGAGAGGTGAACCTTCCCCTCTGCTCAGAACTGCTGAGGCTTCACCTGGAGTGCTGTATCCAGTGCTTGGGTCCCCAGTACCATAGAAAAATGGAGCTACTGGAGGGAGTCCAGCTAAGGCTTACAAAGGTGATTAAGGGACGGGAATACCTTTCATATGCGAACAGGCTGAATAAGCTGGGACTGTTTAGCCTGAAGAAGAAAAGGCTTGAAGGGGAGATCTCATCAATGTCTATAAATACCTGAAGTGAGGGTGTAAAGAAGACAGAGCTAGGCTCTTTTCCATGGTCTCCAGTGGCAAGAGACATTGGACACAAACTGCAACACAGGAGGTTCTGTCTGAACATCAGGAAACAGATTTTACTGTCAGGATGAGTAAGAATGGGTACAAGCTGCCTAGTGAGCTGGTGAAGCCTCCATCCTTGGAGTTATTCAAAAGCCATCTGGACATGGTTCTGGGCAACTGGCCTGCTGGCCCTGCTTGATCAAGGGTTTGGATAAGACTCTCCAGAGTTTCCTTCTCACCTCAACCATTCTGTGATCCTGTGAGAGAGGTTCTTGAAAGAATCCTATAGGACATGATCCTGGAAAGAAGAGTGGTCCAGGGGAACTAATTGCTATTTAAGTATCACCTACTCCAAGGTCAATAATCTCAACAAGCAGGAAATAGGAAAAGAGGCAGGAAGCTTGTCTGGATAAGCAAGGAGGTCTTGACTGAACATAGAGGTAAAAAGGATGTATACAGGAGGTGAGAGATAGGGCAGGTGAGCCAGGAAGAATATAGAGATACTGTTCAATTGTGCAGGAATGGAGATAGGAAAGCCAAAGCCCACCTGGACTTGAATCTGGCATGGGATGTAAAGGGCAACAAGAAAGGATTCTGCAAATACATAAACAGAAAAAGGAAGACTAGGAAAAAAATATGTGTCCACTCATGAATGGGGCAAGGGCTCTGTGACAAAAGACACAAAAAAGGCTTAGCTACTTTACTTTAGCTAACTTTTACAGGTAAGATTTGCCTTCAGGAATCCCAAGTCCTTGAGACCAGAGAGAATGTCTGGAGCAAGGTAGAGATTTTCCCTCATTGGAGGAGGATCAGGTTGGGAACACTCAAACGGGAGATAGACAAGTCCATGGAGTCTGACAAGGTGCACCCACAAGTGATAAGGAAGCTCGACAATGTCATTGCAGGGCCATTTTCAATTATCTTTAAAAGGTTGCTGGGACTTGGAAATGTTCCTAGAAGACTGGAGGAGAGCAAATGTCACACAGATCCTTAAGCAGAAGGATATGGAGAACTACAGGTAGGTCAGCTTTACCTCAGGTTCTGGGAAGCTGACGGAGTAATTAATACTGGAAGCCATTTCCAGACACAAGAAGGAAAAGAAAGAGATTGGGGTAGTCAGCATGTCTTTTTGAAGGGCAGGTCATGTTTGTCCAACCTGAAAGCCTTCTACTATGATGTGACTGGCTTGATATATGAGGGGAGAGCAGTGGATGTTGTTTACCTTGACTTTAGTAAGGCTTTTAACTCTCTGTCCTGTATTAACCTTATAGAAAACCTAATGAAGTATGGAATGAATAAGTGGACAGTGAGATGGATTGAAAACTGAACAGCCAGGCTCAGAGGATTGTGATTAGCGGTATGAAATCCAGTAGGAAGCCAGTCACTACCAGCATACCCCTAGGTGACAGGGAAGGGCTTATTCTTATCAGGTTTGATACAAAGCTGTGAGGGATGGCTATAATACACTAGCTGGGTGTGCTACCATTCAGAGAGACATCAACCGGGTGAACAGAGCAGACAGGAATCTCATGAAATTCAGCAAAGACTATCTGCTTTAGCTGACCCTGCTTGAGCAGTGGGGTTGCACTAGGTGTTCCCAAGAAATCCCTTCCAACCTCAACAATTCTATGATTCTGTGATTCAGTGCTTGATAAGCTACATTCTGCATTTAATTTCGCTGTTGATAAGAATATCATTAAGTGTTCGATCCCTCAGAGGCAGGCAATGAGCAAATACCTTTCACAGTTAGGTACCATGCTGTATTTAGAAGAGATTGTGTCATTGCCTGATAATCTTAGACAGGGACTGAAAAAAAAAAAAAACAAAAAAACAAACAAAACTAAAACCAAAACCAAACCAAATCAAACCAAACAAAAACACCTCTAAGAGTCTTTGAAAAAGCTCACCAGAAAGGCAGGCTGACATCATAGCTCAAGAAAACTGTGCTACTTAATTTCCAATTTGATATTCCAAAGCTCATCAGAGTAATTTCCTTTGTATTTATTAGCTCAGATCAGGTCCCTTTCAAATAAACAAAATATACAAATAAAAAGAAGGTCTACCTGTTAACTTTTTTTGGCAAAAGAAATCACATTATCAGGAGTCGTCGTAAGTACAAAATCATTATGGATGTGATGAAGGCATTTCTACCACTTCTACACAGAAAACTAGCAAATAAGCAATTTGGCCCCAAGAAAAATTCTTGCCATGTGTGATGCAGCCTGTCACCTTACTTGTGATGATAATGCTGTTTGAGGGTAAATTGTGCACTGAAACAATCCCTGTCAAAATATTGTCCTTCCTTTTTAAATTCCCATCCTTTTGGCAATGATGCCTCTAAAGAGCAGTACTATAAGATCGAGTGGTTGCACACTTAGAGTGAGAAGAGGGAGGAATAGGTGCCTAGGGAAGGGGGACTCTAATTTAGCTTTGTCATCAAAACCAGAGCTATGAAAAGCCAGCTTAAAGGCTGGATTTGTAAAGAGTATTTAGGTACTAGAAGATGTAGCTAGATGCCTAGTGTGATCTCAAAGGTAATTAGCATAATGATTTTAGTGGCTGTTTCCAAAAATGAAGAGCATACTTCAACCTCTAACTGCCTAGGTACCTTTCAATTTAGACCCTAAGACTGTGAATACTGGCTCAGAGAACAAGCAGTAATTCTTGTTCCCAAGTCAGTGTGTCACTGAGCCTTACACACATTTATACTAAGTCTAGAATCACACATCCATTGAGATGGCTTGTAGACCTTGGATGGAACAAGCAAATACATGATTTTTACATTGACTAAAGTCAAATTAGTGTAAAACATATTTATCTGTTGTCTCTTATCAGGATGGTCTTAAATTCTCCTCCAAAATGAGCAAAAAATTGGCATGCCCTCTCTCAGATAAATTTTGACTTGTTTAACTGAATTGGCTTGTAAAATACACCATATAATTAGGCCAATGCAATATTTGGTGTAAATATGAGACAGCAAACATGCTTTCCTTATGCTAACTCTGAAACCAGTGACTTGTATCTGTCCTAGCTGATCCTTTACACATGGGAAAGGCATAAACCTACATCTGGTTACAGAGATATTTAGGCCGTTTTAATCATAAGCAAATCTCAGGGAACTGCAAGTTCACAATAGAAAATATTCTGAGAGGACAGGCTTTATACTTTTATACTTTTTGGATTAAGTTTGTATTGTTATTTTCCCAAATATATGCATGTACCTCTGAAGGACAAAACTTATTCCTGTTCATCTGGGATGGAGTTGTAATCAGTTCACAAATATAACTTAATGGAAATGTGCTCTGTTTATTGTGTGGTTTCTTGAAGTTGTCATTATCCACCAATAGGAATTATTTATGCCTATGAATAAGGAAATAGTTGTCTTCTTTTTTTTTTTTTTTTCCTTTTCTTCTTTCATCATTGAACCTGCATTCACTTTTCACTTCTAAGTGTTTAGCAACTGCAGTCTGAGAGAATCTATTCACTTTCTTTCCTATTTTCAAGTAGTTAATGAGAAGACAAATTTGGAGAAGTTAAATGAAATCGACAAGGAAAATTTAGATTTGGTATCATGAAAAATGATTGACCAGAAGAATTGAGGGAAGACCTCCTAGAGAAAGCCATAAGGGGTGTTAATCTAGAGTTGTATGTAATTCAGTTGAAAAAATAACTATCAGCACGTCTGGAAAGGAACAAGGTGAGAACCTAGGCAGGCTACCAGGTTCACAGCAAGGCACTACTGTTGCCTTGAAATATACTTCTGCCCACAGAGCCTCAGGATTTGCAAGCACACCCATTAAAAGACTTAATTAAATAATATGGTAGGGTAGTAATGTTGATACTCATAATTTATATAAAAGATTACATAATTCACTTGCCCATGAAGTCAGTAAAACTCAAAGTTTAAGCCCATATTTTCTAGAATACCTAAGTTACCAGCAGGATTCCTCTGGGTGGGAAAATCTTTTTTTGAAGTACGAATGAAAAATGCAAAATTCATGGCTGTGGAGAGGGAGACAAAAGAAATCTGTTGTCTAGTGGTTTGCAAGATGGCAGGTAGCAGTGTCTGGTTTCCTCAAGGAATTATATTTCTTGAATGACAGCGTTGCCTCATTACAGTGAATCCGGCCCTCCTGCTTTTTGGATGAGTGCACCACTTGTAAGCCAGAATTTACAACAGAAAAATGACCTTCTCTTCAGACTGTAAAAAGTGGCTGTAGCAGTACTTTCTAAGGTTTTCAGTCTGGGAAATCTTAAGCCCAACTGTGGTTTAAAATGAAACAGGGAAGCACGCAAAGACAACTGTATTTCTACATCTCAACAAAACTCCAGAGAGTGCTTTTGTTTTGTTACCTTTGCTTAAGTGGCTGTCTATTTTATTTTTTTTTTTTTTTTTTAGGATTCTTGGACTCAGTGCACCTAGCCCAAACCACAGCAATACTCCACTCTTCAGCTTGTCTAAGATATTTTGTGACAGCCTATTCCAAAACTTGCCTCTATTATCGCACCAGCTTTGGGAGAAATGTATAGGTAGATGCAAAGACTTATTGGACCCTTACTGCCCTACGGTAAGTTTTATTTAGATTCTGCATATCCTGAATTCATCATGTCTTGTATACAACCTGAGAAAACACTTAATTGATTCTGTCATTAAAAGAGTTGGTGCTAAGTCCAAAAGACCTCAAAGATTGGATCATTTTCTACCTTTAGGATTCAGAAAGAAAAAAAAAAAGATACAAGAAAGAGTAAAACCGTATATTTGCGTTTTTAGCACACTTCTTTATATCCCTCAAAGTCCTCAAGAATTTGAAGGTTTATAATTTTTTTTAACTTAACATGACACAACCTAAAGCAATGTAAGTAGTGAAAGGCAGAAGAGGCAACAAATTTAACTGCAGGTTTCAAACCTAGATACATTTGTTAATTCCTAAGATCCAGAATCATAAGAATAAAAGAATCATGAGAATAAAAGAAACAGAAGTCTCCATTCCATGTTCTGAAATGCAAGTTTCCTGTTAGCAAAGTCTTCAAAGGCGGTTATTGAATAGAATCCCATCTATGTGACTGATAAAAACTCAGCAGCCTGAAAGGTCCAGGGAAGATCTTGGCAACTATGTGACATTACATGTAATACTACTGAGTGTGAAATGGAAGTGAAAATTGACTCAATTCTTCCAAAATAAGTTATTTTTTTCACATTACTGCACTCCAATATGCTTCATACCTCTCTTTCAAGAAATTATTAATCCATCAAGCACTTAAAATTTTATGATTGTGTTATAGTTCAAAAGTTTTTAATTCATTTTAGAAATGCTGGTTTAAAGTAAAATTAATGTGATTTTGCTTGCTTTTATATACATATAATTCTGCTAGAACTATTAACAGCTGGGGTTTAGCCATTACTTAGACTGCATCAATCCCACCATGTGTATTACCATCCTCTCAGAACTTACTGTTAGGAGTACAGCAAAACATAGTTTGTTTTACTCAGCTTTTGTACTTGATTCTTGAATACTTTATCATTGGGTATAATGACTTTTCCTACCTGGTGTATGAATTTTTGATAGGTAGGTAAACAGTTGAAATGTTCTAACTGCCTCCCTAACAGTTCTGGATAGGACTATCTTGGGAGTAGATTTTATTTTTTCCTTTCATGGAAAGGAGTATGAGGGGAATTTAAACAACATGACTATGAATACATCTAAAGTGATGAAGCATTCATACATCACCACTTCACTATACTCAACCACCACAGTGGTAGTCATGATTCATGTAAACCTTCAAAGAAGAATGCAGAACTACATAAATGCCAACTAAAGTAATTTTCAGTCTGTAGCCTTAAAAGAGGTGCTCAAAACCAGGAGCTCCTTTTTAAACAACACTTTTTGACGGTGTTATATCATACCAGTGACATTTATTCAAAAATTCTTGAGCATATAATCATTAAAACTTTGTAATATTTTGGTTATATAAACCTGTTGTAAAAATATAGTGACTATGAAAGAATACAATGGTCTTGATGACAAAGGTGAGATCTACCATGTTATCAAAGAATCATTTCCACTTCTTCATAGTGAAAATGAAAAAGTGAGTAGCTTTAGTACTAATAATGCATAGAAAGAAACTTAATAAGATATCTCTAAACAGTGATAGACTGCCATACAAAACTATCTGATGGTACCTAAACATAAGGGATAAACCTCACTTTAAGTTAGATACACTTGATATAGACACTTGATCCACTCATAGAAACACTTCATGTAGACATCTTACATACCCAAGTCTGGGGGGTGGGTATGAAGGTTGGATTCTAGATGTGTCTTCTGCGTTGGAAAACATACAGGTAGAAATAACAGTATTTCACAGTACCACACAGTATGTTTGGGACTGGAAGAGACCTCAAAAGATCATCTAGTCCAATCCCCCTGCTGGAGCAGGAACACCTAAGTGAGGTCGCACAGGAACATGTCCAGACGGGTGTTGAATGTCTCCAGAGAAGGAGACTCCACAACCTCCCTGGGCAGCCTGTTCCAGTGTTCTGTCACCCTTACTGAGAAGAAGTTTTTTCTCAAATTTAAGCGGAACCTCTTGTGTTCCAGCTTGATCCCATTACCCCTTGTCCTATCATTGTTTGCCACCGAGAAGAGCCTGGCTCCATCCTCATGGCACTCACCCTTTATATATTTATAAACATTAATGAGGTCCCCCCTTAGTCTCCTCTTCTCCAAACTAAAGAGACCCAGCTCCCTCAGCCTTTCTTCATAAGGGAGATGCTCCACTCCCTTAATCATCTTCGTTGCCCTACGCTGGACCCTCTCCAGCAGTTCCATGCCCTTCTGGAACTGAGGGGCCCAGAACTGGACACAATATTCCAGATGTGGTCTCACCAGGGCGGAGTAGAGGGGAAGGAGAACCTCTCTCGATCTACTAGCCACCCCCCTTCTAATACACCCCAGGATGCCATTGGCCTTCCTGGCCACAAGGGCACAGTGCTGGCTCATGGTCATCCTGTTGTCCATTTCCTGTATACTGTATTGGAGTATTGCCTTTATAAAAGCTACTTGTATAGTGCAAAATGTTAGAACATTTGGGGTTTTGATAAATGAGCCTTATAAGCAGGAGATAGAAACACTTTCCTCAATTAAAAATATCAGAATTTTCTTCCAAACACACATCCAGTTGTAGCCTATTTTCCTGTAGTGTGAGCATTTTTCCTAATTAAGGTTATCATCTCTATCAGGCTGACCTGTATCTACACCAATTAACTTATTCAAATTGATTATGGAATATGACCTAGAAGGAATAGTGGGGTACTTGATTTACATTTTGTTTCATACGACTTTTACACATGCCTTTGTCCTTTGTTTTGATGTCTAAAAGGTCTCACTGAATGGCAAACTCCACTCACTTCATTGAGACAAGTTCCAGACTACAGTGCCTGATCTGTGTCAGAGCACACTAGACAATATGGGCACTATTGCAAAACCGATACTCATAGTAATAACAGTTTCAATTTTATAATGTTTTCCCTATGTAGGATGAAATTATGCTGATGGCTATACAGGGGCCTTTTTAACCTTAGTACAACTGACTTAGGTAAGAAAAACAGTGTTTATTGAGACTTAAAATACTGGTGTAAAGAAAGAAATAGCTTTTTTACACTGAATAACTTACCAAGGTAAGTCTTTCAATCCACTAATATTCATTTAATTAGAGGCTATGTAATAATAACATTACATGATAAAAAATAATCATATTCTTCAAGGGTGGACTTATACATGGAGATTCTTCATTTTCTTCAGATCTTACCTTCAGAAATTTTGTTTCCTCCTAAGCCACACCATTTTCAAAGAAGATACTTACCGATAGCCTCATCGCTGTAAACACTCCTTTATAGTGAAGAGCTGCTATGTAACTATGATAGCATTCTCTAACATTGTATTAGCAACATAATAATGGTTGACTTACACCTTCTATAATACACACCTTCTTTCATACAGCACTTGCACTTTCAAATTTCCTAATTTGTGAGAATTGACACACGCAGATCGCAAGAACAACCAGAGGCCACAAATGCAATTGTGAAGAGCAAATTTATTTTAGTTACCTTGCTACCAGAGTATCTCTGAAACAGCACCCCAGCTCCTGGGGAGAGGTGACACAAGTGAAGATGCAGGCACTGGTTGAAGATAAACGAGCCTGCTATTTTCAGCCTGTATGTAGGGATTCACGCAGTAGCAGTTTACCACACTGCTTTGATCTTTACCTGGAGGAATCTCAAGGATGTAGGATAAGGCCCCTTTACAGTTCTTTTCACAGGCTTGTTATCTAAACAGAGAGGTTCTACTTGTGATTTATGTGTTTTTCTACACCCCAGCTGCAGTCACTTAAGTGTATTTACTTTTATCCTCCTTGCCATTCTTGTGGTATTCCCATACACCCTCTTTCTTAACCTTTTCAAAGCTACTTTGATTTCTTGCCTACTATTTGATATTACTAAGAAGTTTGTGTAGACTGTGATACTGTAAGCATCGTGGTTTATAGAGTTCGTGTTTTGTACAATGAATGCCAGAGTTCAGACTGATTCTGGTGAAGTAGTTCTGGTGAACACAGAAGTTTTGTGCATTTGTTCTCCTTTGCAGCAGGTCAAGAAAAAACAACTGTAGAACCAAAACTGCCAGCACTCTAACACTGTTTTGGGGGGCTTTTTACCTTCATTACATGCATTTTAAAACTTGCCAGGGAAGAGGAAATAAAGAGGTGGAATTTGGAATGGGAGTGCTTGGACAGTGGCATGGCTGCAATTATTTGTAACAGAGCATGTGGACTATATTGATAGGGCAAGGAAAGGGGATGTGACAGCCTGTGTAGACTTCACTAAAACTCTGGGTGCACACAAAAGGAAGGAGCAGAAAAAGCCAGTAGATGATAATAGGCAATATTAGCCCCCATCATCATCTCAGATATATAACCTTAGAGAATATGGGTTTCATGAAACAAATAGTGTCTTGTCAGGATTTTCCAATTTATATTTAGATATCTGGAATAATAAAATAAAAAAAAAAAAATCCAGTAGAAGTTCAGGTGCTCACAGTTAAAAATTTGGCTTTATACAAGTCTTATCACTGACCTTTAGCAAAGCTGAGATCTCTCACAGAAAATTTCAAGGGAGAAGTGATGGCCTACTAACTACGGGCATGTGTGGAACAATGGAAAAGATCAAGTCTTGGTACTTGGCTCACATATTATGGTTGTCTATGGAATAGTCCTTTACCTAAATAATTCACATTTCAAAAATGTATATACTATAATTCAAATAAGACTTTATGCAGAAACTACTGGCAGCACCTTCCTTTGAAGTTCAAAGTCAGCCAGGTTCAAGACAAATCATGCCTGAAAAAATGTGATTTCTCAATGTGAAAAGATTACCACTTATTACACTGGCAAAAAAAAAATGGCACTAGATAAAGCCCTTTACACATAAGAATCCGGCAATTGGAGATGGCCTTGCAGGTGGGAGCTTAGGTAGAATACATTTTATACTCCTTGAAAGATTGTGAAAGGACAGGGAGAGATATATATTGAATGTAGGCAGGTAGATTGCTGCGTTTTAGTCATAAAATCTGTGAACCTGTAGAAGCCATGCTTGCTTAGACACACATGTTCAAGTGCATATTAGTTTCAAGTCTAATACACATGCCGTCCACTGTGTAATCAGAGACTCATGCCTCAACTTTGTGCTCATGAAACTTGTCTGGTGCTGTATCCACATAGAGCAAATGATGAATGAGGAAGACTCCAAGCAGGAATAAACTGCTGAACTTGTCTCCTAGAAGTTAATTTCCAGTTCAACTGAAATCAATACCAGCTACGTAAGTTTTGTTTGTTTGTTCATTTGTTTTTGCTTTGTTTTGTTTGGTTTGTTTGTTTGTTTTTCTGCAAATAGAATGAATCCTCAGACACAATGGGTTTAAGTTAACTTGCCTGTCCCTGTTCTAGACAACACAAAGGCTGTGACACTGCAGTACACTGCACCAAGTGATTCAGTAGTCAGGATCATTTGTAAAAATTGGCAATTACAACATGTTGCAACTTATTTAAAAATCAGACTTAAAAATCAGGTAGTATTGCACCTTGCAACCAAAGTATTATTCAATTATGTTCAGAAACATTGAAACTAAAATTATTTATGATTGGTCTTATAGTATAGTTCTATACAAAGACCAAATTATGTGTAGGCAAAATGATAAAATTATCTCTTTGCTGCTTCTCTGAGGTAAGAGATGGGAGATGTTAACTTAAACAGAGTTCCAGTTTTCTGAATGATTCTGTAGAAAGTGTATAATTATTTCCAAGTGAACTGGACAGAAACATTCTGATAAAGCTGTGTCAAAGTTACAATTCATTACGTTTGAAATATTTTTGGGGAGGAACATTTTGGCTTTGGTATAATGATGTTGTGTCCAGAGAAGTGTTCTCTGCTAAAACCATAAACATATATATACATATACACACACACTGGAAACAACTGCTACCTGTTTTTTTTTGTCTTATCCACAGTTCACAAACCTGTGTGGTGTTTTACCAGGTTAAATGTGCTTGTTTTGTCTATCAGGCAAGACAGGTTACCCTGTCTATCAAAAATTAGCAAATTTGGGGCTCTTTGATTTTTTTTTTACTTTCTGTTTACTTTTATTTTCACTTTGATATGAAGCAAATATATTTTGAGAATGGGCAGAAATGGATGGGCAGTTTGAAGACACACACAACTGTATTTCTTAAAATAATAAGGTAAATATTATCCAACCAGGTTGTTTCAATTCCTACAAAGCATTCTTAAAAGTGATGTAACCTTGCAAACTCACCTTCATAATTTTAAATAACTTCTTCCATCTCTGTTACAGTCGTTGAAAGTGGAAAACACGCATTAGATCAATCAGTTTATCTCACATTAAAGACAAAAGAAATTGGGTTCATGTAATTCCAGAAAAATGCAGTATGAGGACTCCATATACTGTATGCTTTTAATGCTTTAACAAAGTTTATAGAAGTATTCTTAGGGAACACTAATTTTACTTTATTTTGAAGGAATAAAATAGGAAATGCAGTACAGAAAACTGCTTAATAGGAGAATCCATATTAGAATTATGACTGCAGATGTCCTTATTTGCTGTTGATGACTTAATAACTATCTTTGGAAGAGTTGAAAGTGGAGTTTTACAGAAAAAAAAATCATCAAGTTTTGTTCAGTGATTTTTATATGCACAGTATTCAGGATATACACATCTATACTGAAATGGCAACTGCTTCTTAACTTCTTAATTATTTTTAACAACAAGGCTAATAATAATATATTAACTTTTTTCAGTAATTTTTGATTCTGAAAGGTGTTTTCTTTCTGGAGTGTGCCCTCCTATATATAAAAAAAAGTAAACTCATTTGAAGCCTTATCCTTGGTATCCCTATCTGAGGTTAACCTTAGTGAGGAATGCCTATATATTAATGTTGAACTTTGAGCAGGATTGACTGATGCTATGAATAATTCCGAAGTATGCATCTTAAATTAGTATACCTGCCCCCCCTATTCTAAGTATTCATGAAAGTAGACTGCAGCTTCAACCATATCAGCTCAATTTAACAAAATAAAATCTCACTGTTGCTAGAAGTCATAGTGGTTTTTTGGTTATTGGTAGTGTGTTTTATTTTTTTTTTTTTTTTTTCCCCATTGCTTTCACTGGAATCCAAATTAAGTTAAAGCTGGGAACTTCAAAGACCCTTAGCTCCCTTGGACAATACCTTTTTTTCCTCTGAGTCACCAGTCTGGGAAAATAAGACCACCATAAATATTTCTGTTAGCTTTTATATTTGTAGAGTCAATCAGCTAGGCTGGAATCAATCATTTTACCTGTTACTGGTTAATTAATTAATTAATGACATTAATTTTGGTCACCACTACAGAGTAGTTTAGCTCTTTCAAAACTGACATTCTCTACCGAACAACAACCAGCTTGTGTGAACTTTATAGTTAATCTGTGAATAATATTATTGACTGACATCCAAATGTTCAGCTACAAGTGATATACCTGCCTACATGTAGGCAAATATAGACTACTGATTCACTCCAAGTATTTTTTTATATCCATTCATGCTTTGTTTAAACACATGAATTAAAGATTTAATTTTTAAAAAAATATATATTTATATCTAGAAATAATCATGTTCAGTTAAAACTGGAATTAGTGTTCCTCATCAGGAGTTCTGCTTGAACGTAACACAGTCGAACACTTAGAGCAAAAGAGCAGTCACCTGAACCCACAGATGCAATGAACCCTACTAGTCCCACTGATGCTGGGAGCAAAAAATAATCCAATTTCTGATTTAAATTTATTCTCAGTGATGACATTCCATTGCTTTTCTTGATGACCTACAATAATGATAAAAATTAATGCATTAGTCACATGCAATCAAGTTGGCTCCCAGTAAGTAATGCAGATTGATTAGGAACATCCTTCTTTTCAAAATTTCCCCTTCTTTTCACTGTACAGCAAGTGACACCCATTGATTGGGAAAGAAAAAATTACTTGAATTGCAGATGAGAAATTAAATATAACAAGACACCTCAAAAATGTGGGGTTTTGGTGGTTTTATTATTCTTTAAGAATAAATTTCTCTGAAGTTTGAGTTTACAGAGAGGGTATGTATGAATAAGAATTCAGTGAAAATACACTTGTTATTTGAAGCATTATAATAAAATGTGACATGATTTCTTTTTTTTTTTTTGGTAATCCTATCTGTATGATACACCTTTGCAGCCTTATGACTTTTATGAAATCATACTGTTACTGCTTCTTCATTCGTATCCTCTACATCTCACAGTCTGGAACTGCACCTGTTTAAATGTGTCTGTGTGGTTATGTTAAGTTTGAAGAGAATATATTAGGAAACTGACTATTTTAGCTCAAATGAAGGAAAATTGCAAATTAGATCAGCTTATACAAATTGGATGCAAATTATTTAGTACTTCTAGCTTACAGATATGTGTACAATTAAAACATTCACATAAACAGACATGGAGAGTAGCAAACAATATTGCTGATGTTTCCATCAACTGTCATGTAAAAACAGATTCTGAAGTATGGCCATTTTGCTTACATATTCTGTTTTCAAGTTAAAGAATACTCAAAGCTCCATTATGAATTTAAAATTAGCATGCACAGTAGAAATTAAAATGTTTCAATGATGTGTGTTACATCCTCTAGATGCTGAAAGAGGAATAATACATTGTGCCAGGAATAGCTGGTGCCAGGTAAGACTATTAGAAAATTTCACTGGGCTTGAAAAAAGTCTGGAATGTGACACATTGTCAAGTGAGCTCTTAGAAGAGAAAGACAGCAGTTAATTTTATAGTGATGTTTACTTTTTATTGATACATTAGATTAAAAATATTAGTGTTAATTTTCCAATCCCCTTAATAATAGCTCAGATTAAGTAACAAAGAACTTTGCTTATTTAGGGAAGATACAACTTGATATTTCAAATGTACTAATATTAAACTTGATTATCCTGATATACTTGCTTAATGGTCATCATAGTATCTATAGTAACATGAAAGCTTCTTGAGATACATTGCAGCATTGAATGTAGCACTGAATGCAACATCAGTAAAGATAACACTTATCATTTTACTTCTATTATGTACCTAGATTACAGGCTAGCTAACTAGGTTGTAAAATAGTTGCCCATTTTAAAGACCAAAGTTCCAGTCTAATACTTAAATGCAAAATAATTTTTTCTCTAAAAAGATTTTTTTCTTCCCAAAGCTGTGGTCAGATCGACAATGAAATACTTCTGGAGGCTCAAATACAGTTAATAGCCCTTTCTTCAGCATCAGAAGTACTACAACAGGAAGTTTTACTCCAATTTATACTGGGAGTTTTGAAAATAACCTGCTTTCTTGCATATGCTTTTTTTTTTTTTTCTTTTAAATTACATTTCAAGTTTATATCATTTCAAGTTACATATTTACTAAAATTATTATAAAAATAACAGGAAGCAAATCAAATCCATTGTTTCTTGGGTAGTCACATGCTGTAGTTCTTTGCAACACTAGAAACATAATTTTATTCTAACTACTGACTTTCAGTTGAATTCCAATGACATCAAAACAAATTCAGTAGTCCCAGAGTTCCTTTCCTGTAGTATATTTACTGATTATTTAATAAAAAATAAATGCTGTGAACAAATGGTCTGAGAGAAAAAGAGGCCAACATGCAAAATTTGAGTATAGGTATTTTAAATTAACTGCACTGAGAAAGGAGTACAGCTAATACAAAATAATCATCGGAGCATTTTTGAGAGAAAATGCACTCTGAAATATAACAAAAAAGTTTTACAAATTGTTTTCTGTAATTTGTACTTTTTCTAAAAAAAAAAGACAGCTCTGAAACCCTGGGCCTTCTTATTGATAAGTAGACCACAATATTAACTGTGATGGTCACATAATCATATCCTTGGAGTGTCATAAGTTCTCGCTATACCCTGTCTCCTGGAAATATTTTGCACAAAGGAAGAGAGACACTTCCAGAAGGGACAATAAAGATGATTAATCTGGCAGACAAACTACTGAGTGGTAGGTTTCAATAGCTTTGTGTGACTTGAAAATTGCATTGTTGATTTAGATCAGTAACTATCTGCTTAGCACATTTCCTTTTACCAAGAAAGTATAATAGTTAACACACCACAAACAGAATCAATATTAAAGTATGGTTTAATATACAGAAAGTCATACAAATCATCACTGCTTGAAGCAGTGACCACCACCAACAACCACAACTGGATTATATGTTTAAATTCCCTCCTCAACCAAATGGTAAATGAATTCAGGGCAGTGTGTTAAGATACACAGAAATTTAAAAAGCAAATATTTTAAAACAAAGTGTAGCATGAAACAGAAAAAAACAAATATGATTATACTATTCTATGGAGAAAACAAATATCCTCATTTTCAGAGTTAGCTACCAATTGGTTTTTATCCCACATAATACTGTTCGGATACTTAGGGTATTATTCAGGTATGGTCAGGCAGATCTCCTGAAATGAAATTACAAGAACAAATACAAGGCAGAGAAATTAAAATTTGTCTTTTCTTTCTCCTGAGAAGGTTTGCTTCACATATATTGGTGACTGTTGTGGCAGCCATTGGTGCCTTGATTAAGCGTCTCAAAAGCTACACTATTCATTGCTTTGTAATGTTATCATTGTATTCAGAAGATGAATTGCTATACTGTAAATCTCTGTCAGTGGTTCTCAGAGATGACCATAGGACAAGTGAGTTGTATTGACCCAGTGTATGTGAGACATCCTCCTGCTTTGCTGTTTTTTGTTGTGTCCTGGCACAGCAATGAAAAGGACTGCTTCTTCATCCTGCTAGACAATAATCAACTTACATTTTCTTGAATTAATAGAATTGTAATAAATACATAGACCTACCTTTGTTATTCCCCACTATCATCCTCTATTAGTTTTCATGAAACATTTTTTTTTCATAAAATGAAAAGGCAAAACAGGTGTTAGATTATTTATATTTGACAAATTCATATCATTTAAATAATTAAAACTAATTTGTGTCAAGAGCTACAGTTGCATTTTTATTAGAGAAAAAAGTACAAATAGGCATCACTACAGAGTTGTTTATTCAATAATGAGATTAAATGAAATGGATTTTGTAATCTCAATTCTTTCTGATTAATGTGGCAATTGAAATTCTAACTTCTGTGCCCTAACAACGTGGAAACAGCTGCTCACCAACTATAATTCTGTGAAATGTTTTATTTAAAGCTGCACATTTTAAATTATCCCTACAAAATTGTAAAATACCAAATGCTTTCAGTTTAAACAATATTTGCATTATAAACCTGAAATTATACTACTTTTTAAATTAATCATGAAAGAGAAAGTTTCGTTTACAAATAGCAGTATTTATGCTTATATGTAATATAAACCTTTCTGCATATCTTTCTGCTTATATAATATAGAGGTTATTGCATTAATCTGCATAGAAAAAATAGTGTACTTTGAAACTAATAATAAATTCTAAATGAATTAGCCTACAATATTCAAGTACAATTTTAAGGGAAAAATATATGAATACAGCTACAAGCAGAACGTGCTGTGTGTAAAATTGCTAAGAACCAGTTAAAGCAGCACAGTACTTACCCTTTGAACAAAAGGCATCAACATATAATTGCAAGTAACAATTATATTCTATTAAATGTTTAATGAAATAAAAACAAAGCAGCAAACTTCTAGAAGCAATGTATTTATATAAACTATAATAGAGCATACTGTTTTCTTGTTCATTAAAGATTTTTCAAGTATTTTTTTTAGTAAAAATGCAGCATATTATATGTACAGGGACTGCATTGCACCAGATAGTGACATGCTAAGCCATGTTTGCCTTGCATTTAAGAGATACCATATGAATCTTTATCACTTACAGACTGAAGCAGCCTCAGTTTGTAAATCTGTGGTAAACAGTAGCAAACAATCAACCCTTTTTTCCATATCTGCATCAAAACATTTAAAATTTGTAGTATGTAGACATCTTGTCTCAGGTGAAATAGACATTTAATAGTCAGCAGATGGACTGAAGAGTGTCCAGACAGAAATGTGCAAGTATTATCAATAGGCATCTTGAATTTGCGTGACCCATCATTCAAGTTTTTAATGATACTATGACATAGGGATTCAATTCACTGTAAAATTACTAAAATCTACCAACTGTAATGCTTTCAGACTGTTTATTTCTTTTTCCAATAGAAAAATAAATCTCATACATTCGAAGTGGTACACAAAAAGACTGGGATAAAATTGATCAGATTTCTTGATAGCACCATTTACACATTCTTTAAAGTAAACATTACTATGCACTTTCTTAGAAAGCGATATAAATATATCTATATAAATACAGGACTTGCTAACCTCTGTTAACCATCTGAATGTGATGGAATAATCTATCTCTACTGTGCAGGTAGGCTTGTGCATGGTGGTGTGGCAATATCATTCTAAAAGTTTGTTACAGATGTGATGGGAAGCTGGAAGGAGTCGAATAAGCAGAAAAAAGAGCTTAGATCTACTGTAAGCAATGAGTCGGAATGAGCCGTTAAAGGTTAGAATTTATCTTTGTTTCTGATCATTCAATGAGAAAAATGACTTCCACAGAAATAGATACCGTAAAACTGTTTGAGGGAAAGGTGGCGAGGGTGAAATAGGATTGAAAGTCCTACAGGTAATAGCAATAACTGGAAGTGCGGACGAAATTGGTCTTC